>NC_028646.1:7168916-7169337 GCF_001406875.1 Solanum pennellii | reverse complement strand
GAACGAGAGAAGGGAGAACGAAGAGGAAAACAAAAAGGCTTGGGAAGTAGATTGCTTGATCACGATTCTTCGGTGGAGGTAGGTTATGGTTTATGCTATTTCATAGTAAACTCTTAATAGCGAATGATATGTATTGGGTAGTATTGTAAAGTCTCCTATATGCTTAATTGTGTGTATGCATGATGTGAATATATATATAATTGTGATGAACTAGCATGATGAGGCTGTTGAATCTTAAACCCTTAAAACTTCTATGTTAATGATGATGCCTTGGTATAAAAAAAGGCTTGATGAACTAAAAGATTGAGGGTAATGGATCGGGTGTCACGAACCGACACGTAGTAGTAGGGGATCGGAGTGTCAAGTTCCGACACCAGGATAGTAGATGGATCGGGTGTCACGTTCCGACACCAGGATAGTA
>NC_028646.1:7164450-7165953 GCF_001406875.1 Solanum pennellii | reverse complement strand
CCAGCCCGACCTATTCAGTCTTCACTGCAGGCTGTAGCTGGGGGTCCACCGCAGACCGGTCAACATATCTCTGAGTCTGGAGGTTATCCCCAGACTTCGTCGTTCTCGCAGAGACCTATGCTTGATTCCAGAGAGTGTTATGGATGTGGAGAGATCGGACATATTAGGAGGTATTGTCCAAAACAGAGTTACAGACCCCCAATAATCAGAGGTAGAGGTGGTCATGGAAGAGGCCGTCATTCTGGAGAGCGTGGTGGCCGAGGTAATGGTGGTCACCAAAACGGCCGGGGTGACGGGCAAATGGGAACTACTCAGCGCAACAGGGTAGGGGCAACGGGCAGACAGGTGATAGGGCCCATTGTTACGCTTATCCTGGGCGGTCGGAAGCGGAGACATCAGATGCTGTTATCACAGGTAATCTTTTGGTTTGTGTTGCATTGCTTCTGTATTATATTATCCTGGCTCCACATTTTCATATGTATCTTCCTCATTTGCTACTGGTCTTAATCTACATTATGAATTGCTTGACATGCCTATTCGTGTTTCTACTCCGGTGGGTGAGTCTGTGATAGTTGAAAAGGTATATAGGTCTTGTCTGGTGACTTTTGTGGGGAGCAATACTCATGTAGACTTGGTTATCTTAGAAATGGTTGATTTCGATGTAATTCTGGGTATGACTTGGCTTTCTCCAAATTTTGCAATCTTAGATTGTAATGCTAAAACTGTAACGTTGGCCAAGCCTGGGACAGATCCGTTAGTGTGGTTCGTATGATCTCCTTTCTTCGTGCTAAGAGAATGGTTAGTAAAGGGTGTTTAGCTTTCTTGGCACACCTCAGGGATGATACTACCCAAGTACCTTCAATTGAGTCGGTTTCGATAGTCCGTGAGTTTCTGGATGTGTTTCCTGCAGACCTTCCTGGTATGCCCCCGGATAGGGATATCAACTTTTGCATTGATCTGGAGCCAGGTACTCATCCCATTTCCATACCCCCTTATAGAATGGCTCCAGCAGAGTTAAGGGAGTTAAAGGCCCAACTTCAAGAATTGTTAGGAAAAGGCTTTATTAGACCAAGCGCTTCCCCTTGGGGTGCTCCTGTTTTATTTGTGAAGAAGAAAGATAGGAGTTTTCGGATGTGCATAGACTACATGCAACTGAATAAAGTAACTGTTAAGAACAAGTATCCTCTTCCTCGCATAGATGATTTGTTCGATCAGTTACAAGGCGCGTGTACCTTCTCAAAAATCGACTTGAGGTCTGGTTATCATCAATTGAAAATACGGGCAACGGATGTGCCCAAGACTGCTTTTCGGACCAGGTATGGGCATTATGAGTTCTTAGTAATGTCTTTTGGGCTTACGAATGCCCCTGCTGCTTTTATGAGTCTGATGAACGGGATTTTTAAGCCATATCTGGATCTCTTTGTCATTGTATTCATTGACGATATACTGATATACTCAAAGAGCAGGAAGGAACATGAGGAACATTTGAGAATTGTATTGGAG
>NC_028646.1:7164030-7164401 GCF_001406875.1 Solanum pennellii | reverse complement strand
AGGAAACAACATGAGGAGCACTTGAGGATTGTGTTGGAGACGTTGAGGGAGAAAAAGCTTTATGCCAAATTCTCCAAGTGTGAGTTTTGGCTAGATTCAGTGTCCTTCTTAGGGCACGTAGTTTCTAAGGATGGAGTGATGGTGGATCCTTCCAAGATCGAAGCGGTGAAGAATTGGGTAAGACCCACTAATGTTACAGAGGTAAGGAGCTTTGTTGGTTTAGCTAGCTACTACCGTCGATTTGTCAAGAGATTTTCCTCTGTTGCTTCCCGATTGAAAAATTTGACCAAGCAAAGTGTCCCATTCATATGGTCGGACGAGTGCGAAGAAAGCTTTCAGAAGCTCAAGACCTTGTTGACTACTGCACCAAT
>NC_028646.1:7163564-7163692 GCF_001406875.1 Solanum pennellii | reverse complement strand
TTAAGTAGAAAGGCAGGAAGCATGGGAAGTCTAGCTCACTTACAAGCTTTTAGGCGCCCATTGGCTAAAGAGGTTCAGACTCTGGCTAATGACTTTATGAGGTTAGAAGTAAATGAGAAGGGAGGATT
>NC_028646.1:7163146-7163331 GCF_001406875.1 Solanum pennellii | reverse complement strand
CGTGACCTAAAGCAACACTTTTGGTGGAGTAGAATGAAGCGCGACATTGTTGATTTTGTTTCCAAATGCCCGAATTGTCAGCAAGTAAAGTATGAACACCATAGGCCTGGAGGAACATTTCAGAAAATGCCCATTCCTGAATGGAAGTGGGAGAGAATTGCAATGGACTTCGTGGTTGGTCTTCC
>NC_028646.1:7161661-7162467 GCF_001406875.1 Solanum pennellii | reverse complement strand
ATGGAGGGTGAGCAAGTCTTGCTGAAGGTTTCACCCATGAAAGGGGTGATGCGGTTTGGTAAGCGAGGTAAGCTTAGTCCGAGGTACATTGGTCCATTTGAAGATCTGAAGCGCGTGGGTGAGGTAGCTTATGAATTAGCCTTGCCCCCAGGATTATCAGGAGTGCATCCGGTATTTCATGTGTCTATGTTGAAAATATACAATGGGGATGGAAATTACATTATTCGTTTGGATTCAGTTCTGCTTGATGAGAATTTGTCTTATGAGGAGGAGCCTGTTGCTATTTTAGATAGAGAAGTCCGCAAGTTGAGGTCAAGGGAGATTGCATCCATCAAGGTTCAATGGAAGAATCGGCCAGTTGAAGAGTCCACTTGGGAGAAGGAGGCTGATATGCAAGAAAGATACCCACACCTGTTTACAGATTCAGGTACTCCTTTTCGCCCTTGTTTTTCTTCTTGTGATCGTTCGAGGACGAACGATGGGTAAATTGGTATCTATTGTAACGACCTGTTTAGTCGTTTTGAGCAGTAGAGTTTATTCTGGTAATAACTGTCAGGGTCGACGGATCCCACGACGGACCGTCATGGGCACGACGGACCGTCGAGGGGGTCTCGTTCCAAAACACTTAGATTCTGAAAATTTGGGTACTGAGATCGACTCTCTGAACTTCACGACGAAATGGCAGGACGGACCGTTGAGGGCACGACGGACCGTCACAATTCTTTCCACAGAATTAACTCTCCGAACTTTGTGACGGACCTGCAGGACGGACCGTCACAGTCGTGACGGACCGTCACAGTCTCCGT
>NC_028646.1:7126854-7160460 GCF_001406875.1 Solanum pennellii | reverse complement strand
ATGGATCGGAGTGTCACGTTCCGTGACACCAGGATATTAGATGGATCGGGTGTCACGTTCCGACACCAGGATAGTAAGGGTTCGGGTGTCACGTTCCGGCACCAGGATAGTAGATGGATCGGGTGTCACGTTCCGGCACCAGGATAGTATATGGATCGGAGTGTCACGTTCCGACACCAGGATAGTATATGGATCGGAGTGTCACGTTCCGACACCAGGATAGTATATGGATCGGAGTGTCACGTTCCGACACCAGGATAGTATATGGATCGGAGTGTCACGTTCCGACACCAGGATAGTATATGGATCGGAGTGTCACGTTCCGACACCAGGATAGTATATGGATCGGAGTGTCACGTTCCGACACCAGGATAGTATATGGATCGGAGTGTCACGTTCCGACACCAGGATAGTATATGGATCGGAGTGTCACGTTCCGACACCAGGATAGTATATGGATCGGAGTGTCACGTTCCGACACCAGGATAGTATATGGATCGGAGTGTCACGTTCCGACACCAGGATAGTAGATGGATCGGAGTGTCACGTTCCGACACCAGGATTAGTAAAGAGAATGAATCTTGAAATATGTTAATATACTCAATCTAAAGAACCTGTTTCCCAAAAAGAGTATGATGTGGAGGCTTGAGTCCTCATAGATGTGTTTGGTGATGTTGTAAATGATTCTTATACTTGTTGCTATCACCTGTTAAGAATATTAGCTGATTTTATGTATTATCTGAAATATATTGCTTTTTATTTTGAGTTAGCCGATGATACCTACTCAGTACTCGTGTTTTGTACTGACCCCTACTTTTAATTGTTTTTCTTTGTTATTTGTGGAGTGCAGCAAACGTGCCATCGTCTTCAACTTAACCGCAACTCTAGCCAGTCTTCATCACGTCGGATCTCAGGGTGAGCTAATGCTTCTAGCTTGGACTGGATCTTCTCCTTCATGTCTTGATGCCTTGAAGTTCCGGCATGGACTAGCTGTTTATTATTTTAGCTTCTTAGATATTCTTAGATTTAGTAATTTGAGGATAGATGTTCTTGTGGTGATGACTTCCAGTTTTTGGGAACAAATAGTATTGAGTTTTTAGAAGTTATTTAATCGATTTTCATCAATGAGTTTTAAGTCTTCCGCATTATATTTTGTTATTTATGGTTGAAATGTTAGGGCATAGATTGGTTGGTTCGCTCACATAGTAGGATAAGTGTGGGTGCCACTCGCGGCCCGTTTTGGGTCGTGACACTTAGATAAGATTTTATCAATTTTAATTTCGAAAAACTTCTTTCGGCTGAGACAATAGTTACAGGAATTGTTAACATTATTGTATAAGCAATATATGCATTAGGAAAAGAATCAAGTCTTTTTATTTGATTGAGTATTTTCATTAAATCATTATGTTGTACTTCTATTATTTCTCTTAATAATAACTAAAACGAGAATATATACACTTACTAATGAAGAATATCAACGATAACAAAAGTTCAAGAAAAATTAAAAAAATTACGTTACAATAATAAAATTTGGTTCATGAATTTGATAAGTTGATATAATAATATTGAAATTCTATTGCGTTCCTTCAATATAATGATTGCATGTTGCACTTCTTAAGATTTTGAATAAGACACTCAAAAGGAAATTTTATTCTTTTTGACTTGTAAGCAACAATAAATCATTTTTTTACGAGAGAGTTCAACATTGAAAACAAAAATATTAAAATAGAGAAAAAAAAGAGATGAGTATCAGGTAAATAGTAATATAAGGTCAAATTTTTCGGAGATAAATAGAAAAACACAATTTGCCAGTTAAGGAAATTATTTTCATAAAATATTTCATTCCCTTAGAAAAGTGGAAAAAACTAACGGCTATTTTGTATTTCTTTTTTATACTTCTTACATGTTTTTTAAAAAAAATTAAACATACATATAACTTTAAGTAATATGTTTGTGTATTTTAAAAAAAATTGGGGGCCCAAGTGACGACTTTAGTGGTCTAGTGGTTAAGACAGCCTGATTGTTTCCTTCTTACCTCATAAAGTCTGCGTACATCCTACCCTACCTTATAGTTCAATATATATATGTCAGGAAAAAAAACTCAATTAACTAACATATAACCACTTGATAGTTTCACTATATAAAGAGGAGAAGAAAGGAAGAGATGAATAGAGGAGATATGGAAGAAGTGAAGGAGAAGGGAAAGGTATGTGTAACAGGAGGAAGTAGTTTTCTTATATCATGGATGCTTATGAGACTTCTTCAAATTGGTTACCATGTTAACACCACAATTAGGCTCATCCAGGTTTGTTACTATTACAATTTACGATACTTATGTGAAGATGTACATCATTTAGGCCAAACATGAAAACAGAAACAAGCTTCAAATATCTTATGCTAAAAAATTACGCTGTTAATATATGTTTAAAATTATTTTTTACTAACATATATATAAGGGATAATGCACAAGTACCCCCTCAACCTATGCCCTAAATCCCAAAGACACACTTATACTATACTAAGGTTCTATTACCCCCCTGAACTTATTTTATAAGTAATTTTCTACCCCTTTTTAGCCTACGTGGAACTAGTTTGAAAAAAAAAGTCAACCATCATTGGGCCCACAAGATAGTGCCACGTAGGTCGAAAAGTGGTAAAATATTATTAATAAAATGAGTTCAGGGGGGTAATAGGACCTTAGTATAGTATAAGTGTGTCTCTGAGATTTCGGGCATAGGATGAGGGGGTACTTGGGCATTATCCCTATATATAATAATAAAAGTTGAACCTCTCTAACCTCTTCCTCATATTTTAAATTTTTTAGCGAAAATTCTGACTCTGACTCTACCAGTTAACTTCTCCATTTTTCCCATAGTTACTGCATGTTTGAATTAAGGTGTACTTACAATGAAAGTTTCCTCATATATCACATCATTATTGCTGAGAGTCACGAGATAGCGGTAAAATCTGTGTATATTCTACTCTCACTAAATCTCATATTTTGGATTTAACCGGATATGTTGTTATTGTTGTTTCCACATAAGCATGACTAAGGTTAGACCAAGTAGTTTTACGGGTCCAGTAGACCATTTTGCCAAAAAAATATGTTCTAACTTCAAAGTATATGACGATGAATTTTTCATCTTTTTTTTCATTGCTGGATCGCAAGAAGGATGTGAGCTACATCACGAATCTTCCAAGTGCTCAAGAAAGGTTGCATATTTCTAATGTCGATTTAAACAAACCAGAGGGTTTCAATGCAGCAATTGATGGATGCATTGGAGTATTTCATGTTGCACATCCATTTGATTTTGAGAACAAAGAAAGTGAAGAAATAATAACACAGAGATCTATCAATGGTACTTTAGGTATTTTACAAGCATGTATTAATGCAAACACAGTTAAACGTGTTGTATACACTTCTAGTTCAACTACGATTATGGTTGAGAATTCATCAGACATAGTAGACGAAAACTCATGGACAAACGTACACATCGTAAGAGCTTTAAAGAATTTTGCACGTTCTTATACGATTAGTAAGACATTAACAGAAAAGGCAGCTCTGGAATTTGTTGAAAAAAATGGTATCGATCTTGTGACTGTAATCCCAACTTGGATACATGGACCCTTTATTACTCCTCCAATTCCTGGCTCTGTTAGTTCATCCATGGAAATGATTCTCGGTACGTCTTAAAATATCATAGATTTTCATTCCCTCAACTTCTTCGTAATTGAAAATTTGTGAAGGACATCAAAATCAAAACATGAGTTACCCTCCATATGAACCTTATGAACATATAGATGATGTGACAAATGCTCACATTTACCTTCTTGAAAATCCTAATGCAAAAGGAAGATATATTTGTTCAGCTGTTGAAATAACACGCGAAAAGCTAGTTGAGTATCTGTTGACAAGATATCCTGAATTTCGAAAACAAATTAATGAGTAAGTATAAATACTTGCCTTATCTTAAATATTGTTGATTCTTTTATTTTAAAATCTAATTAGTAAATGTTCATTCAGGAAATTAGAAATGGAAAAAAGATACTTGATTTATTTTACTACTCCCTCCGTTTAAAAAAGAATGACCTTATTTCCTTTTTAGTCAGTTTCAAAAAGATTGACCCCTTTCCTATTTTGGCAATCAATTTAACTTTAATTTTCTGCATGGCGTGTTTAAGACCACAAGATTGAAAGACATTTTGGTACATTAGACATAACTTTAATTTAGAACTACATGATTAAAAAGTCTTCTTTCTTTTCTTAAACTCCTTTCCAAGTCAAACTAGGTCATCCTTTTTGAAACGGAGGGAGTATTAATTTGCAGGTACACATGGGCAAGTAGTAATGAAGTTGAATTCCCAATATTTTCATCTAAAAAGCTTTTGGAGAGTGGATTCAAGTACAAGCATGGCCTTGAGGAAATGTTTGATGAAGCAATTGAATGTTGCAAGCAAAGAAGCTTACTCTAATCCATTTGTGACATATAAAATGTTTCATATTATATGAAGCTTTTTTCTTTCCTTTTCTTTTTTTGTTCTCTGTTTCCATGTACTCATAGACCAAAATAAAGGAATTGACATTTTGTGCTCTTATATTTGTTAATGGTTCAATGAGTAGGGTGGGGGGAGAGTACTTCTCGAGGTGTTGGGGGTCTCGAGAGGTAGATCGGGATGACATCGAGGAAAAAAGTGATGGAACGGACAAATCTAAGAAAAGGTAGAGGTTAAGAGAAGTAAGGATGAGAGGAGGAAAAGTGGAAAAGTATAAAATGGCAAAGAAGGAGGTAAAGTTAGTACTTATAATGCATGTTGGGTTAGAGGATAATTATGGGGATAAAAAGTTGTACAAGCTAGACAGAGCGAGAGAATGGAGGGCATGTGACCTGGATCAAGTTAACTTAATAAAGGACA
Source organism: Solanum pennellii (assembly GCF_001406875.1). NCBI lineage: Eukaryota > Viridiplantae > Streptophyta > Magnoliopsida > Solanales > Solanaceae > Solanum > Solanum pennellii. Next base: position 7,155,546 of record NC_028646.1, on the reverse strand, counting down.
AGAATGAAAAGGTTCTGGTGGAGGAGACACTCATTGGACTGAGGTGACAATTATACTTCCAAAACTCCTTGAACGAAGAGGGGGCATGGACATTGTGGGGGGAGTTGGATCAATTAAAGAGGCATCACAATTTTGGGTGTTGTAGGTGTATTAAGGCTGATGAGGTTAAGGGTGTTATCTGTAATATGTGTAAGGGAAGAGCAACCGGGCCAAAATGAGATCTGTAATATAGAGTTGTAATCTGAAACCAAAGTTGCTGACATTCTTCACCGTTTAGGTCGTGTTTTTAACTCCCTTGAGTAAGAAGGTTTTCAACGGTAAAACACGTATTGTTACGTTAATGTTTTCAGTTATTTCTAAGGAACTTGGTTCCTCAAGTCGAGTAGTTGGTACTATTTTTTTAAGGCGTACATTATTGAGAAAAAAACACTTCCAATGCCAATAATAATAATTAGTACTATAAAAGCTGCACCTCAAGGGTTGTGATGTAGACAACCTACCTACCCTAGACGCAAGCATCATTTTGACAATCAATACAACAAATATAACTATACAACACACAATAAAAAGGCCAACTCAACAGATGAAGCATCCCACATTCATGCAGGCTAAGCAGCTAGAGCGCACACACTTGAAGAAGAAGATGTAACATAAACCATCTGTCCGAAATAATCAATAAAAACAAATATTAACTATGCAAGTTTTAGATGAAACACTTCTCTAAATTCCAATCTTCTAGTCTCAACATAAGGAGTTATATGTATATTTGGCCAATATGTTAACCAAAGTCTCCCTTTCAATTCCCATTCCATTGTTTTTCCTATAGCCCTTTTATCCACTTTCCAACACACACTTTCTCCATATTCATCTCCAGCAAAAAGTATCCCTCCTTGATTAGTAAAAGGCCTATTAACACTTGAATAACTGTTCTTGAACCAAGCTTTTGGGTGAATTAATGAAAAAACAGAAGGCTTTGACGAAAATACCTCTCTTCCATTTCCAATATCATGAAGAAACCAATTCAAATTTGCACCATCTCCATTAAAAGATTGCTCAAATTTCCACGGCTTCATGGTCGTAACAACTGTCTCTCCCGCGGAGACTTTTAAGCCCATGTAAGTGTTTGGTGGATCGAATCCCACTTCAACGGTCTTTGCGATGCCAATTTCTCTTAAGGGATTGTCAGAGGACTTGTTTACTGATATGCTCAATGATGGAAGTTGTGTTAATTACTTTTGATAATGACAAATACTTTTGATGTCATCAATTATGAACCAGGTTCATTTGTATTAAGAAATCAGATGTTGGCTCACTTATTAACTAGGTTCATTTATTAAAAAAGCTTGTGAGTTTATTGAAAAAGAAGTGAAGGACAAATATTAAGGCACATATGTATTTATGGAAAAAATGAATATAATAATGGTATATTTCCATAAATAAATAAGACAAAACCTTTTCTTAAAAGGTTGTCTACTTTATACGAAGACAAAACCTTTTAAGAAAAGGTTGCGTATTGCGTATAACAAATAAAAAGCAAACAAATCTTTTTCATATCAAAGAAGGATACAGAAATCAGAATTATTATTAACTTCAAAGGGAGGAAATAATTCTTGTCCAAAAGTCTATATAAACAGAGATTTCAAGACAAAGAGAGCAGTTCTTTGCAATCGAAGAAAAAGTGAGGAGAGACGAAGAGAGAGGCAGCAAAGAGCGTTTTTGTGAGTTCTATGTGTTTTGTGAACTTGTGAGTTTTGTTCTTAGTAAGATTGTAAGCTTGTGTGATTGTAAACAAGAAGTGGTATTGGCTTCTTGTGGAGAGAGGAGATTTTTGAGTAAGTTTGCAAGAAGTGGGTTTGGCTTTATGTAAATTTGGAGAATTCGATTAGAGTTAATCGAAAATTGTAATTGAGTAAGAAGAAGTAATAAAACGTAGTTGAGTTTTTCCTTCCTTGAGATAGGAAGGTTTTAGTTAAAGTATATTGTTTTAATTAACTCTTTTCTTAGGCAAATAATCAAGAACTTGGTTCTTGATTTAGGGGTAAGGTTTCTTCAATTGGTATCAGAGCGGGATCTTTTCACTAAAAGATTAACATCTTGAAAAGTAAATGGCAGCACCACCTACCCCCCAAGAAGGATCTTCTCAAACTCGACCCCCACTGTTCAATGGAAAATACTATGGATGGTGGAAGAATCGCATGATGGATCATCTGATAGGAGAAAATCCTGATCTCTGGAGTGTAGTATTAGATGGTCCTACTATTCCTATGAAAAAGGGGCCTGATGGAGAAACAATGGTACCCAAGGAGAGAAAGAAGTGGGATGCCGCAGATAAACTGGCAATTCAAAATAATGCAAAATCTAAGAAAATTCTAATTTGTGGCATAGGACCAGACGAATACAACAGGATCTCTTCTTGTCAAGATGCCAAGTCAATCTGGGAAACCTTGCAGACTGCACATGAAGGAACAACTCAGGTTAAGAAATCAAAGACTGACAATTTGAATAGACAATACGAACTATTCAGAATGATGGAAGGAGAAACTATTCAAGCACACTAGATTCACTGCTATCATCAATGAAATTTACTCTCTAGGAGAAGTAATTCCAAATGGAAAGGCAGTCAGAAAATCTTGAGCGTCTTACCTGGATCATGGGAAAGTAAAGTTGAAGCAATTACTGAAGCACATGACTTAGATAAGCTTGCTATGGATGAGATCATCGGAAACCTCATAACTTACGAACTGAAGAAAAATCAAGAAAGAGAGATTGGTAGCAAAAGGAAAGAAAAGAATCTAGCTCTAAAAACTACAACCTCTGAAGATTTTGAGGATTAAAACATCACACTCATGGACAAAAGATTCTCTCAATCGTTAAAAAGGGGACAAACATTTAAAAAAAGGAGTCCACAGAAGAATGTTGAAAACTCAAGAGAACAATTGTGTCATAAATGTGGTAGTCCAGACCACTTTATAAAATTCTGTCCACTATGGGCCTTAGAATACAAGAAAAACAACCCAGAAAAGGCAAAACAAGACAGATATATTCCCAATAACCGGAGAATGACAAATCATGAGGCGGACATATCCATGAAAAAGGCACTCGCTGCAATGGGAGGCATATCTGAAGATGAATCTGAAAAATGAAGAAATCGAGAATCAATCTCTACTTGCATTAAAGCAAGAAGACAAATACGACTTTCTCGCATTAGTAGCAGTAACTGAAGAAGCAGAAAAAGAAAGTACTTGTCCAGCACAAGATACAATTCATGCTCTAATGGCTGGTTCAGATTCCGAGGAAGAAGAAGAAGACCAAAACAGTCAGGTTAGCTCAACTTTCTCTAAAGAAAAGTTGGAAATTTATACTAAAAGAGAGCTAAAGTCACTTTTGGAAACTGTAATTAAGGCATATCAGTCAACCTGCCATGAAAAAGAACTACTGATGGAAGATTACGCATCTCTAAGAGAAGAGAACATGACTCTAGAACAACAAAATTGTTCCCTGCTCAATAAACAAGTAGAATTAGAAAAAGATTTAAACTCTAGCTTCTTAAAAAATCAAGCCTTACAAAAGAAACTGAACACGACTGAACAGGAAGCAGAGAACAGTATGAGGTGGAACAGGTCCTCCATAATTGTCGATAGTCTCCATAAAAGTCAATCTAGTTCAAGACATGGAATAGGTTTTTCCGAAACAAAAAATCCTAACATAGACTGTCTATGCTCTCACTGTGGCTTGACAGGACATAAAAGTCATGCATATGACAAAAAACAAATTGCTCATTAGAAAAATTTTTCCTTTTTAAGAAAAAGTCAAAAGAAACTTGATCCTGAACCTGTTTATACATCTAAAGTTCTTCCTAGATGGGCTAGAAAAATTCTCATACATCCCTTTAATCACTAACAGGCATTTAAGTTGATTTGGGTACCAAAACTAACTCGGTCTGAATAAAACTGCAGGCTTCAGTGAGAGAAAAAGGAAAGCACTGGTACTTGTATCGCCTGCTCAAGACATATGACAGGAAATCAAGATAACTTTCTCTCACTGAAACGAGTTAAGGGTGGAAAAGTAGCCTTTGGAAATGGAAAAAACGGGGAAATACAAGGAATTGGAAAGGTAGGAATCAATCTCAAACAAGCCATCGATGATGTATACTACGTAAATGGGCTTCAACATAACTTACTAAGCATATCTCAAATGTGCGACAAAGGGAACAAGGTAGTATTCACTGTAGGTGAATATAGAGTGATAAACTCAACAACTGATGAACTGGTACTTCTGGGAAAAATACACAAGAATGTATACACAACTGAAATAATAAGTTCAGAAAATTCACTTACTTGCCTCAGTGCTCTCACTGAAAACTCTGCGCGCTGGCACAAAAGGCTAGGACATATTAGCCTCTCCACAATTAATAAAATAATATCAAAAGATCTGGTTAGAGGATTGCCGAGCAAAATTCTGCAAAGTGAACAGTTTTGTGGTGCATGTGTCAAAGGAAAACAATCCAAATCATCTTTTAAACCAAAGGGAATGGTTAGTACCACAAAACCTCTAGAGATGCTTCACATAGACTTATGTGGACCAATGCGTGTGATGAGTAGAGGAGGCAAAAGATACATTCTTGTAATAGTTGATGACTAGTCAAGGTTTACTTGGATTATGTTTTTGGCAACAAAAGATGAAACTTTTGAAGTATTTGAAATATTTGTGAGAATAGTTCAGAAGAAACTCAATATAGAAGTCATTAACATAAAACCAGATCATGGTTCAGAATTTGAAAACTCAAAACTCTTTAATTTTTGCAGTACTAATGGAATTGATCACAATTTTTCTTCACCAAGAACTCCGCAACAAAATGATAGTTGAGCATAAAAACAGAACTTTTGACGATATCGGTAGAATCATGCTAATAGCAAGCAAACTACCACAATTCTATTAGGCAGAGGCCATAAAAATGCTTGTTATTTGATAAACAGGTGTACAATAAGGACTTTTTTAAATAAAACCCCTTATGAACTACTTAAAGGAAGAAAGCCTAGCTTAGCACATCTTCGACCATTTGGATGCATCTGTTACGTGCACAATAATGGAAAGGATAATTTGAGAAAATTTGATGCCAAGAGTGATGAAGGAATATTCTTAGGATATTCAACACAAAGCAAAGCATATAAAGTACTCAACAAAAGAACATATCGAGTGGAAGAAAGCATGCATGTTATTTTTGATGAAAGCATAGTAGAAGAATTGAATAATCCTGTTGAACATCCTCCAAAACCATTGGAAGATTTACAATCAGATGAGGATAATACCACAAATAAGACAAATCCTCAAGAAATTGAAAATATACCAACAGAGACAGAGAGAGAAACATCAGATACTCAAAATCATCAGGTTCATGGATGGAAACATCAAAGTTCTCATCCCATTCACAACATCCTCACACCATTGGAATCTGGGATTCATACCAGATCTAGAGTACGAAATATGTGTGCCTTCTCAGCGTATCTATCTCTAGTTGTTCCAAAAAATATTAAAGAAGCCTTGGGAGATCCAGACTGGATTATTGCTATGCAAGAAGAATTGAGTCAGTTTGAAAGAAGCAAAGTCTGGAACCTGGTTCCCAGACCACATGATCGAACTGTCATAGGTACTCGATGGGTCTTCAGAAACAAACTAGATGACCAAGGTCAGATAAATGGGAACAAAGCTCGACTAGTGGTTCAAGGTTACAACCAAGAAGAGGGAATCGACTATGATGAAACCTTTGAACCAGTGGCATGAATGGAAGATATAAGAATGTTAATTGCTTTTGCAGCCCAAATGGGATTCAAACTCTATCAGATGGATGTAAAAAGTGCATTTTTGAATGGTTTTCTACAAGAAGAAGTGTTCGTGAAACAACCCCCTGGTTTTGAGGACCCAGATAAACCTGAACATGTTTACAAGTTAGAAAAAGCATTGTACGGACTAAAACAAGCTCCAAGAGCATGGTATGATCGTCTATATCCACATTCCTTCTAACACATGGTTACTCCCATGGAAAAATAGACAATACGCTCTTTCTTAAAAAACAAGGTTCAGATATGCTCATTGTACAAATTTATGTCGACGACATCATATTTGGTGGAACTGACCACTCACTTGGAATTGAGTTTGCCAAACTCATGAGTAGTGAATTTGAGATGAGTATGATGGGAGAACTTACTTTCTTCCTAGGTCATCAATTGATCAGTCTCCTACAGGAACTTTCATTCATCAACAGAAGTACATTCATGAACTACTGAAAACATTTGACATGAATGAAGCAAAGATAATTGACACTCCCATCGGCACTACAACAAAGTTAGATAAAGATGAAGCAGGTTCTCCAGTCAATGATACAAAATACAGAGGTATGATCAGATCACTCTTATACCTAACTGCAAGCAGACCTGACATTATGTTTAGTGTTGGACTTTGTGCACGATTTCATTCATGTCCTAAAGAATCTCATCTAAAAGCAGTAAAGAGAATACTTAGATATCTCAAAGGTTCTGTGAACTTGGTGCTGTGGTACCCATCAGGAGACTCATTTGATTTAGTAGGATTTGCTGATGCTGACTATGCCGGATACTTAGTTTACCAAAAAAGTACATCTGGAATGGCAAACTTTCTAGGACCATGTCTTGTCTCATGGGCCACTAGAAAACAAAATTCAGTTGTCCTCTCTACTGCAGAGGCAGAATATGTAGCAGCCGCATCTTGTTGTGCACAATTATTATAGATAAATCAACAATTAGAAGACTTTGGGATTAAGACAGGCTGCATTCCTATTATGTGAGATAACACTAGTGCTATTAATATGGCAAAGAACCCGGTCCAACACAAGCGCACTAAACATATAGACATTCGACATCACTTTCTGAGAGACAATGTTGAAAAAGGATTTATCATAATGAAATTCTGCGCTATTGAGGATCAAATTGCTGACATTTTTACTAAGGCTCTGGGCGAGAACCATTCCTTAAAAATCGTCTATCTTTGGGACTCGTGTTTCAGATCTAAAAGAACCAGGTTCTACCCACCACCGACTCAGGTTCTTATATTTTCAACCTGGTTCTCCTATTTAACTTTTTGTTTGGGTGGGAAACACATAGAGTCACATTAAAACTCCAACGTCTCTTCGATGTGACTGCCGTCGTTTCAAATTCCTTTCAGGCTTGTTCAAAGTACCAATTCATCATCATTACCCTTTTATTCCCCATAAAACCTTTTATGTTCCCCACACACACAAAAAAAATGGCTTCCTCTCTCCTCCTCGTCGACTACTCCGATGATGAACCTACCTTCACATCGGAAACTCCGGCAACTACTCAGGGGGAACCTAGTCCACCACCATCACCAATAGCCGACCACCACCCTCAGTTTTCTTCCCCACCATCTCCTTCCTCCATTCCCTCAGAAAACCCCCAAATCCCTAACCCTCTTTCATCGCCTCAGGAAACTATGCCCTTCTCTAACTCGCCTAAAATACATACAACCCCGTCGTCTACACCAGTTCCTCGGCGTCCTCGCAAGCATATTGCTGTCAAACGAAAGGCGATTCGTACTCCTCGAACTCGACAAGCAAGTCAAGCCCATCTAGAGATGGCAGAATCTACCAACAAACGTCGTCGTACTAGTAAGTCACCTGCTTTTTCTTCTTCCCCCCTGTTATTTCTGAGTATGATGAAGACATTTTAGAATCTGCCCGTTCTTCACATCCTCCCTCCTCTAAAACCCTAACCAAAAACGAAATTAAATTTCTTGCCATGGGAAGGGAAGCTTATTTTAAATCAAAGAAAATCTTCAGAGGGCGAACAATTCATCCAGAAATTAGGGATCATACTGCAATCAAAAAATTATTGGCACTACTTGCTGTACAGGGGTGGGTAGACATTTTTCTTCACTCTGATAACATGATATTCGACATAGAAGTGGCTGAGTTTTACGCAAATTTGACAATGATTGATGATTCAATGCTTTCTTCGTCCGTTCATGGTATAGATATAGTTTTTGACAAAACTAGATTAGGGGCAATACTTCGTATTCCTTGCATAGGGTTGGCGGAATATCACTGGGGTAAAGATGATAATTGCGCATTAACTTCAAAATTCACACAAGGGAGGGTCAGTGATCGACCGCGAAAGGTACTGAAAGGCGAGATGTCTCCTTTTCACAAATTAGTGTTTGAAGTAGTTCACAAAGGTATTATTCCAAGAGGATAGAGGAGACATGAATCTAACTTTCGAGATATGGGTCTTGGTCATGCTTTGGATACCGTGTGTCCTATTAATTGGCCTTCCCTTATAATTAAACATTTGGTCAGAATAGTGGATCCTAAGAAACCTCATCAATTAGCTTATGGGAACTTGTTGACTACTGTGTTTAAAGAATTTGGGGTACCTTTGAAGGATGGCCGATCTTTGAGTAAATATGATATGTTTACTCAAACTACTCTTGCTGAATGCAATCTTTTGGATGATGCTGTTGATCAAGTTCCTCTTCGCTCTGCTGATCCAGTCACTACTCTTATTTCTGAGCTTAATGAGGCTCGAGCTCAAAATGTGTTACGAAAAGATGAAGTTACTATTCTTCAGGTTCAGTTGGCTGCTTCTCAGAGGGAAGTTGGGTGATTAAAAGATCAACTTATTCAACAGCAAATTGATAACAATGCTCGTGTTGATCATATACTTCATGTTTTTTCTAGGCCTTAGTTAATGGCTTTTCTATCCTATATTCAGACATTATTATTGGCTCTTGGTTGTATTGTTGTTATAGCTTTTGTGGATATCTTGTAGTAGTATCCTTCTATTTTAATGCTGTGGATATTGGGCTTTTTGATATGTCAAAAGGGGAAACAGTTTCTAAAAATTGATGCTATTATGGGTATTATTTGTCATCATCAAAAAGGGGGAATTTGATGGAAGTTGTGTTAATTACTTTTGATAATGAGAAATACTTTTGATGTCATCAATTATGAACCAGATTCATTTATATTAAGAAATCAAATGTTGGCTCCCTTATGAACCAGTTCATTTATCAAACAAGCTTGTGAGTTTATTGAAAAAGAAGCGAAGGACAAATATTAAGGCACAAATGTATTTATGGAAAAAATGAATATAATAATGGTATATTTCCATAAATAAATAAGACAAAACCTTTTCTTAAAAGGTTGTCTACTTTATACGAAGACAAAACCTTTTAAGAAAAGGTTGCGTATTACGTATAAAATATAAAAAGCAAACAAATCTTTTTCATATCAAAGAAGGATACAGAAATCAGAATTATTATCAACATCAAAGAGAGGAAATAATTCTTGTTCAAAAGTCTATATAAACAGAGATTTCAAGACAAAGAGAGCAGTTCTTTGCAATCGAAGAAAAAGTGAGGCGAGACGAAGAGAGAGGCAGCAAAGAGAGTTTTTGTGAGTTCTATGTGTTTTGTTAACTTGTGAGTTTTGTTCTTAGTAAGATTGTAAGCTTGTGTGATTGTAAACAAGAAGTGTGATTGTTAACTTGTGAGTTTTGTTCTTAGTAAGTTTGCAAGACTAAGCAGCACGATAAAATGAATATAATGAATGTCATGCTACTAATTCTTTTAGGCGATAAATAAGTCAACAATTCTCAATCAAAAATTGAGGATTATTCATTAGAAGTAAGTCTTAGACCTGGCCAGAAAAAAACACCCAAGATAAGGCCTTAATGACCAATTTTGCTATCAATAAATTGTGGGAAACAAAGTCAAGATTAACATATGAATATGTTAGAACGAGCAAGACGGATACTAAAGCAATTCACTTGTTCAAAACTAAAGAAAATAACTTTGTGATCATGAATCAATAAGGGATTAATTAAAGATGTTAAGATATAAGGATAACCCAAATAAAATTTCAAAAGGGGGCATTTCAAAACAAACACTGGCTGCATCAATTTAGTTAAGAAGAAATGGAGAAAATACATCTGGTTTGATAAAAAGGGAAGACAACAACAGTGGATAAACGACGCCATTCACAAGTATTTATATGTTTGACACTCACTGGGCACAACAATAGTTGATAAAATATCAAGCATGCTATATATATATATATATATATTTTGCTACCCGAACCATATAAAGAATAAACATTAACAGATAACTACTTTACAAAAATATAAAACTTCAGATTATTCAATCAAAGATAGGATTTCCTTTAAAAGACATACTCAGAACTAAGTCAGACTAAACGAATATCAAACAAGTTCCGGACAGAAGTGGTGGGAAGTAGGAGAACAAATAAAGTAGTTTTGATGATTGATAAGGTGAAGGCATGGTGTCGTATGTGTACAATTATGAGAGATTGCGGCAAAGAAGAAAAAGTATTGAGGCAAAGAACAAAAAGTGCAGAATCGCAAAGAAGGAAACAAATATGGAAATAAATAAAGAAGGAAAGAAATAAAAAAGTAGCAATTCAAGTCAAAGAAGGAAAGAAATAAAAAAGTATCAATTCAAGTAAAAGAAGGAAAGAAATAAAGAAATTACAATTCAAGTCAAATAAGGAAAGAAGTAAATATAGACAAGTTTAAGAAGGAAAAGGATTTGTAATTCCTTTCCTTGTAGAAGTTGAAGGCAAATCAAATCTATAAAAGGATCAAGAAGTTGAAGAAAAAAAACGTCTTTGCAATCACAAAAATCGAGAGAATTTTTCCAGCAAAGCCAGAACAATAGGTATTGCATATTCACGAAATATATCATCTCGAGAGCAGTATTTTCTGGAGAAAAAGCGTAGGCCTTCATCACAAAAACGCAAGGACCGGGTTCACCTTCATCACAGCAACATATGGACCAGGTTCACGAAACCTGTTCCACTCAGAACTATAGGATATTGAAGTTTGATCAATTAAATTCTAGGATTATTACTCTTTTTTGATTTGTTCTAGGTTTATTATTGAGTTGTAATAATTCCTAGATTTGTAACAAGAAGCGAGTTTGACTTCTTGTTGAGTGGAGAGTTTTCGATTATAGTTAATCGAAAAGGGTAGAAGTTTAGAGTTAGATTCATTGATTAACTGAGTTGTAAATCTTGAATTAATATAAAACTTCGGTGTGATTTTTCCCTTCCTTGAGTTAGGAAGGTTTCCACGATAAATCTTTGTTTTATTGTGTTAGACAAAATTACAAGAACCTGGTTCTTGTTCTAGGGGTAAGGTTTCTTCAATTGGTATCAGAGTAGGTCTTTTCATTAAAAGAATAACATCTTGAAAAGGATCAATGGCTGCACCACCTACACCACAAGAAGGAGCTTCTCAAACTCGACCACCACTGTTTAATGGAAAGTATTATGGATGATGGAAGAATCGCATGATGGATCATTTACTAGGAGAAAATCCAGACTTATGGGGAGTCGTGTTGGACGGTCCAACCATACCCATGAAAAATGGAAATGATGGAACCACTCAAGTACCAAAAGATAGAAAAGAATGGAAGCAAAAAATATCTTGATATGCGGAATAGGTCCAGATGAATAAAATGGAATATCATCATGTCAAGATGCAAAAGCAATATGGGAAACTTTCAAACTGCGCATGAAGGAACAACTCAGGTAAAGAAGTCTAAAATAGATATCTTGAACAGACAATACGAACTGTTTCGAATGACAGAAGGTGAAACAATCCAAGAGATGCATACCAGGTTCACTGCTATCATTAATGAAATCTACTCACTAGGTGAAATAATTCCTAATGGGAAAGTAGTGAGAATGCTTTTGAGTGTTCTTTCGGAATCTTGGGAAAGCAAAGTAGAAGCCATTACTGAAGCCCGTGATCTAGATAAGTTAGTTATGGATGCACTCATTGGAAATCTCATGACCTACGAACTCAAAAAAACAAGAAAAGGAAATTGGTTTATGGCAAAAGAAAAGAGGAGAACCTGGTTCTTACAGGGAGAAAACCAGAAACTTTTGAGGACGAAAACATTGCGTTAATGACCAAAAGGTTCTCAAGAATGTTATAAAAGGGACAAGTATTCCACGGAAGGAACTCTCAAAAATTCACTGAAAATCCAATAGATCAAGTATGTCACAAGTATGGAAATCTGTATCACTTTGTCAAGTTTTGTCCATTAAAAGCTCTAGAGAAAAAGAGGAATAGTTCGGAAAAAGAAAAGGAAATCAAGAATGATAAGTACATTCCCACAAACAGAAGAATGACCAATCAAGAAGCGTATCTTTCAACGAAAAGAGCCTTTGCCGCTATGGGGGATTTATCAGAAGAAGAATTTGAGGATGGAAGTTTCGAAAATCAGTCACTACTTGCAATAGAACAATCAAATAAATATGATTTTCTTGCACTCATTGCTGAAACAGATTTTAAAGATGATGAAGAAGATGACAAACAAAGCAAGGTAAGTTTTCATCACATCAAAGTAAATATTGAATCATATTCTAAAAAGGAACTAGAGTCCTCATTGAGTACTCTAATAGATGCATATCAGTCAATCAATTCTGAAAGTGAACAAATGATGGAAAACTATGCATCCTTAAGAGAAGTCAATGACAATCTTGAGAAACACAATCACTTTCTTCAAAACAAATTAAAAGAAGATATTAAAATCTCAGAGTTAAGTCAAAAAGGCAAAAACTCTAATAGTGAACTTCAATTAACTCTAGAAGAAAATTGTTAACGATAAATTGTCAAACTTTAACATAAAGGAATAGGTTGCTACAAGAAAATCTTGATCATACCAAACTGGATCTGGAACGAAATCTTAGATGGACCAGGTCCTCTGAAATTTTAACTCAGATTCAAGAAAGGCAAACCACTAGTCGAAGTGGGATAGGTTTTAAAAAACAGAATAACATTGTGTCACACACTATTCACATGTCTAAAAGTTTATGTACTCATTGTGGAAACTCAGGTCATTTAAAGAATCAATGTAAAGCTTTATTTGAGGCTTTTCAGAAAAATGTTAAGTTCACCAAAAAGGAAAAGACTGATACGTCTAAGAACCTGGTTCCAAATAAAAGGTTTTCTTAGTTGCCTTTATGGGCTAGAAGAAATCTTATTCATTCTTTTACTCACATAGAGGGGACCAAGATAATCTGGGTTCCCAAGACTAATCTTTGACTAGTGTTTCAGGTGAAGGTGAGAGGGAAAAGGCCAACTTGGTACATGAATAGTGCATGCTCCAAACAAGTGCTAAAAATGGTAAAAAATTTCCTCTCGCTCTTTGATTTTCAAGGAGGCAGTTTATTCCTTGAAAAGGATGAGAAAAATGAAAGAGACAAGATAAAAAAAAAGTTGAAGAAAGTGACATGATATCAAACATCTTTGATGATGCAAATTTAGGGAACCCTGCATATGAACCTGGTTCACATCTAACAATCATTGATGTACGTGCAACATGAATTACTACTAATCTATGGTTCTGGAGATTGGGGGAATATTAGAGCAATCGGGACAATAAGAGTAGGTACACCTTTAGGGGGAACTTCGTTGTGTGAACATGGTCCTTGTTATTCATTGGAAGGTATTGAAAATTGACAAGAGTTGGTTCTCTGTGAATCAGCTTGAGATTCATTTGATCTGAGAGAATATGATGATGCGACATTCTCGTGAAGGCCTTGAATATGAAGAACTTGAGAAAAATCAGTCAAAGCATGGTCTTATCAAAACAAGTTGATGCATTATCATGATTTCCTTTAATAATTGGATAGTAAATGAATAATCTTACGCTTGAGTAATTATACAATGAATATCTGCTAACTCAACCTCGTACTGTAACAGGTACACACTCCAGTCACATCTCAAACAATGTTTAGAAAGTGTGCGGATGTTATCTCTACTCTTTGCTAACACCATTAAGTAAATCATGGAGAAACAAAAAAAAAAGGAACCTGGTTTCTCTGTAATACCCATGTATGTACCATCCTTTTTCAATGCATGAATTTCCTGAGTTTGGGTCAAACATAAGCACTAATGAACCTGGTCGATCATCAAAAATTCAACTTTCTTAAAAATCACCAAGAACCCTCTTTGACAATAAGCATCGTTCAATCTCAAACTGCTCTAATGATGAAAATCTCAGTGTTTAAGTCACTCATGCTTTAATTTAGGGGGAACCTTGCTTTACCACCCACATTTGAACCAGGTTCACAAACTCCAAATTGATATTTCATCCATTCCAAGTGTATAACCTGTCTATCTCTCAAGGGGAACAATTCTCACAGAAACAAATTGCTGCTTGCTTTCATTATTGATAAACACATCTCTTTGTGCACCAAATGTGATGAATCTCTTACTGGTAGTTGGTACTCCTTCAAAATGTCATCAAGTAAAAGGCTAATAAAAAAAAACTCATGGAGGAATGAAAAATTGATGATGTACCTCATATTTCTGTTGATGAAATTTCACATTCTAAGAAAACTGATCAGAACGAAGGAGCTGGTGCACAATGGGCATACTGAAAAAATTATCAATGGCAGTAAACATCCCTTTCTTCCTCACTTTAGTAATCTTTGTCCCAGTCCTCATCCTCAAATTTTAGACTCTTTGACTCTTTGATGTGCTTATGTCTGTCTCGTACCCATGATATCATATGTTTTTTATTAAAGGCATAAACTGGTATATACTTGTTTATTTCGTTTCTCATTGAATCTTAATTGTGTATGAGTTTAAGATGACTAATATCCTCAGATTAAGTAACCATTTTGTTAGAAGAAGTGTACTTGAAAGTGTTGCCCAAGTGGCTATGAGTTAAAAATGATATTGCACTCATTGAATGTTATTCAGGTTCTTTGGTTATTGGTTTTCAATGATGCCAAAAGAGGAAAATTATATAATGTGGATAGACATATGCATAGTTTTTCATCATCAAAAAGGGGGAAATTATTGGGAAATGAGAAAGCATGAAGTTTGTAGTTTTGATGGATGACAAAGAGTTGTAGTTTTGATGACTAACAAATAGTATTGATGTGTTATAAATCATTGATTATTATCATCAAAAAGGGGGAAAATGTTGGGAAGTAGGAGAATAAATAAAGTAGTTTTGATGATTACTAAAGTGAAGGCATGGTGTCGTATGTGTACAATTATGAGAGATTGCGACAAAGAAGAAAAAGTATTGAGGCAAAGAAGAAAAAGTGCATAATCGTAAAGAAGGAAAAGAAGGAAAAAAATATGGAAATAAATAAAGAAGGAAAGAAATAAAAAAGTAGCAATTCAAGTCAAAGAAGGAAAGAAATAAAAAAAGTAGCAATTCAAGTCAAAGAAGGAAAGAAATAAAGAAAATTACAATTCAAGTCAAATAAGGAAAGAAGTAAATATAGACAAGTTTAAGAAGGAAAAGGATTTGTAATTCCTTTCCTTGTAGAAGTTTAAGGCAAATCAAATCTATAAACGGATCAAGAAGTTGAAGGAAAAAAACGTCTTTGCAATCACAAAAATCGAGAGAATTTTTCCAGCAAAGCCAGAACAATAGGTATTGCATATTCACGAAATATATCATCTTGAGAGCAGTATTTTTTGGAGAAAAAATGCAGGCCTTCGTCATCTTGAGAGCAGTATTTTTCTGGAGAACAAACGCAGGCCTTCGTCACAAAAACGCAAGGACCAGTTTCACCTTCATCACATCAACATAAGGACCAGGTTCACGAAACCTGTTCCACTCAGAACTATTACATATTGAAGTTTGATCAATTAAAGTCTAGGATTATTACTCTTTGTTGATTTGTTCTAGGTTTATTATTGAGTTGTAATAATTCTTATATTTGTAACAAGGAGTGGGTTTGACTTCTTGGGAGTTGAGTCTTGAGAGAATTGTAACAAGAAGTGGGTTTGACTTCTTGGGAGAGAGGTTGTGAGAATTGTAAACAAGAAGTGGGTTTGACTTCTTGGGTGGTTAGAGTTAAGAAGAGTTGAGAGCTTTTGTAAACAAGAAGCGAGTTTGACTTCTTGTTGAGTGGAGAGTTTTCGATTATAGTTAATCGAAAAGGGTAGAAGTTTAGAGTTAGATTCATTGATTAACTGAGTTGTATTCTTGAATTAATATAAAACTTCGGTGTGGTTTTTCCCTTCCTTGAGTTAGGAAGGTTTCCATGATAAATCTTTGTTTTATTGTGATAGACAAAATTACAAGAACCTGGTTCTTGTTCTAGGGGTAAGGTTTCTTCAAGAAGAACACGAGCCAGAACAAAAACGGGAATTAAGAAAATTGAGAGATCGGAAACGCTTGCATACTTTGTACTGACCAGCCTGAAATCTTGAACTTGAATTTTCAACTAAAGTGCAATAAAATTTTATCTAACAGAGGTACAATATGTATATTACTGCAGTTAAGAAAAAGCTTGAACATCTTTAATAATCCAAAGAAAATAGTCATGCAATACAAATCGAAACGACGCTATAAACTTCATCGGGATGATGAGAACATCAAAATGTGGTAGCTAAAATTACACACATTCAAGAACTGATCAGCAACCCAACAGAGTTTATCACCTTAGGACCTAAAAACGAGTTGCTAAAGGGATAACACTTCACTCAGAACGAGACAAACAATGAAACACTAATTTATCAACATATACAGAGGGATTAAACAAAAACAAGCTTGGAACATACTAAAAAACGAGAAAGATTTTTGGAAGTTTAAGAGTCGAGTGGTAAGCCACATATTCACAAGAAAAACACAGATGAAGGGCACAATAACAGGCATTTGCATTCAATCACATGTGATGAGACTGTCGATAAATAAGTGAAAAGAAAGGGAGAGCACGTCACCATGTTTCAAGCAGCGATAACGAGGACAGGACGAGCTGAGACACGACGACTTCACCATGCAATGTCACGTAGACAGTAGCAAGGAACTCAAGAAAGTTTAGAGTTTCGAATAACTCAAAGGAGAACCCAATAACTAAAGATAATGGAAATGTAGGGGGAAACTCGACTATATCTTCCCTTCTGAGTACTTTAGTGTATATTTCGATCACTATACTTAAGATATTTGTGTTCTCTGCTTAAAGAAAGCGTAACTCCAAAGAAGCTCTATTGATTTTCTTAAAGAAAACTCCCACTTCTTAGCTCTCCTCTCCGTTTTCTGCCTTTCAAACAATTTCTTCCCCCAAAAACCTAAAGAAAAAATCTTTTTTTTAAACAAGAACAGGAAGCGACCTTATATAGGGGAAGAATTAGGGTTTCTGAAATGGGGGGGAAAGGGTAGAATCGTCTGAGCCAAAAGATTTTACGAAATTCAAAATCCAAAATCTTATCTCCAAACCTAGGGAAAATAGCTGGAAATAGTACGAATTTCTCAGCTCTCTGCAGGGTTGCAACAGACGAGTCATGAGAACCATCCGATTTTGATGCCGGTACCCGTGAGTTGCAGAGATCGACCCACCTGGATGTGAAGGACAAGTCTAGCAGCTCGAATTGTACGAGCTCAGAAAAAAGGAAAGGGACGAGTTCAGAGAGACGTTTGGGAAGATGAGACGCGTGTGTTGTTCACGCATTGCCGTTGCGAGCTCCGAGGTCGCGCTTGTTGTCGATGCGTTAAACTGTCGTATTTTGACTTGGACTACTGTTCTCGTCATCTTGAAGGATGTTGTACGTGGTGGGTTTTATTTGCCCTTATTTCTTACCATAAATAGGTTTTCCTTTTAGGAAAAGGTTATTGATTGACTAATCCTTTTTATGGTAGGAAAAGGTTTAGGACTCTATAAATAGAGGCATATTCCTTCTAACTTAATCAGCATTCACAATGTACTCTTAATGACTTTGAGACTTTTGGTTAGGGGGGATAATTTGTGGGTCACAAGCTTGATACGTTATCTCTTGTGTGAACCTCCCATGTATTCCGAGTGAATTAGTTGAGGTTGTTTCTCTCTGTATTTTGTACTCTCATATTTATAGTGGATTGCTCATCTCCTTTGTGGACGTAGGTCGATTGACCGAACCACGTTAAATCTTTGTGTCTTTTGGTATATTTCTCATTGTCTTCTTACTCGTGATCTTTCGAGGTTTGCTTTGCTAGCTTCCGCATTTACACCTACTTGTTTTCGGTCATAACAAGTGGTATCAGAGCCAGATTCAACTATGGAGTCAGGTTTAGTGGTTCGATAATCGATGATTGAACCAGGTTAGAAAGAGGTGTTCATCTTGGCGGGTGTAGTTCTAGCCGCAACAATTTTTGACAGTAATGAAGATTTTGTTGGAGAAATTGTTTCAGACAGGTTCTCTATGTTGAGGCATAAATTTTGCAAAGGAGATTATGGAGAGGAGAAGCAAGTTGGTGAAGATTAAGTAAAGAAGGTGGACAAATTTATTTTGTCAGAAATTCAGGCCAAGGGGGAGATTTGTTGGGTTTTATTTGCCCTGATTTCTTACCATAAATAGGTTTTACTTTTAGGAAAAGGTTTTGGATTGACTAATCCTTTTTATAGTAGGAAAAGGTTTAGGACTCTATAAATAGAGACATATTCCTTCTTACTTAATCAACATTCACAATGTAGTCTTAATGACTTTTAGAGTTTTGGTTAGGGGTAGAATTTATGGGTCACAAGCTTGATACAGTATTACTTGTGTGAACCTCCCATGTATTCCGAGTGAATTGGTTGAGGTTGTTTCTCTCTATATTTTGTATTCTCATATTTATAGTGGATTGCTCATCTCCTTTATGGATGTAGGTCGATTGACTGAACCACGTTAAATCTTTGTGTCTTTTGGTATTTTTCTCATTGTCTTCTTACTCGTGATCTTTCGAGGTTTGCTTTGCTAGCTTCCGCATTTACACCTACTTATTTTCGGCCCTAACAGTACGCTGGGAATTTGGGACTTTTCTTTGAAGATGATGTGTGGGGTAATTGGTATAAACTGGGCTGGGGTGGTGGGAATTTGGGATAATTTAATCAAGTTGTTGGGCTAACAATTTTGGGCCAGCTGCAACAGAAATTGGATCCAGTTAAAATGGAGTGGGCTGGAAAATAATTTGGGCCCAAAGTTGGCTTAAGAAAAATGCCCATTTAGCCAAATTATTGGCTAAATGAATAAAGTTAAAGACAAATAAATATAATTAATTAACAAGCCTTCTTTAATTTTAACGAAATAAAATATTTAATTCGACGATCATGTAATTAACACATAAAAATAAAAATAAATTATTACTTAAACCACACTAGTTGTAAAAATATTTAACTAAAACTAATATCTCTTCTTCTTCTTTTTCTTTTAGACGATTTTTGAATAATCATAAAATATATTAATTATATATAAAATCATGTAAAATTTATTATATAAAACCTATAAAAAAAATGACAAAACTATTCAGAAATAGTTTTTTTTTTATAAAACTAATTATTCTAATTCGTTTGAGAATTAAGAAGCTCGTAAATTAATCGTACAAGAGTGGGTCAAAAATGGGTGTCAACAACACCAGTCTCCATTTCCGAAAGACAAGTCATGGCGAGAAAAGAGATGTTGGAGTTAGTTCACTCAGACATTTGTGGGACAATAACACCAATCTCTAACGGAGGAAAAATTTTTTATTGCCTTTATTGATAATTATTTTCGAAAGACTTGGGTATATTTTTTGCTCAAAAAATCAAAGGCTTTTAATGTATTTAAATATTTCAAAGCACTTGTTGAGAATGAAACAGGGAAGACCATAAAAAAGCCTTCGAACAAATCGTGGAGGCGAATATTGCTCAAAGACATTTGAAGAATTTTGTAAGTCTTGTGGCATAAAAAAAAAGCTCACAGCAGAATATATACCTCAATAAAATGGTGTTTTGGAGAGAAAGGACAGAACCATTCTTGACATGGTTTGAAGCTTGCCGGCTCAAGGAAGAGTTTTGAAGGCATTTTGACTGGATGTAGTAAATTGGAGCATCCACATCTTAAATATAAGTTCTAATTTTTCTCTTTGAGATATCACACCAGAGAAGGCTTGGAGTGGAAGGAGACCGAATGTAGATCACTTCAAAAAATGTCGCTGCATTTCCTATGCACATGTCCCAGATGTAAAGAGAAAAAAACTTGATGATAAAGGCGTTAAGTGTGTCTTTCTTGGTCTTAGCGAGACATCCAAACGTACAATCTATTTAATCCTTTGAAAAAAAGATAGTGACTAGTAGAGATGTTTTTGATAAAGACAATACTTGGAACTAGGATGAAAAGTTGTCTAGTCAAGTTTTATGTGATGATGAATTTGAAGATGTAGCTCCAAGGTCTGAAATTCTAGCAACTGCTGCTCCATTTGTTGAGGTTTTTCCACCTACAAAAGAACCTATAGAAGCAGTGAAAGTTGTTCCTCGTGTCCGAAGAAGACCTACATGGATGCAAGACTATAAGATAGGGGCACACAAAATCAAACCAAATCGCAAATCGAGTCAAACCGAAAAAAACCCGACTTGTGGTTTGGTTTGACTTTGTTTGGTGTTGGAAAAAAATCTGACTATATTTGGGTTGGTTTGGTTTCAACTACAAAAAATCAACCCGAGACCAAACCAACCTGGCATTATATATATATATATGTTTAAAATTTTATTTTATAGAAAAAGTACTTACGTTGATATGATTTTTAAATATCACTTATACTTTTTTTTTATATAATTTTTACCTTTTAATATAATTGTTCTTGTTTGGACGTTAGAATTCTTAATGATCTAATAAAGATTATAGTTTATACATGTTTGGTTATTATAATGAAATTTAAATTAAAATCAAAGTACTCCCTCCGTTTCAAAAAGAATGTCTCTATTTCCTTTTTAGTTTGTTCCAGAAAGAATGACTCTTTTTCTTTTTTAGCAACACTTTAACTTTAACTTTTCATGCGCATGTTTAAGACCACAAGATTAAAGGGCATTTTGGTACATTTAACATAACTTTAATTTAGAACCACAAGATTAAAAAATCTTTTTTTTTCATAAACTTTGTTTCAAGTCAAACTAGACCATCCTTTTTAAAACGGAGGGAGTAATATAAATGCAAAAGAAAATCAATTCAACACTAAGAATGACAATAATATTGAATATTTGTTTTTTAGTTTTACATAGATTTAGACAATTAAATACATGATCTAATTTTACTTTCTTTTAGTATTTAGTCATGTAATTAATGCTTACTAAACTTATTTTAGCATGTTTTAGTACTTTAAATGATGATCAATTTCATTATTACTTATTAATTTTCAATATTTGTTTTAAGCAAATTTATTATTATTTTTTTGTTGGATATTTTAGTGTTATCGATCATATCATAATTATTGTTATTTTTTTGTGAAATAACTTAGATAGTTGCATTATGGTAGGACTAATGAAATATTTGAAGTACAAGTAGATTATATGTTTCTATGAGTACTTTATCGAAAAAACCCGAACATCTGAAAAAATTCGAAAAATCAAATTTTGCACGGGAGGAGCACACACATTGATGTGAAATTTCATTTCCTGAGAGATCTCACAAGGGATAAGATCATTGATGTTGTCTACGGCAAAAGTGAAGACCACGCTGCTGATAATTTAACCAACCCTCTCAATCATGCAGCAGTAGTGAAGCTTCTTGATTACTAGGAAGCGGGAAGATTCTTAGTGTCTGTTAAGAGTCCTAGTAGTCCTTGGTTTATAGGTTTTATGAGTACCTGAAAACTCCTAGTAAAACTCTTAGAGAGTTATGCGGTAATAATTTTTCTTCTGTTGAAACAAAAAGGAAGAAGAAGTTATTCACATTGTTTCGTGCATGTGAATAAACAAGTTATGTACTTTCACTTTAATTAATATATACTAGAATTCATAAAATGATATTGACTTCAATTTTCAAACAAATTCACTAGATTTCTTAATTTTAACATCCAATGATTAATTAATGTAGCCGACAATCATTTCATGAATTTTACATACTTTAGTATGTAAATAGCCCACTTACTACTTTATAAATGATTCATTTTTGGATAATAACATTTATTGAATCTCTATGTGATAGAAGCATGAAGTTTTAAAATTTATTTTAAGGTGTGATTGTATTATCAATATGTAATGATCCTGCAGTGACCTCAAGTTATTTATGACTTTATAGGACAGACAGTTCGATCATCGGATCGTTCATTTGAGTTTTATGCGAATTTTTCTCGCTATAGAAGTTCTTAAGCGAAAGGGGCGATTTTAGTCAGCATTTGAAATTCAGGTATCAAATGCGATTTTCGTTGGTTCCATCAACTACTAAGGCCAATTTGGGCTAGTTGCATGGTTCGTTTGGGCCTCAAGGCTTTCGATGCAAATTTATGTCAATAGGTGTTTCAACTTTAATGTTTTGACCAAAGTTTGTCTTCAGTCAATATCTTTTACCAGCATTCTTGTTAAATGTACTTGGATGAGTTTTTCACTAAATTCCCTTTTTATGTTATCCAAAAAATATGAATTTACCTTGTTGGAACTTATAGACCTTTTTGAAATAAGACTTGAAGACTTTAAATTCTCCTTTAAATATTGATTTATATCAAACTCTTTCATCACAAAGAGTTATATTCTTTTGTATTTTAGTAAGTTTTAGTCACATATATCTCTTTCTCCTCTATTTTTCATAATTTTTTTTGATATGACGTGCTTGAAACATAGTTTTACATAAATTGAGAGGTTCCTATATTAGTTTGCGTATTAATTCAAACATTGTTGGAGAGAATGGGTAATCATAAATTTAAATGTCTTCAATAAATATCATTGCAAACTGCAAAGTACAAGAATTAAATAGCATAATTGAAACAAAATAATAAATAACAAAAAAAATTAAGGAAAGGACTTTGATAAATATCTGAAGATAATTCGTCTAGAAGACATTTGGTGAGATATTTGCATCATTTGATGGAATCTGTGAGGAGGATGAAGCTCCATTTTCTAGCTGCTCCAAATGTTCGTTCAATTTAAATTCACCAGATATCAGCCATGCTTCCAACTTCATTACATCAAGTACATTCAATTGATCTATGGACTCCCACCTACCTAGATCTCTAGCCTCATTCATTCAATCTAATTTTTCATTTGCAATTTTTTCTCTTCGTCCAATTCGTTTAGAATATCATAAAATTGACTTACTTTTTTGCGTGCTTCTGCAGCAACAAGGCGGTCACTTGAACTGAAATTTGCTGTAGGATTTATAAAACGATCAATGACCAAATTAGAGGTTGGACTACTAAAGGAATAAGGTATACCTTTTGGTGAAGATATAACAATTCCAAGATCGACATCACATTCTCTAACAAGTTCACAAGCTTTTTTGTATAAGCCAGAACGTCGTTTAGAGAATGTGGTGAGTCGAGCAGATTCATTCTCTATTTTCGCCAATGAAATTTTTTGGCGTCCTGCTGTCTTCTTATGCTCCTTGCTAGAATATACTAAAATATACTATAAGTTAATTCTCTCTTAAAAATATGTGTACTAAAAAGAGGAAATATTATGCATATTTATATACAGAAATTTCGCATTGGTCATTAAATTTTTTGCCAAATATCCCAAAAAAGCAATTTTTGATGATACTTAAAGTTATTAAGGAAAATTTGTATTAATGTTATATTCCAAATTTGATTTTATAATAAGATAAACTAATCTAAAAGTTAATTTAAATAGGTAAGTTTGTGTTTAATATTCTAGATCAAATTTATCAATTTGTAATTAACTATAGTGGATATGTTTTACCAATACTAGAATCTTTTGGTTATTTTATAGTAACTAAATAAAATTTTGCACCTGCTCAAATAAAAATAAATCTACTATTAACTTTTAATTAGAAAATATATCAATGTACTTACTATTTAAAAATAATAGATCCCTCAAAATTAATGTTCATTTAAAAGAAATAAACCTGAATAAGTCAAACACTCAAACTAATAATTAGTGAATTTATAATGGTATGCGTAATTCATTTATTATTTATTTTTTTCTGGTATGCGTAATTCATGTATTATTTAATTTTTGCATACTAAATATGTAATTTAAGTGTATTAGGTAGAAGAAGTTAATTATGCAAACTTTTAATAGTGTTAAAAGTTTGTAAATTAACCCCGGTCTTTTGTGTTAAAGTTAGATCCTTTTATTTTATCAATTCCAAACTTTTAAGGGGTAGATTATTTTGAGGGATAACAACATATAGTCTCGGAATTTAAATATGATGCCACTTAATTTTTTTTGTTGTCAAATTCGAGATAACTTATTGTGTGATTAATAATTAATATCGGGATAATTTATCTTTACCTATAGACTGTATATACTGTATAGTAATCTCATCATATTTTATCATGGGATAAACTCACTAATTAACAAAATTACCCTTCATATTTTAAATTTGTTTTGCTGTATTTCAGTTTCCTTTATCCATGATAATTTCATGATTACTTTTAAATGTTTTTTAAATTTTGTTGTTGTGTTGTTTTCTGATGAATCAAAAGGATTTTAAAGAATCTTCATTATATTTCAATCATTTGTAATTATAACACATCTGATCTCAAACGAAGAAAATCTGGATCCAGTGCTAACGGAATGAACCACAGACCGTAGGTGGGGTTCCATCGTTAAGGCCCAAATTTTTATAGTCTCTGATCCCACCCACAGTCAACCAATACGGTCTGTTGTTGGACATACGAATCGTATGACTGACCGTAGGTGAGGGTTAGCAGCCTGCTAGAGGCAAATTGATGTTGTATCAACTTCAAACGGTTGTAACTCTTTACATAAAAGGAATTAGGTGGCACATGACCTATCAAAAGAAAAATAATTGAATCTTCTTTCAACACCATCGAGTTTTCTAAAATTACGTCTTTAAGTAAAAAGTTCTGCTTGTTTTAGTGAAGCCCTATCGAGAAGACTTAATGGATGACCCCTACCTATGGTTGGTAGGTCAACCCACAGATCGTAGGTCCCTCAGTGGGAGGACTTTGTCAGAATTAAGTCACGGTCTCCTTTCCCCTATGCGTTGGGCACTTGAACTACGTCGTTTGATTCCTAAGTACATAGTTTTGGTCAGTTTAAGCGTAGTAACTTGGTCAGATCTTTCCCTAAGCGATTCATTCACTAAAAATTCATCAAACTTAGGGAAAAAAAGGAGAAAAGAGGCGACCCAAACACTTCCAAGAAGGAAGCAGGGTTCATAAGTTCCAGCCCTGAAATCATACGATTTCCCCGTAGATTTCGTCATCAGGTATGTGGAATTTCACTAGTGGGTTCCTTTCATCTAGTAGGTCCCTAGAATTCAGTCAGATTATTGTTTCCCTTCATCATGTTTAGACTAGGGTTTCTATCACTTTGGAAAATCATTGCGCTTTAGCTGTAATAGTGTTTTTGATCAGATTATCATGTCTACGTAACATCGTTTCTTAGTTATGCTCTATTCAGTTTATATGTTTGTTCAGATATATTATATATCTTGCATGTTCAATACATTCCCAAGTACTAACGCATACTATGTGCTACATCCTTTTATGATGTAGGTTTAGGTACAACATCCATCTCATACATAGATAGGTTCTCGGTCTGTACTCAACAACTTCAGTAGTGAGTAATTATACTTTGAGGAAACATACATGTTTTTTCGTATTTAGTCTTTCATTTCAGTTTAACTTTTTCTAGGCTAATCTGGGGGCATGTCCCAAATAGTTATGTTAGTAGAGGATTTTTGGACATAGGATTAGATTCAGCTTTAGATTTGAGTTTGATTTTTTAGATATTATTGAACTCTTAGTATATTTCATATATTCAGACTAGTTGGGTATTACCCGTTTTCAGTTACCGCTGTTTTGGTTTCCGCAAAATATCTTTTTATTCAGATTGTTTTAGTATGCTTATGATATGATAGCTTCAGGGTTTGTTTGGGGTGACTCGTGATACTATGTCATGTGTTTTAATCAAAGGGGTAGCCTCGAGGCATGAAAACTTGGTATCAAAACATTAGGTTCAAGAGTCATATGATGTTTGAAAGTCGCACTAAGTAAAGTCTCTTTCATGGGTGTGAAGTGCACCACATATAATGAGAGCGAGGCTACAAAGTGTTTTAGAAAGAACTTTACTTTCTGGCTATTATTATCGTGTGTGTGTGTATGATTTTCTTTCTAATTCATCGTCATGTGTTTTAGATCGTGTCTCCTCGTAAAGCTTACTTAAGAAATCCTAATGCACACCATGCTAAAGTAGTTCCTACAGTCTCAGACCATGAGGTTTTGAATGTAGAGTTTTGGAATGCGATTCATCTTTTGGCTCAGAGTATGACTACTAACCAGAACAATTAGCACGTTCCAGTTTCTACTAATGCTAATGTTGGATCAGCAACAACCAAAGTTCAAGATTTTATTCGGATGTATCCGCCAGAGTTTATAGGGTCGCAGGTTGGTGAGGACCTACAAAACTTCATTGATGAGGTTAAGAAAATCTTTAGAGTGATGCAAGTGACTGGTAATTATAGAGTAGAGTTGGCACCCTACTAGCTTAAGGATGTTTCTCACATATTGTACACTCAGTGGAAAGAAAACAAGAGTGTGGATGCAGATCCTGTAACTGGGGAATGTTTTATTGGAGCTTTTCAGGACAAGTTCTTTCCAAGATAGTTGAGAGAGGCTAAAGCTCACGAGTTAATGAATTTCATACAAAGTTAAATGATAGTCAAAGAGTACAAACTTAATTTCACCCAATTCATTTATGTCATTGAACAATTCCTCTTTGTTCAGTTTATATGTTTATTTAGCTATATTTATATCTGGCATGCTCAGTACATTCCATGTATTGACGCACTCTATGCTACCTTCTTTCATGATGTAGGTTAAGATACTTAATATTCAGATCATTCATAGATAGATTTTCGATTCGTACCAAGCAGCTTCAGTGGTGAGTCTTCATACTTCGAGAATAACATACATATTTTACGTATTTAGTCTTTCATTTGAGTTTTAATTTTTTCTAGAGTTAGTTGGGGCATGTCCTAGAAACTTTAGTTAGTAAAGGCTTTTTCAAACATATTATTAAGTTCATCTATAGATTTGAGTTTGATATTTCAATTATTATTGAACTTTTTGTATATTTCATATATTCAATCTAGTTACGTATTCCCCACTTTCAGTTATCACTGTTTTAGATTCTGTGTAGTATCTCTTTATTCAAATTAGTTTGGTATGCTTATGATATGTCAATTTCAGAGTTTATCTTGGTGTCACTTGTAATCTTAGATCTCGTGTTTACATCTAGAGGATAGCTCGGGGCGTGTTAGTAATTGGGAACTTCCTCTATTTATCATCATTCTTTTTCTACATGGAGTGCCTTAGTTTGAATGTAAAGAAGATGTAATTCCTATTACATTGTTCCAATTTCCACTCCTATTTGACTTTTCTTTGCTATTGTTTTCTTTTGTGTTGTATATGAATATGATTGATGGTCTTACAAGCACAAGAATTATTATTTTTATTTATTTGACAAATATTTTATTGTGTTGTAAAATTTAAGAACAAAAGAACAATATAAAGATAAAGAAAAAAAGAATATAAGACAAGAAGAATAATATAAGATAATTTTCTTTTTTTCGAGTGTTCACAAAATCTTGAAGTGTGTACAATATGAACCTTTATGCCTTGAAATGTGCCTCTTTTTATAATTTGACATATAGGCATACAAAAGGTTAGTCATATGAATATAAAGGAGGAGGTTATGAAGATGAAAGTTTACAAGAATAATGATCATAAAGACGGAGGTTATTTTTATAATGAAGGGAAGTAATGTAGTAACTTCTTGGTGTAGTGGACATCCATACTATATAATTTAATAAAACCCCCTGGATGTCTATAAATAATATGCCTCGCGAAAATCTTATGAGGAAAAATCCTCATGGAACAAGATTCTGAGTGAAGAAAAAAGAGTACACACATCTTTTCATGCGCTTTGAATTTTGTCTCATTAAAATTCATACAAGAAAAACCCAATTGGGGTAAAATCATGGTTAAGGAAAAGAATACAACACATATTTTTCTCCCTCGATAAAAACTATAGTTGATATCTCGGATATGATGCATTCTAATCTTATATCAAAACTTCTCAAATATTAATGTTGGCAATCCTTAGTGATTAAGTTTATAAGATTATCACTTGTACGGGTCTTTGAACGTCTATCTCACGATTTTGTTGAAGATCATGTGTGAAAAGGAATTTTGGTGAAATATGTTTTGTCTGATCTCCTTTGATTGTATCCTCCCTTCATTTGAGTTATATATTATTTTAGTATATAGTGACAGGAATATTCTCTAAAAAAGGAAAATTACACGTTTTGTGAATATGATAGACCTTGATTCAAACCAGAGACACTCCCGGCTTACTTCATAGGCAAATATCATATTTGCATGATCTGAAGAAATGGTTAACAATGTTTCATTCTTTGAATGCCAAGATATTGTTGTGCCTCCATATGTTAACAAATAACTCATTTGTGATCAAGCTTCATGCCAATCAAATAAATATTTTGCATCTACATGATCATATCATTTTTGACTCAGATATTGATCACCCAAATTTTATTAAAGCTCATTTTTTTCTTCTGAAAGAAAATAACATATCTTCTATGTGCTGAGTCACTTGCTTTGTTAGCTTCTTGGCATAACTTGAACGATAATATGACAATCCCTTCACATAACTACATACATACATACATACATACATACATATATATATATATATATATATATATATATATA
>NC_028646.1:7081278-7126624 GCF_001406875.1 Solanum pennellii | reverse complement strand
CACAAAAAGGATTTTGGACATACTAAACTAAAGGAAAAAGTATTAATAATACCGTGAAACCACGCTATATCAGTATGTATGTATGTATGTATGTATGTATGTATGTATGTATATATATATATATGTATGTATGTATATATATATATATATACAACCAACAATTTATAAGTGCACCAATTGCACTAATACATGACATTTTTAATTATTTTCTTGAGGTTGAATAGATTGTTTCCTTGTGTTAAGCAATCTTAGAATCATTGGATACTCAATGGATTTTTTTAAAAATCTTTTAAATCTTTCAAGAATTTTCATATAACCTTCATCATCTAATTAGACATGATAATTAGTCGTTATACATATTCAAGTATTTCATATATTGCTAGACGGAAATAAGTCTCATTGCATCCACCACTAGAGAACATTTGTTCTTGAATAGTTGGAGGAACATTATTATTGTAGTATTTTTTTAGTTACATTTCTTAGCAATACTTATGAAAACTAAAGCAGAAGCTAAAGCTTATGTTTAACACAAGACTGAACAATAAAAATTTAAGAGATCCATGAGACTATATCACTAGTTTTTGCATATAGCTAATAGTGCTACTTAATATGAAATAAATAAGGAGGACTCTCCAAGTGCTGATTGAAATAAACAATTCCTAAGAACTAACTAAAACAAAATCATGAAGTCCCCAAATTAGTAGGACTCGCCGAGTGCTGATTGCATGTTGCATTCCAACAAGCCACTAGTCTAGGCACGATCACCTAAATTTACATCATAAAAGGATGTTGCACAAAAATGTACAAGGTCAATACGTAGAATGTACCGAATATGAAAGGGATTCCAACAAAATCATATAAAGTAATATATGGAAGAACAGTGAAACAAGATTTCTAGAATCGTACTCAAATAAAGGAATTTGAAAGAAAATTTTGAGTCCACGCATAAGTGTTAGTTTGAAACCATCTTTCAAAGTATATATATCAAGGTGAGTCTACATTAAAAAAACCTTACTAAATCATTTACATAAAATAACATACTTTAAATGAACTATACTGTAACGCCTCAAGAATTAAGACATTGAGATTTAATATACTATTGATATAGCATTCCTTTAGTTTTATGCTTATATATAGCTTGATTTAATTATTTTTCCATTGGTATTTGTATAGGATGAGGGTTTTTTCCTCAAGTGTCAGCCACGTCCATGATGTAGGCTCAGGTCGTTACACAATCTCTAGTGTATCCACCTTAGCTCATATTTTATGTTTCTTACCCTATCAAGTGGGACACTCTCTTTTTGGTGTGGGAGCAGATTTACTGCATATTGGAGCTCACGTGGTTTATATCAGTTATTGTATATACATCCCACAAAATTTTAGTTTTTTTAGACATTGCATGACCTAATATCATGGTAGTGAACTATTCTCATACTCAATACATTCCGAGTACCGGCCGCATTTCATAATATAGATTTTGAAGCACATCCTTCTGGATGTGGGTAGTACAGGATCCCCTCACCTTGCACTTATTTGGTGAACCCTCTTGTTTCGGGGACATAAATTTTATGAGTTTCAACTTTATTCGTTTTCAGTTTCAAATAGTAAAGAGCTATCTAAGGACTTGTCCTATCAACTCATTTATGACTGAGGCTTTTCACATAGTTTGTAGATTTCGTGTATATTTTCTTTATAAGATTCTCTTTTACGATATGATGGATATTAAGACTTATTTCTGCCAATTAATTTATTTTGTTTATGTATGCTATCTTGCGTTATTCCATGTCATGTGGCTCTAGGTACCATGTCGCGTCTAGGCTGTAGTCTTGGCGACATAATCATTAGAGTTTGAAATTTAATGTTTTCATTGATTTATATTTGTTGAAATTGTACCATTATCATCAACATCGAATGGTTGATTCCTTATTGTCAACCAGTTGAATTTCAAATATATTTTTTTCAACTTCGACTTCTTGTCTTATCTTGACCAAAACTATTCTTTCTTTTTTTGGGATAAAGGCTTTCAATTTTACATATAAGTATAGAAACTACCTTTTCTTTTAATCTTGATTTTCTTCATCCTTCTACCGAGGACGTATAGAACTAATTGTTTTCTTTGTCTTGTTTTCTCTTTGTTTGTGTAGTTTTTTTTATAGGAAAGACTTATCCTTTCTTTGCATAATTCAATTCTACCAAATTAAAATTTAAAAGAAAGGTCCACTTCTCTAAATTTCAAATGACATGAGTTATCCTATACGAGAATTGTTCTTGATTTTTATGAGAAAAAGAGGATGCTTCCGTCTCCGGAAAACCTCAAGTACATATAGTAATTATCATTGTTGAAATGCTTGATCTTCGTGATTATTGTCT
Source organism: Solanum pennellii (assembly GCF_001406875.1). Classification (NCBI taxonomy): domain Eukaryota; kingdom Viridiplantae; phylum Streptophyta; class Magnoliopsida; order Solanales; family Solanaceae; genus Solanum; species Solanum pennellii. Next base: position 7,124,254 of record NC_028646.1, on the reverse strand, counting down.
CTTCTCTTCTTGGCCGAGGCTTTCTATGGAGATTTGTGAGGTAGTTATTTGTAATCTCAGCGGACACTCCTTCTTCTTATTTATGATTTTACTCTATTCTAGGGATAATATAATTTGAGACTTATATTTTTCTTTCAAATCAATGGTAATACTTTAGATACTTGTACACGTTCTTCTTTTTATTAACTATTAGTGGTATCAAGAATCAGGTTTAATAATTTTTTTTAAAAAACTGTGAGGGAGAGTTAACCCAGAAATTGATTATTCATCTATGGCTTTAGAGAGCAACTTAGTGAAAGCAGCCGTCCCTCGTTTAAATGGATATGACCATGTGATTATGCTAATGGAAAACTTTTTACGGTCAAAGGAGTATTGGCTGATTGTCGAGGATGGAATCGGCACTCTAGCGGATGGCAAAGCTTTGACGAATGCTCAAAAGACAGAGTTTGAATGAAGAAAGCCAAAAATTACCTCTTTCAGGCTATTGAACGCCCATCTTTGAAACTATTCTTTGCAAATAAAATTCCAAAGATATATGGGACTCCATGAAAAAAAAGTTTAAGGTAATATAGAGTGAAGCGAGCACAACTTCAAGCTTGGAGGAGGGACTTAGAAACATTGCAGATGAAGGAGGGTGAAATTGTCACTAGATCTTGTGCTAGAACCATGGAGATAAGCAACAAGATGCGATTTCATGGCGAGAAAATGAACGATGTCACAATTGTTGAAAAGGTATTGCTTTCCTTGTCACCAAAATATGATTATGTTGTATGCTCGATTAAGGAGTCAAAAGACATAGATGCTTTTTCACTTGAGGAATTGCAAAGCTCCTTGTTGGTGCATGAGCAAAAGATGAACTGAAGTTCAAATTTTGAGGAGCGGGCCTTGAAGGCTTCTACTTTTATTTCTTCCCATTCGAGAGGGAGGGGTAGAGGTAGAGGAAGAGGGAGAGGAGATCGAGGAAATTAATGGGGATGATGGCAACAAAGAGTGCAACAAGAATTTTAGAGTCAATAATAATGACTATGGGCAAAGGCAGAGGAAAAGATTTTCACAAGGTAGAATGTTATACTTGCCATATATTTGGCCATTATTGTTCTGAATGTCGTACTAGATTACCTAGTTATAAAGTAGAATAGTCAAATTTTGCTGAGAACAATGAAGGAGCAACCTTGTTAATGTCAGTCCACGACGAAAATGGGCCTGAGGAGCAAGGTCTTTGCTATGTGGATATTAGTTACAGTAACCACATGACTGAAAATAAGTCTTCCTTCTCTAATTTAAATGAAAGCTTCCATTCAACGGTTGGTTTTGGTGATCTCTCCCTTGTGAATATAATAGGGAATAGTAATGTCAATTTTAGAACCAAAAATGGGTGTGCGGAAAACATATCTAATGTGTTTTGAGTTCCTGCTTTAAAAAGTAATTTATTGAGTTCTGGTCAATTGTTAGAAAAAGGATATGTCATCACCCTTAGGAACGATTGTTGCGAGATTTCTAATTCTTCTAGAGTTATCGCTATTGTGAAAATGATTCATGACCGGTTGTTCCTTTGATGATTGAAATATTCAATCTTGTTTTATAGCGGAAGTGAGAGAACCTTCATGGTTGTGGCATTTTTGATATGGTAATCTAAATTTTGGTGGTTTGAAGATCCTTCACAAGAAGAATATGGTGACGGGACTTCCTGAAATTGTTGTTCCTTCTCAAGTATGTTGGAGTTAGTTCACTCAGACATTTGTAGGACGATAACACCAACCTCTAACGGAGGCAAAAGGTTTTTTTATTGCCTTTATTGATCATTATTCTCGAAGGACTTGGGTATATTTTTTCGCTCGAAAAATCAGAGGCTTTTAATGTATTTAAATAGTTCAAAGCTCATGTTGAGAATGAGACAGAGAAGACCATAAAAAGCCTTCGAACAGATCGTGGAGGCGAATATTGCTCAAAGGCATTTGAAGAATTTTGTAAGTCTTGTGGCATTCAAAAAAAAGCTCACAACATAATATATACCTCAACAAATGGTGTTTTGAAGAGAAAGGACAGAACCATTCTTGTCATGGTTCGAAGCTTGCTGGCTCAACGAAGAGTTCCGAAGTCATTTTGACCTGATGCAGCAAATTGGAGTATCCACATCTTAAATAGAAGTTCTACTTTGCTCTTTGAGATATCATACCAGAGAAGGCTTGGAGTGGAAGGAGACCGACTGTAGATCACTTCAAAAAATTTTGCTGCATTTCCTATGCACATGTCCCAGATGTAAAGAGAAAAAAACTTGATGATAAAGGCGTGAAGTGTGTCTTTGTTGGTCTTAGCAAGAAGTCCAAGGCGTACAATCTATTTAATCCTTTGACAAAAAAGATAGTGATTAGTAGAGATATTATTTTCGATGAAGACAATACTTGGAACTGGGATGAAAAGTTGTCTAGTCAAGTTCTATGTGATGATGAATCTGAAGATGTAGCTCCAAGGTCTGAAATTTTACCAACTGCTGCTACAACTGTTGAGGTTTTTCCACCTACAAAAGAACCTATCGAAGCTGTGAAAGTTGTTCCTCGTGTCAGAAGAAGACCTACATGGATGCATGATATCAGGTAGGGGCACACAAAGTCGAACCAAACCGCAAATCGAGTCAAGTTGGAAAAAAAACATACTAGTGGTTTGGTTTGACTTGATTTGTTGTTGGAAAAAAAATCCGACTATATTTGGGTTGGTTTGTTTTCAACTAAAAAAGACCAACCCGAGAGCAAACCAACATTATATATATATTGTAAAATTTTATTTGATAGTAAAAATACTTAATTTGATATGATTTTTAAATATCTCTTATACTTCTTTTTATTATAGTTTTTATCTTTTAATATAATTGTTTCTTGTTTGGACGTTAGAATTCTTAATGATCTAATAAAGATTATAGTTTACACCTGTTGGTAATTATAATAAAGTTTAAATAAAATCAAATTATTATTAATGCAAAAAGAAAATCAATTCAACACTAAGAATTACAATAATATTGAATATTTGTTTTTTTAGTTTTACATAGATTTAGAAAATTTATAAAATACATGATCTAATTTTACTTTCTTTTAATATTTAGTCATGTAACTAATGCTTACTAAAATTATTTTAGCATGATTTAGTACTTTAAATTACGATCAATTTCATTATTACTTAATAATTTGCAATATTTATTTTAAGCGATATTATTATTATTTTTTGGTTGGATATTTTAGTGTTATCAATCATATCATATTTTTTGTTATTTTCTTGAGAAATTACTTATATAGTTGCATTTGGTAGGACTAAAGAAATATTTGAAGTACAAGTAGATTATATGTTTGTATGAATACTTTATCGAAAGAACCCCAAAATCTGAAAAATCCGAAGAAACCAGAAAAAAACCGAAGTTGAAAACCCATTTTTATTGGTTTGGTTTGGTTTATATATTCAAAACCCGACACAAATGGTTTTGTTTGATATTTGAAAAACTCGAACCAACCAGGTCATGTATGCTTATATTTTGGAAAATGAAAAAAACGACACTTGGGAGCTTATCTATTTACCAAAAGGGCAAAGAACAATTGGAGTTAAATGGTTTTATAAAACCAAACTCAATATATATGAATGGTGAAGTTGAGAAGTACAAGGCGCGCTTGGTGACCAAAGGATATAAGAATGATTATGGTGTGGATTACAAAGAGGTGTTTGCTCCAGTAGTCAGACTTGACACCATCTAGCTGGTGGTGGCACTAGCAACGCTAAACAACTGCCAGTTGATCAATTGGACGTGAAATCAGCCTTCTTACATGGAGAATTGCAAGAACATGTATATGTTGATCAACCCCCTGGTTACATTAAGTATGGCTGCCAACATAAAGTTTACAAATTTAGAAAAACATTATACGGGATAAAACAAGCTCCACGAGCTTGATATACTTATTTGAATACTACAGGTTATAAAAAATGTCCTTATGAGCATACACTTTACACTAAAAATAAAGACGGAAAGCTTGTGATTGTGTGCTGACATGAAGATGATTTAATCTATACTGGAAATGATCATATATTGCTTAATAATTTTAAGCAATTGATGAGGACCGAGTTTGATATGTTGGATCTTGGCCTGATGCATTACTTTCTGTTGAAGTGAAGCAATCCTCTGGTGAAATTTTTATGTCACCACCCTAGCAGAAACGGGGCTGAAGCTTGAAAAAAATCCTACAGGAACAAGGATTGACAAAACATTCTACAAGCAGATTGTGGGATGCTTGATGCATTTGACAGTGACTAGACCCTATATAATGTACTTTATAAGTTTAATAACCAGGTACATCGAAAATCCAAGAGAAACTCACTTGCTGGCTGCTAAAAGAATTCGTAGGTGTTTACAAGGTATGAATGATCTTGGCATTATGTATAGAAAAGGAGGAAAATCATATTTAATTGGCTTCACAGATAGTGACTTTGCTGAAGATAAAGATAATAGGAAAAACACGTATGGTTATGTTTTTATGTTTGGATCAGGTGCTATTTCATGGTGTTCCAAGAAGCATCCAATTATTACGTTGTCAACAACAGAAGTAGAATTTGTGGTTGTGTGCGCCACTCAAGCAATCTGGTTGAAGAATATTCTAGCTGAACTATGTCTTCTTCCGCAAAAGACAACTCTTATTTACTGTGATAACGATTGAGCGATTAAGCTTTCCAAAAATCGAGTTTTGCACGGGAGGAGCAAACACATTGATGTGAAAGAGAGATCTCACAAGGGATAAGATCATTGATATTCTCTACGGCAAAAGTGAAGACCAAGCTGCTGATATTTTAACCAACCCTCTTAATCATGCAGCAGTAGTGAAGCTTCTTAATTACTAGGAAGCGGGAAGATTCTTAGTGTCTGTTAAGAGTCCTAGTATTCGTGGGTTTATGGGTTTTATGAGTAACAGAAAACTCTTAGTAAAACTCTTAGAGAGTTGTGCTGTAATAATTTTTCTTCTGTTGAAACAAAAAAAAGAAGTTATTCACATTGTTTCGTGCATGTGAATAAAAAAGTCTTTAATTAATCTATACTAGAATTCATAAAATGATATTGACTTCAATTTTCAAACAAATTCACTAGATTTCTTACTTTTTTCATCCACTGATTATTTAATGTAGCCAACAATCATTTCATCAGTTTTACATCCTTTAGGATGTAAATAACCCACTTACTACTTTATAAATGATTCATTTTTGGATATTAACATTTATTGAATCTCTATGCGATAGAAGCATAAAGTATTAAAATTTATTTTAAGGTGTGATTGTATTATGAATATGTAATGATCCTGTAGTAACCTCAAGTTATTTACGACTTTATAGGACAGACAGTTCGATCATCCGATCGTTCATTTGAGTTTTATGCGAATTTTTCTCGCTATAGAAGTTCTTAAGCGAAAGGGGTGATTTTAGTCAGCATTTGTAATTGAGGTATCAAATGCGATTTTTGTCGGTTCCATCAACTCCTAAGGCCAATTTGGGCTAGTGGCATGGTTCGTTTGGGCCTCGAGGCTTCCGATACAAATTTATGTCATTAGGTGTTTCAACTTTAATGTTTTGACCAAAGTTTGACTTCGGTCAATATCTTTTACCAGCATTCTTGTTAAATGTACTTGGATGAGTTTTGCACTACATTCCCTTTTTATGTTATCCAATAAAATATGAATTTAACTTGTTGGAACTTATAGACCTTTTTGAAATAAGACTTGAAGACTTTGAATTCTCCTTTAAATATTGATTTATTTCAAACTCTTTCGTCACAAAGAGTTTTAACCTTTTGTATTTTAGTAAGTTTTAGTCACATATATCTCTTTCTCCTCTATTTTTCATAAATTTTTTTTGATATAACGTGCTTAAAACATAGTTTTAGATAAATTGAGAGGTTCCTATATTCGTTTGTGGATTAATTCAAACATAGTTGGAGACAATGGGTAATCATTAATATAAATGTCTTCAATAAATATCATTGCAAACTGCAAAGTACAAGAATTAAATAGCATAATTGAAACAAAATAATAAATAACAAAATAAATTGAGGAAAGGACTTTGATAAGTAATATTATCCGAAGATAATTCATCTAGAAGACATTTGGTGTGATATTTGCATCATCTGATGGAATATGTGAGGAGGATGAAGCTCCATTTCTAGCTGCTCAAGTGTTCGTTCAATGTAAATTCACCAGAATTTAGCCATGCTTCCAACTTCATTACATCATGAACATTCAATCGATCTATGGACTCCCACCAACCTAGATCTCTAGCCTCATTCATTCGGTCTAATTTTTCATTTGCAATTTTAGAATATCATTAAATTGACTTACTTTTTTGCGTGCTTCTACAGCAACAAGGCAGTCACTTGAACTTAATTTTGCCATAGGATTTATAAAACGATTAATGACCACATTAGAGGTTGGACTACTAAAGGAATAAGGTATACCTTTCGGTGAAGACATAACAATTCCAAGATCTACATCACATTCTCTAACAAGTTCACAAGCTTTTTTTTATAAGCCAGAACGTCGTTTAGAGAATGTGGTGAATTGAGCAGATTCATTCTTTATTTTCGCCAATGAAGTTTTTTGGCGTCCTGCTGTCTTCTTATGCTCCATGTTAGAATATACTAAAATATACTATTAGTTAATTCTCTCTTAAAAATATGTCTACTAAAAAGAGGAAATATCATGCATATTTATATACAGAAATTTCACATTGGTCATTAAATTACTTGCCAAATATCCCAATAAAACCAATTTTTTTTATATTTAAAGTTATCAAGGAAAATTTATATTAATGTTATATTCCAAATTTGATTTTATAATAAGATAAATTAATCTAAAAGTTAATTTAAATAGGTGAGTTGGTGTTTAATATTCTAGATGAAATTTATCAATTTGTAATTAACTATAGTTAATATATTTTCCAATACTAGAATCTTTTGGTTATTTTATAGTAACTAAATAAAATTTTGCACCTGCTCAAATAAAAATAAATCTACTATTTAACTTGAAATTAGAAAATATATTAATGTACTTACTATTTAAAATAATAGATCCCTCAAAATTAATGTTTATTTAAGAGGAATAAATCTGAATAAGTCAAACACTCAAACTAATAATTAGTGAATTTATAATGGTATGCGTAATTCATTTATTATTTAGTTTTTGCTGGTATGCGTAGTTCATGTATTATTTAATTTTTGCATCATAAATATGTAATTTAAGCGTATTAGGTAGAAGAAGATAATTATGCAAACTTTTAATAGTGTTAAAAGTTTGTAATTTAACCCCGGTCATTTGTGTTAAAGTTAGATCCTTTTATTTTATCAATTCCAAACTTTTAAGGGGTAGATTGTTGTGAGGGATAACAACATATAGTCTCGGAATTAAAATATGATGTCACTCAATTTATTTTTTTGGTTGTCCAATTCGAGATAACTTATTGTGTGATTAATAATTAATATCGGGTTTGTTGTGAGGGATAACAACATATAGTCTCGGAATTAAAATATGATGCCACTTAATTTGTTTTTTTGGTTGTCCAATTCGCGATAACTTATTGTGTGATTAATAATTAATATCGGGATTTTTGTGAGGGATAACAACATCTAGTTTCGGAATTAAATATGATGTCACTTAATTTATTTTTTTTGTTGTTCAATTCGAGATAACTTATTGAGTGATTAATAATTAATATCGGCATAATTTATCTTTACCTATAGACTGTGTAGACTGTATAGTAATCTCATCATATTTTATCATGGGATAAACTCACTAAATAACAAAATTACCCTTCATATTTTAAATTTGTTTTGCTGTATTTCAGTTTCCTTTTTCCATGATAATTTCATGATTACTTTTAAATCTTTTTTAAATTTTGTTGTGTTGTTTTCTAATGAATAAAAAGGCTTTTGGAGAATCTTCATTATATTTCAATCATTTCTAATTATAACACATCGGATCTCAAAATGAAGTAAATCTGGTGCCAGTGCTAAGGGAAGGAACCCACAGACCGTAGGTGGGGTTCCATCGTTAAGGCCCAAATCTTTATAGTCTCTGATCCCACGCACAGTCAACTAGTACGCTCTGTGGTTGGACCTACGAATCGTATGACTGACCGTAGGTGAGGGTTAGCAGCCAGTTAGAGGGAAATTGATGTTGTATCAACTTCAAACGGTTGTAACTCTTTACATAAAAGGAATTAGGTGGCACATGACCTATCACAATAAAGATAATTGAATTTTCTTTCCAACCTCAACGAGTTTTCTAAAATTCCGTCTTTAAGTAAAAAGTTCTGCTTGTTTTAGTGAAGCCCTATTGAGAAAGACTTAATGGATGACCCCTACCTATGGTTGGTAGGTCAACCCACAGATCGTAGGTCCCTCCGTGGGTGGAATTTGTCAGAATTAAGTCACGGTCTCCTTTCCTCTATGCGTTGGGCACTTAAACTACGTCGTTTGATCCCTAAAGTACATAGTTTTGGTCAGTTTAAGCGTAGTAACTTAGTCAGATCTTTCCCTAAGCGATTCATTCACTAAAAATTCATCAAACTTAGGGGAAAAAAGGAGAAAAGAGGCGACCCAAACACTTCCAAGAAGGAAGCAGGGTTCTTAAGTTCCAGCCCTGAAATCATAGGATTTCCCCGTAGATTTCGTCATCAGGTATGTGGAATTTCACTAGTGGGTTCCTTTCATCTAGTCGGTTCCTAGAATTCAGTCAGATCATTGATTCCCTTCATCATGTTTAGACTAGGGTTTCTATAACTTTGGAAAATCATTGCGCTTTAGCTATTATAGTGTTTTTGATCCGATTATCATGTCTAAGTAACATCGTTTCTTAGTTCTTTGCAATGAACTCAATACCCAAGTTGTGTAGATTTATTTAGTTTATGAATTACACTAGCTATGTACGATACTAGATATACATGACTCAGATTTCGAATGTTTAGTTTTAATATTTTAAATGTTGCATTCTCAGTTAACATGTCAAAATATTGAGCTATTCTAGTATATTTCAGTTATGTTATATTATATACATTCATAGTTGGGAGTAGTCTTAACACCGAGTTGGACTAGGATTCAGCGTACCCGTATAGTCCCAGAGTTACTTGCCCCGGTAGGTTTATAATTCCCCTAAGTTGGGCATTATAATTAGTGATCACACAAGTCAAGCGTTTATACCATTGACAAGATATATTTGGTCCTTTCGATGGGGCGTATAAATTAGACTCCATGTTTAACTCACGTTTTTTTATGTTGGTTAATAGTAGTTCCCACAATAAAACATTAGCCCTTTTGACCATGTTTTCAGTTTATACTTAGGTTTTCAATCACCACGTCTTATCCATTATTTAGTACTTTCTCATTACGTTCAGTTTGGCTTTTCAACATGTTAGTATATACATTCATATCCAGTTATATCATTGTTCAGTTATGCTCTGTTCAGTTTATATGTTTGTTCAGATATATTATATATCTTGCATGTTCAATACATTCCCAAGTACTAACACATACTATGTGCTACATCCTTTTATGATGTAGGTTCAGGTACAACATCAATCTCACACATAGATCGGTTCTCGGTCTGTACTCAACAACTAAAGTAGTGAGTCATTATACTTTGAGGAAAAAATACATGTTTTTTCGTATTTAGTCTTTCATTTCAGTTTAACTTTTTCTAGGGTAATCTAGGGGCATGTCCCAACTACTTAAGTTAGTAGAGGATTTTCGGACATACGATTAGATTCAACTTTAGATTTGAGTTTGATCTTTTAGATATTATTGAACTCTTAGTATATTTCATATATTCAGACTAGTTGGGTATTCCCGGTTTTCAGTTAACACTATTTTGGTTTCCGCACAATATCTTTTCATTCAGATTGTTTTAGTATGCTTATGATATGACAGCTTCAGGGTTTGTTTGGGGTCACTCGTGATACTAGGTCATGTGTTTACATCAAAGGGGTAGCCTTGAGGCATGAAAACTTTGTATCAGAACATTAGGTTCAAGAGTCATATGATGTTTGAAAGTCGCACTAAGTAAAGTCTCTTTCATGGGTGTGAAGTGCACCACATATAATGAGAGAGAGGCTACAAAGTGTTTTAGAAAGAACTTTACTTTCTTGCTATTATTATCGTGTCTGTGTATGATATTCTTTCTAATTCATCGTCATGCGTTTCAGATCATGTCTCCTCATAAAGCTTACTTAAGAAATCCTAATGCACGCAATGCTAAAGTAGTTCCTACAGTCTCAGACCATGAGGTTTTTAATGTAGAGTTTTGGAATGCGATTCATCTTTTGGCTCAGAGTATGACTACAGACAAGAACAATTAGCACCTTCCAGTTTCTACTAATGCTAATGTTGGATGAGCAACAACCAAAGTTCAAGATTTTATTCGGATGAATCCGCCAGAGTTTCTAGGGTCGCAGGTTGGTGAGGACCTACAAAACATCGTTGATGAGGTTAAGAAAATCTTTAGAGTGATGCAAGTGACTGGTACTTATAGGGTAGAGTTGGCACCCTAGTAGCTTAAGGATGTTTCTCACATATTGTACACTCAGTGGAAAGAACACAAGAGTGTGGATGCAGATCCTGTAAATTGGGAGTGTTTTATTGGATCTTTTCAGGACAAGTTCTTTTCAAGATAGTTGAGAGAGGCTAAAGCTCACGAGTTAATGAATTTCAAAAAAGGTTAAATGATAGTCAAAGAGTACAAACTTCAGTTCACCCAATTCAGTTATGTCATTGATCAATTGCGCTTTGTTCAGCTTATATGTTTATTTAGCTATATTTTATATCAAGCATGTTCAGTACATTCCATGTACTGACGCAGACTCTATGCTACCTTCTTTCATGATGTAGGTTAAGATACTCAATATTAAGATCATTCATAGATCGATTTCTGATACGTACCAAGCAACTTCAGTGGTGAGTCTTCATACTTCGAGAATATCATACATATTTTACGTATTTAGTCTTTCATTTGAGTTTTAATTTTTTCTAGAGTTAGTTAGGGCATGTCCTAGCAACTTTAGTTAGTAAAGGCTTTTTCAGACATATTATTAAGTTCAACTTTAGATTTGAGTTTGATATTTCAATTATTATTGAACTTTTAGTATATTTCATATATTCAATCTAGTTACGTATTCCCCACTTTCAGTTACCACTATTTTAGATTCTGCGTAGTATCTCTTTATTCAAATTAGTTTGGTATGCTTATGATATGTCAATTTCAGAGGTATCTTGGTGTCACTTGTAATCTTAGATTCCGTGTTACATTAAAGAGGATAGCCTCGGGGCGTGTTAGTAATTGGAAACTCCCTCTATTTATCAACATTCTTTTTCTACATGGAGTGCTTTAGTTTGAATGTAAAGAAGATGTAATTCCAATTACTTTTATCCGATTTCCACTCCCATTTGACTTTTTTTTTTATATTCTTTTGTGCCGTATATAATTATGACTGATGGTCTTAAAAGCACAAGAATTATTTTTTTATTTATTTGACAAATATTTTATTGTGTTGTAAAATTGAAGAACAAAAGAACAATATAAAGATAAAGAAAAAAAAAACATAAGACAAGAAGAATAATATAAGATAATTTTCTTTTTTTTCGAGTGTTCAAGTGTTCACAAAATCTTGAAGTGTGTACAATATGAACCTTTATGCCTTGATATATGCCTCTTTTTATAATTTGACATATAGGCATACAAAAGATTAATCATAAACATGAATATAATGGAGGAGGTTATGAAGATGAAAGTTTACAAGAATAATGATCATAAAGGCGGAGGTTATATTCATAATGAAGCGAAGTAATGTAGTAACTTCTTGGTGTACTGGACATCCATACTTTATAATTTAATAACACCCCCATTGGATGTCTATAAATAATATGCCTCGTTAAAATCTTACGAGGAAAAATCCTCATGGAATAATATTCTGAGTGAAGAAAAAAGAGTACACACATCTTTTCATGCGCTTTGAATTTTGTCTCATTAAAATTCATACCAGAAAAAACCAATTGGGGTAAAATCATGGTTAAGGAAAAGAATACAACACATATTTTTCTCCCTCGATAAAAACTATACTTGATATCTCGGATATGATGCATTCCAATCTTATATCACAACTTCTCAAATATTAATGTTGGCAATCCTTAGTGAATAAGTTTATAAGATTATCACTTGTACGGGTCTTTGAACGTCTATCTCATGATTTTGTTGAAGATCATGTGTGAAATGGAATTTTGGTGAAATATGTTTTGTCTGATCTCCTTTGATTGTATCCTCCCTTCATTTGAGTTATATATTATTTTAGTAAATAGTGACAGGAATATTCTATAAAAAAGGGAAAATTACACGTTTTGTGAGTATGATAGACCTTGATTCCAACCAAAGACACTCCCGGCTTACTTCATAGGTAATATTATATATGCATGATCTGAAGAAGTGGTTACCAATGTTTGATTGTTTGAATGCCAAGATATTTTTGTGCCTCCATATGTTAACAAATAACTCATTTGTGATCAAGCTTCATGCCATTCAAATAAATATTTTGCATCTACATGATCAAATAATTTTTGACTCAGATATTGATCATCCAAATTTTATTAAAGCTCGTTTTTTTCTTCTCAAAGAAAATAACATATCTTCTATGTGTTGAGTCACTAGCTTTGTAGCTTCTTGGCATAACTTGAACGATAATATGACAATCCCTTCCCCCCCCCCCCCCCCCCCCCCNTTTTCTTGAGGTTGAATAGATTCTTTCCCCGTGTTAAACAATCTTAGAATCATTGGATACTCAATGGATTTTTTTTTAAATCTTTTAAATCTTTCAAGAATTTTCATATAACCTTCATCGTCTAATTAGACATGATAATTAGTCATTATACATATTCAAGTATTTCATATATTGCTAGACGGAATTAAGTCTCATTGCATCCACCACTAGAGAATATTTGTTCTTAAATAGTTGGAGGAACATTATTATTGTAGTATTTTTTTTAGTTACATTTCTTAGCAATACTTATGAAAACTAAAGCAGAAGCTAGAACTTATGTTTAACACAAGACTGAACAATAAAAATTTAAGAGATCCATGAGACTATATCACTAGTCTTTGAATAAAGCTAATAGTGCTACTTAATATGAAATAAATAAGGAGGACTCTCCAAGTGCTGATTGAAATAAACAATTCCTAAGAACTAACTAAAAAAAATCATGAAGTCCCCTAATTAGTAGGACTCACCGAGTGCTGATTGAATGTTGCAATCCAACAAGCCACCAGTCTAGGCACGACCACCTGAATTTACAACATAAAAGGATGTTTCACAAAAATGTACGAGGTCAATACCTGGAATGTTACAGAGTATGAAAGCGATTCCAACAAAATAATAGAAAGTAATATTTGGAAGAACAGTGAAACAAGATTTCTAGAATCGTAGTCAAATAAAGGAATTTGAAAGAAAATTTGAGTCCACGCATAAGTGTTAGTTTGAAACCATCTTTAAAAGTTTATATATATCAAGGTGAGTCTACAAAAAAAAACCTTACTAAATCATTTACATAAAATAACATACTTTAAATGAACCATACTGTAACGCCTCGAGAACTAAGACATTGAGATTTAATATACTATTGATTTAACATTCCTTTAGTTTGATGCTTATATATGCTTGAGTTAATTAGTTTTCCATTGGTGTTTGTATAGGATGAGGGTTTTTTCTCAAGTGTCAGCCACGTTCACGATGTAGGCTTAGGTCGTGACACAATCTCTAGTGTATCCACCTTAGCTCATATTTTATGTTTCTTACCTTATCAAGTGGGACACTCTCTTTTTGGTGTGGGACCAGATTTACTGCACATTGAAGCTCATGTGGTTTATATCAGTTATTGTATATACATCTCACAAATTTTTAGTATTTTTAGATATTGCATGACCTAATATCATGGTAGTGATCTATTCTCATACTCAATACATTTCGAGTACCGGCCGCATTTCATAATATAGATTTTGAAGCACATCCTTCTGGATGTGGTTAGTACAGGATCCCCTCACCTTGCACTTCTTTGGTGAACCCTCATGTTTCGGGGACATAAATTGTATGAGTTTCAACGTTATTCCTTTTTAGTTTCAAATAGTAAAGATCTATCTAAGGACTTGTCCTAGCAAGTCATATATGACTTGAGGCTTTTCACATAGTTTGTAGATTTCGTGTATATTTTGTTTATAAGATTTACGATATGATGGATATTAAGACTTATTTTTGCCATTTAATTTATTCTGTTTATGTATGCTATCTTGTGTTATGCCATGTTATGTGGCTCTAGGCACCATGTCGCGTCTAGGCTGTAGTCTTGGCGACATAAACATTAGTGTTTGAAATTTAATGTTTTCATTGATTTATATTTGTGGAAATTGTACCATTATCATAAACTTCGAATGGTTGATTCCTTATTGTCAACCAATTGAATTTCAAATATATTGTTTTCAACTTCGACTTCTTGTCTTATCTTGACCAAAACTATTCTTTCTTTTCATGGGATAAAGGCTTTCAATTTTACATATAAGTATAGAAACTACCTTTTATTTTAATCTTGATGATAGAATCTGATATTCTACAAGAATATAAAATTGGTGTTTTGATGATAGACAAGAAATGCAAATATATGTATACATAAGTCTGCCAGATTTGTCCATTGGAATTAAGTGTCGCAGCCAGCAGCCATCGAAATTAATTGTCGTAGCCAGAATTAAACAATTAAATGTACAAGTGCTAAAGATGCTGAAAATACAAGTTGATACAAATAAGGAAACCTTAATATATTTTATTAAGTAAGGAAGTTGTATAGAAAAAGGATTGTACAATAAAAGGTAAAATCAGTACTCCTTGTTTAACTATAATTGCAACTTCCTTACCTTATTTGATAAGGATTCAAGATATGAGAAATCTCTATAAAAGAAGATCAAACGCAGAAGAGAAAGGCACGACTTTTACATCGAGAGAAAAGAGAGAGTTATTCATCAAGTAAAATCCTTCAAGATCAATATTGTTACTAAGTTCAAGAAGTTCTTGAGTTAGAAAGTCTTGAACGTGCAAAATTATTTTTCTTGATTCATTATTGAGTCGATAGTTACATTTCTTTGTACAAGAAGTGGGTTTGGCTTCTTGTAGAGTTGAGTTTTTGTGAGGTTTGTAACAAAAGGTGGGTTTGGCCTTTTGGAGAGTAGAGGTAGTCGATTATAGTTAATCGAGAGTTGTCGTAGTGTGAAGTTATTGATTATTGAGTTGTAATCATATAATCATCTAGTTGAATTAATAAAACAAGGTTTTTCCTTCCTTGATTGAGGAAGGTTTTTAATTTAAACAAGTGTTTGTGTTCTGTCTTAAACCAACTTACAAGAACCTGGTTCGTGTTGTAGGGGCAAGGTCTCTTCAATTGGTATCAGAGCAGGTCTTTTCGATAAAATATTTACACCTTCAAAAGACTCAATGGCAGCACCACCTACCCCACAAGAGGGAGCTTCACAAACACGACCACCACTATTCAATGGCAAATACTATGGATGGTGGAAGAATCGTATGATGGATCATCTTATCGGCGAAAATCCTGATCTATGGGGAGTTATTCTAGATGGACCAACTATACCTATGAAAACTGCAACTGATGGAATCACCAATCCCAAAGGACGAAAAGAATGGAATGCTGAAGACAAACTTGCAATCCAAATCAATGCCAAAGCCAAGAAAATTCTGATCTGTGGTATAGGACCAGACGAATACAATCGAATCTCGTCTTGTCAAGATGATAAAGCCATATGGGAAACACTACAAACCGCTCATGAACGAACAAAGCAAGTCAAGAAGTCAAAAATTGATAACTTAAATAGACAATACGAACTATTCATAATGGCAGAAGGAGAGACTATACAAGATATAAATACCAGGTTCACTTCAATTATCAATGAGATGTATTCCTTGGGAGAGATAGTTCCCAATGGAAAGGCAGTAAGGAAACTCTTGAGTGTTCTTCCTGAAACTTGGGAAAGCAAAGTCGAGGCTATCACTGAAGCCCACGACCTAGATGCACTGACCATGGATGAGTTGATTGGAAACCTTATCACATATTAACTCAAGAAAAATCAATAAAAAGAAATCGGAGGAAAGAGAAAGGAAAGGAACCTGGTTTTGAAAGCTACTGCATCAAATGATTTTGAGGATGAAAATATCGCCCTTATAACCAAAAGGTTCACCAGAATGCTGAAAAGAGGACAAACATTCCAAAAGAAAACCCTCAAAAATCCAATGAAAGCACTAAAGACCAAGTTTGTCATAAGTGCGGAAGTCCAGATCATCAAATTTTGTCCACTTTGGGCTTTAGAGCAGAAAAAGACAACCTCAGAGAAGGGAAAAGACATTAAGAAAGATAAGTTTGTTCCTTCAAACAGAAGAATGACAACTCAAGAAGCAGATATCTCAATGAAAAAAGTCTTTGCAGCAATGGGGAATTCATCTAATGAAGAATCTGATGATGATGAGACAGAAAACAAATCTCTTCTTGCACTAGAACAAGAAGATGATTATGACTTTCTCGCCCTAGTAGCAGTGGAAACCAAATAAGAAAAGGAAACCTGCAGATCCCAAGAAACTATATTAGCACTTATGGCTGGATCAGATTCTGAAGAAGAGAATGAAGAACAAGATATAAATGAAAAGGTTAGTCTTCATCACATACAAGACAATTTAAACTCATACTCAAAAAGGAAGCTAGAATCTTTACTCTACACCCTCATCGATGCATATAAAACAATAGACTCAAAAAGAGAATTGATAATGGAAGACTATGCATCATTAAGAGAAGAAAACAAGAAGCTTGAAAAACAAAATCTTCATCTATTATCCAAAAATACTGAGCTAAGTAAAAACCTAAACTTGGTAAGTAAAAGGAATGAAGAGCTAACCAAAGAGCTTCTTGTGACTAAAACTGAAGCTGAGAATGGATAAGATGGACCATGTCCTCCATATTGCTTGATTCACAAGAATCGTACTTCTAAGAGACATGGAATAGGTTTTGATAAAACTAATCTTCAAGTAAAAAATCCCAACATAGATTGTTTATGCATGCACTGTGGGCTGGTAGGGCATAAAAGTTACGATTGTCGAAAAAAATTGATTGCTCATAACAATAATCTTAACTCTCTAAGAAAACCTCATCATGAGAAAACCAATGAACTAAAACAAACCCCTACAGCCAAATCTCTTCCCGGATGGGCCAGAAAAAATCTTATTCATCCATTTTTCAAGCAAAAATCAAAGTGGATCTGGGTACCAAAATCTAACCCCCGAAATTAATTGCAGGGATTAGTGAGAAGGAATCCACAACAATGGTACTTGGATAGTGCATGTTCCAGACACATGAATGGAGATAAAAGTAGCTTTATCTCACTCAAAAACTTAAAAGGAGGAAACGTCGCCTTTGGTAATGGAAAAAAGTGGGGAAATTCAGGGTATTGGAAAGGTTGGGTCTATGGATACTCATGCAATTGAAAATGTATACTATGTGAATGACCTACAACATAATCTATTGAGCGTATCTCAAATATTCGATAGAGGAAACAATGTACTCTTTACAGAAAAAGAATGCAGAGTGACAAATTCAGTGACTGGGAACCTGGTTCTACTAGGTAAGAGACACAAGAATGTGTATAAAGTCAAGATTGTTGATTCTAAGGAAGATACTCTTAAATGCCTACGTGCAGTTTCTGATTGCTCCATGCTCTGGCACAAAAGAATGGGACACATAAGCATGACAACAATAAATAAACTCAAATCTAAGGACCTGGTTAGGGGATTACCAACCAAGAGTTTCAGTAACAACAAAGTATGTGGAACCTGCATTCAAGGAAAACAGGTGAAATCATCATTCAAACCAAAGTTGCCAATCAGTACTACCAAGACACTAGAACCGCTTCACATGGATTTGTGTGGACAAATGCGTGTACAAAGCAGAGGTGGGAAAAGATATGTGTTTGTAATAGTCGATGATTATTCAAGATTCACTTGGACACTGTTTCTTGCAACAAAGGATGAAACATTCACTACGTTTGAAATCTTTGCAAAGCTGGTTTAGAAAAAATTCAGCAAAGAAATAATTAGCATCCGATCGAATCATGGGATGGAGTTTGAAAACTCACAATTCCTATAATTTTGTTTTCCAAACGGGATTGAGCACAACTTATCAGCACCTAGAACACCACAACATAACGGAGTAGTTGAGCGGAAAAATAGAACACTGGAAAATATCGCAAGAACAATGTTGATCTCAAGCAAACTTCCAAAATCCTATTGGGGTGAAGCAGTAAACACAGGGCGCTATCTAATAAATAGATGCATGATCAGATCAGTGTTAAACAAAACACCATACGAGTTGCTAAAAGGAAGAAAACCAAATTTAGGACATCTGAGGGCCTTTGGGTGTGTATGCTTTATACACAATAATGACAAAGACAACTTGGGTAAATTTGATGCCAAGAGTGATGAAGGAATTTTTCTGGGTTATTCTTCACAAAGCAAAGCCTACAAGGTACTTAATAAAAGAACAAACCGTGTAGAAGAAAGCGTTCATGTTGTCTTTAATGAAAGTAATAGTCAAATTGAAGGAAATTCAGAGGATGAACATAATAAAATCACCCACTCAAGGTCATCAGAACCAAAAACATGGGTAGAAGAAATCATATCCTCTCATGAAACACCTGAAACAGAAGATAAGTTTGCTACTGAAACTGGTCCTACTGCATCTGAAGAGTCAGTCATCATCCAAACTCATAGCTGGAAGCATCAAAGCTCTCATACTTTACAAAACATTCTTACTCCTCTTAAATCTGGTATCTCAACAAGATCAAAATTACGTAGCATATGTGCTTTTTCTGCCTATGTATCCCTGATTGAGCCAAAAAATATAAAAGAAGCACTATTAGACTCTGATTGGATTAGTGTCATGCAAGAAGAACTTAATCCGTTTGAAAGAAGCAGAGTATAGAACCTGGTTCGAAAACCTCAAAACAGAACGGTAATAGGAACAAGGTGGGTATTTAGAAATAATCTTGATGAACAAGGACAAATCATACACAACAAAGCTAGGCTAGTTGTACAGGGATATAACCAAGAAGAAGGGATAAACTATGATGAAACCTTCGCACCCGTGGCAAGAATTGAAGCAATTAGAATATTGATTGCATATGCTGCTCACATGGAATTTAAACTATATCAGATAGATGTCAAAAGTGTCTTTTTAAATGGTTATCCAAAAGAAGAGGTGTATGTGAAACAACCCCCCGGTTTTGAAAATACCAAGTACCCTGATCATGTATACAAACTAGACAAAGCACTCTATGGGCTAAAGCAAGCACCAAGAGCATGGTATGATCGATTGTCCATTTTTCTTCTCACACATGGATACACAAGAGGAAAAATTGATAATACATTGTTTCTTCGAAAACAAGGTAAAGATCTGTTCATAATTCAAATATATGTCGATGATATCATATTTGGAGGAACTAATGACTCACTTGGAGTAGAGTTTGTTCAACTAATGAATAGTGAATTTGAGATGAGTATGATGGGAGAACTAAACTTCTTTTTTGGACTCCAAATTAAACAAACTCCAGCTGGCACATCAATTCATCAACAAAAATACATCAAGGAATTATTGAAGAAATATGATATGAATGAAGCTAAGTCAAATGACACACCCATTGGGACAACAACAAAACTTGGTAAAGATGAACCAGGTTCACCAGTGAATGACACTAGATACAGAGGTATGAATGGATCACTCCTATACCTTACTGCCAGTAGACCTGATATAGTGTTCAGTGTTGGTCTATGTGCACGTTTTCAGTCCTGTCCCAAGGAATCACATCTAAAAGCTGTCAAAAGAATCCTGCGATATCTTAAAGGCACAATGAACCTAGTTCTTTGGTATCCAACTGGTGACTCATTCAATCTAAAGGGATTTGCTGATGCAGACTATGCAGGACATATGGTAGATAGAAAAAGCACCTCTGGAATGACTCACTTCTTAGGACCATGTCTAATATCCTGGGCAACTAGAAAACAAAATTCGGTTGTTTTATCCACTGCTGAGGCTGAGTACGTGGCAGCTCCTTCTTGTTGTGCCCAACTTCTTTGGATAAAATAGCAACTTAAAGATTTTGGTATAAAAATCGGTTGTATTCCTATTCTTTGTGATAATACCAGTGCTATGAACATGGCCAAAAACCCGATTCAACACAAACGTACCAAACACATAGATATTAGACATCACTTCCTTCGTGATAATGTTGAAAAGAGGAACATAGTAATGACATTCTGCAAAACTGAGGATCAAGTTGCAGATATTTTCACCAAAGCACTAGGAAGAGAATCATTTCCGAAAAATCGACTCTCACTAGGACTCATCTTCTTGGATTGATTACTGCCTTACCAAGTCCTCAGGATATAAGAACCAGGTCTGGTCTAGTTGTTTTAAAATTGCTTTACACTAAGCACGGAAAATCAACATTCAAAAACAAAAAAAGTGGGGAAACTATTTCTCCTTCTCTCTCATATGTCACTCCTCTGAAAAGTAGGTGCAACTGTCAATGCACACGTCCCTTCAATGTCAATCCCTCATATTACTAAAACCCCTCGAAGAAAACACCAAAAACCGTTCCCAATAACACACTTCTTCCAACAGGCAACAAACTTTTCCTCTTCTTCCATTTTTCAGGAAATTTCCTTTCATCACTATGCTTAATCCTCTTGTTGCATACTCAGATGATGAAAATTCATCTGACAATGCACCTTCTCAGGGGGAAGATAATCCCTCCATTGATACATCACCTTATCAGGGGGAAGAAAATCCCTCCATTGATACAACACCTGCTCAGGGGGAAGAAAATCAACCCACCAACAAACCGCCTACTTCTTCTCCATCTTCCCCAAAATCAGATCAGCCTATATCACCACCACCACCTGTCACAGAATCACGACTACCACCAGTCACAGAAACACCTATTACCACCACCACTAAAAACCTCTCTTCTTCTCCATCTCAGAAGAGCACCCCTCAAAGCCTACTACCTCCCCTCTACCACCATCCTTACATTCACTAAACACTGATGATATTCTGCTCAGCACACTTCACCCTCAGAAACCAAGACGTCCACGAAAACACATTGTAGTCAAACAAGTTCGTCCGCACAAACCAGTAACTCGGAGTGCAAATATAGTCAAACCAACTGGTGGTGCGACATCCAGTGGGAAGCGTCGTCGTCTGGGTAAGTCTCCTGTTCACTCATCTATTTCCCCAATGATTCTTGATTCTGAATCTGATGATTGCTCTGAGGTTACAACTTCTGAAACCCCTCAGTCAAAGTCAAAATCTGCAAAAAGAAACATAGAGAAATTTCTCAAAGTTGGGAAGACAAAATATTTTCAAACTAAAACAGTGCTTAGGGGTAGGACTTTTCATCCTGATATCCTATCAATGGACACAGTCAAGCAGGTCTGTGAGTTACTACGATTTCAGGGGTGGGATGAGCTATTTCTTGTACAGAATCTAATTTATGAACAAGAAGTAGTAAATTTCTAAACAAATTTAAAGATCTTCGAAGGGGATGTGGTATCTTCTAGTGTGAAGGGAGTTGAGATTGTTTTTGATGCAAATAAGCTTGGAGAAATTTTACACATACCATATGTGGGTATTACTGATTATCATTGGGTTTTTGATGAACACTCTAGTCTTCCAGCCATGTTTTATCAAGGAAGAGTCACTTCTAGGGCACAGACTTTTAAAAGGTTTCATGGGATCAGTTCATAAGCTTCTTTTTGAAGTAGTGCACAAAGGAATATTACCCAGGGGTCACCATCGTCACATTGCTTCTATAAGGGACATGGGACTTATGAATGCTCTTGAATGTAAAGAACGTATTGACTGTCCCACACTGATCATCAAACACTTTGCTAGAATCGTTGATCCTCAACTTGGTTCTCATCAATTAGCATTTGGAAATCTTTTAACCAGAGTGTTTAATGCGTTTGAAGTACCATTAGGAGAAGGACGGGTTTTGACTCGTGCATATATGTTTACTCAATCCATTCTTGCTGATTGTGGCATTCCCATGGAATCGGAGCAGGTTGCTAATGCTTCTCCACGTTCATCTGGTCCTGTTGCTCAATTACTCA
Source organism: Solanum pennellii (assembly GCF_001406875.1). NCBI lineage: Eukaryota > Viridiplantae > Streptophyta > Magnoliopsida > Solanales > Solanaceae > Solanum > Solanum pennellii. The sequence goes on along the minus strand of NC_028646.1, from coordinate 7,101,994 downwards.
GGGAACTGAAAGTTGCTGAAGAAAAATATGCCACTCTTGAATTGGAAAACCAGAATTTGCATGCTGAACTTCATACTTCCAATGCTGAGATTCATCGGTTGAAAGATCAGTTTGTGCAGCAGCAGCTTGCTAACAATGTAAGGGTTGATAGAGTACTTGATATGTTTGCTTCTGCCTCCACCAAGCCTAGCCAATCTTCAACTTGAAAAGCACCTTGTATGCACCTGGTTCTTTTGAGTCATTCACTCTGTGTTGATATTTCTCATTGAGTTGCCAGAACATTTTTTTTTGCTCAACTGGCTGAGCTTCAATTGTTGTTGTGGTTGTTATCTGGTTTTGTTTTGCGGTTATTGAACTCTTTTTGATTTTTCAAAAGGGGGATGATTATTATATGCCACTCTTTTGGTGTTTTGATGATAGACAAGAAATGCAAATATATGTATACATAAGTTTGCCAGATTTGTCCATTCGAATTAAGTGTCGCAGCCAGCAGCCATCGAAATTAATTGTCGTAGCCAGAGTTAAACAATTAAATGTACAAGTGCTAAAGATGCTGAAAATACAAGTTGATACAAATAAGGAAACCTTAATATATTTTATTAAATAAGGAAGTTATATAGAAAAAGGATTGTACAATAAAAGGTAAAATCAGTACTCCTTGTTTAACTATAACTACAACTTCCTTACCTTATTTGATAAGGATTTAGGGCACGAGAAATCTCTATAAAAGAAGATCAAACGCAGAAGAGAAAGGCACAACTTTTACATCGAGAGAAAAGCGAGAGTTGTTCATCAAGTAAAAGCCTTCAAGATCAATATTGTTACTAAGTTCAAGAAGTTCTTGAGTTAGAAAGTCTTGAACGTGTAAAATTATTTTTCTTGATTCATTGTTGAGTCGATAGTTACGTTTCATTGTACAAGAAGTGGGTTTGGCTTCTTGTAGAGTTGAGTTTTGGTGAGGTTTGTAACAAAAGGTGGGATTGGCCTTTTGGAGAGTAGAAGTAGTCGATTATAGTTAATCGAGAGTTGTCGTAGTGGTGAAGTTATTGATTATTGAGTTGTAATCATTAAATCATCTAGTTGAACTAATAAAACAAGGTTTCCTTCCTTTATTGAGGAAGGTTTTTAATTTAAAAAAGTGTTTGTGTTCTGTCTTAAACCAACTTACAAGAACCTCGTTCTTGTTCTAGGGGTAAGGTCTCTTCATTTGATTTTCTTCATCCTTCTACCGAGTACGTATAGAACTAATTGTTTTCTTTGTCTCTTTTTCTCTTTGTATGTATAGTGTTTTTTATAGGTAAGACTTATCCTTTCTTTGCATAATTCAATTCTACCAAATTAAAATTTAAAAGAAAGGTCCACTTCTCTAAATTTCAAATGACATGAGTTCTCTTATACGAGAATTGTTCTTGATTTTTATGAGAAAAAGATGATGCTTCCGTCTCCGGAAAACCTCAAGTACATATAGTAATTATCATTGTTGAAATGCTTGATATTCGTGATTATTGTCTCTTCTCTTCTTAACCGAGGGTTTCTATGGAGATTTGTGAGGTAGTTATTTGTCATCTCAGCGGACACTCCTTCTCCTTATTTATGATTTTACTCTATTCTAGGGATGATATCATTTGAGACTTATATTTTTCTTTCAAATTAATTGTAATACTTTGGATACTTGTACACGTGAAATCGGATTTTAGCGTTTTATTTTAGTTGATTCCATATTATTAGATGGTGTTAGTCGATTTTCCTTGTTTTACTTCTGCAGTTGTCATATTAGTTGGGTTTATGCTTACTTGTCTTGATGCAATAAGACGATCCGTTTTTGGGTTGAGTCCATGCTTAAGTATTAGTTTGAAACCATCTTTCAATGCATATATATCAAGGTGAGTCAACATAAGACACCGTTTCTTATATTGGAAGTGTTCCTTTGTTTAGAAATCATTTATTTAATGTTTGTTGGCCTTTTTATTTTGTTGAAATGTTCAATTCCTAATTATTAGGAAGTGGGCAGGTTCTTAGTGAGTTAGTAGCGTCTGTTAGGAGTCCTAGTAGTCTATATATTGACTTTTCTTGATTGCTATTGAACATAAGAGAGCTGCGCAGTAATAATTTTTCTTATGTTGCTTATTTCAATTGACTTTCTTCATCGTTCTTCTTGTTATTTTCTATTAGTGGTATCAAGAATCAGGTTTAATAATTTTTTTAAAAAAACTGTGAGGGAGAGTTCACCCAGAAATTCAGTATTCATCTATGGCTTTAGAGAGCAACTTAGTGCAAGCAGTCGTCCCTCGTTTAAATGGATATGACCATGCGAGTATGCTAATGGAAAAACTTTTACGGTCAAAGGAGTATTGGCTGATTTTCGAGGATGGAATCGGCACTCTAGCGGATGGCAAAGCTTTGACGAATGCTCAAAAGACAGTTTGAATGAAGAAAGCAAAAAATTACCTCTTTGCTATTGAACGCCCATCTTTGAAACTATTCTTTGCTTTGTCACTTGACGAATTGCAAAGCTCCTTGTTGGTGCATGAGCAAAAGATGAACTGAAGTCCAACTTTTGAGGAGCAGGCCTTGAAGGCTTCTACTTTTATTTCTTCCCATTCGAGAGGAAGGGGTAGAGGTAGAGGAAGAGGGAGAGGAGATAGTGGAAATTAATAAGGATGATGGCAACAAAGAGTGCAACAAGAATTTTAGAGTCAATAATAATGACTATGGCAAAGGCAGAGGAAAAGATTTTGACAAGGTAGAATGTTATCCTTGCCATATATTTGGCCTTTATTGTTCAGAATGTCGTACTAGATTACCTAGTCATAAAGAAGAATAGTCAAATTTTGCTAAGAACAATGAAGGAGCAACCTTGTTAATGGCAGTCCACGACGAAAATGGGCCTGAGGAGCAGGCTCTTTGCTATGTGGATATTGGTTGCAGTAACCACATGACTGGAAATAAGTCTTCTTTCTCTAATTTAAATGAAAGTTTCCATTCAACGGTTGGTTTTGGTGATCTCTCCCTTGTGAATATAATAGGGAAGAGTAATGTCAATTTTAGAACCAACAATGCGTTTGCGGAAACCATATCTAATGTGTTTTGAGTTCCTGCTTTAAAAAATAATTTATTGAGTTCTGGTCAATTGTTAGAAAAAGGATATGTCATCACCCTTAGGAACGATTGTTGCGAGATTTCTGATTCTTCTAGAGTTATCGCTATTGTGAAAATGAGTCATGACAGGTTGTTCCTTTTGGTGATTGAAATATTCAATCTTGTTTTATAGTGGTAGTGAGAGAACTTTCATGGTTGTGGCTTTTTTGAAATGGTCATCTAAATTTTGGTGGTTTGAAGATCCTTCACAAGAAGAATATGGTGACGGGACTTCCTGAAATTGTTGTTCCTTCTCAAGTATGTGAAGAATGTGTTCTTGCAAACTACACCGGTCTCAATTACCGAAAGGCAAGTCATGGCGAGAAAAAGAGATGTTGGAGTTAGTTCACTCAGACATTTGTAGGACGATAAACACCAATCTCTAACGGAGGCAAAAGGTTTTTTATTGCCTTTATTGATGATTATTCTCGAAAGACTTGGGTATATTTTTTACTCGAAAAATCAGAGGCTTTTAATGTATTTAAATATTTCAAAGCTCATGTTGAGAATGAGACAGAGAAGACCATAAAAAGCCTTCGAACAGATCGTGGAGGCGAATATTGCTCAAAGGCATTTGAAGAATTTTGTAAGTCTTGCGGCATTCAAAAAAAAAGCTCACAACATAATATATACCTCAACAAATGGTTTTTTGGAGAGAAAGGACAGAACCATTCTTGACATGGCTCGAAGCTTTCTGGCTCAAGGAAGAGTTCCGAAGGCATTTTGACCTGAGGCAGCAAATTGGAGTATCCACATCTTAAATAGAAGTTCTACTTTGGTCTTTGAGATATCACACCAGAGAAGGCTTGGAGTGGAAGGAGACCGACTGTAGATCACTTCAAAAAATTTTGATGCATTTCCTATGCACATGTCCCAAATGTAAAGAGAAAAAACTTGATGATAAAGGCGTTAAGTGTGTCTTTGTTGGTCTTAGAGAGAAGTCCAAGGCGTACAATCTATTTAATCATTTGACAAAAAAGATAGTGACTAGTAGAGATATCGTTTTCGATGAAGACAATACTTGGAACTGGGATGAAAAGTTGTCTAGTCAAGTTCTATGTGATGATGAATCTGAAGATGTAGCTCCAAGGTCTAAAATTCTAGCAACTGGTGCTAAAACAGTTGAGGTTTTTCCACCTACAAAAGACCAAAGGATATAAGAATGATTTGGTGTGGATTACAAAGAGGTGTTTGCTCCAGTAGTCAGACTTGACACCTTCTAGTTGGTGGTGGCACTAGCAACGCTAAACAACTGCCAATTTATCAATTGGACGTGAAATCAGCCTTCTTACATGGAGAATTGCAAGAACATGTATATGTTGATCAACCCCCTGGTTACATTAAGTATGGCCGCGAACATAAAGTTTACAAATTCAGAAAAACATTATATGGGATAAAACAAGCTCCACGAGCTTGATATACTTATTTGAATACTACAGGTTATAAAAAATGTCCTTATGAGCATACACTTTATACTAAAAATAAAGACGGAAAGATTGTGATTGTGTGCTGACATGAAGATGATTTAATGTATACTGGAAATGATCATATATTGCTTAATAATTTTAAGCAATTGATGAGGACCGAGTTTATGTCGGATCTTGGCCTGATGCATTACTTTCTGTTGAAGTGAAGCAATCCTCTGGTGAAATTTTTATGTCACCACCCTAGCAGAAATGGGGCTGAAGCTTGAAAAAAATCCTAAAGGAACATGGATTGACAAAACTTTCTACAAGCAGATTGTGGGATGCTTGATGCATTTGACAGCGACTAGAACTGATATAATGTACTTTATAAGTTTAATAACCAGGTATATGGAAATTCCAAGAGAAACTCACTTGCTGTCTGCTAAAAGAATTCTTAGGTATTTACAAGGTATGAATGATCTTGGCATTTTTTACAGAAAAGGAGGAAAATCATATTTAATTAGCTTCACAGATAGTGACTTTGCAGGAGATAAAGATGATAGGAAAAACACGTATAGTTATGTTTTTATGTTTGGATCAGGTGCTATTTCATGGTGTTCCAAGAAGCAACCAATTGTTATGTTGTCAACTACAAAAGTAGAATTTGTGGTTGTGTGCGCCACTCAAGCAATCTGGTTGAAGAATATTCTAGCTGAACTATGTCTTCTTCCGCAAAAGACAACTCTTATTTACTATGATAACGATTCAGCGATTAAGCTTTCAAAAAATCGAGTTTTGCACGGGAGGAGCAAACACATTGATGTTGTCTACGGCAAAAGTGAAGACCAAGCTGCTGATATTTTAACCAACCCTCTCAATCATGCAGCAGTAGTGAAGCTTCTTAATTACTAGGAAGCGGGAAGATTCTTAGTGTCTGTTAAGAGTCCTAGTAGTCGTGGGTTTACGGGTTTTATGAGTAACAGAAAACTCTTAGTAAAACTCTTAGAGAGTTGTGCGGTAATAATTTTTCTTCAGTTGAAACAAAAAAAAGAAGTTATTCACATTGTTTCGTGCATGTGAATAAACAAGTTATGTACTTTACTTTATTTAATCTATACTATAATTCATTAATTTGTATTGACTTCAATTTTCAAACAAATTCACTAGGTTTCTTACTTTTTTCATCCAATGATTAATTAATGTAGCCGACAATCATTTCATGAATTTTACACACATTAGGATGTAAATAACCCACTTACAACTTTATAAATGATTCATTTTTGGATAATAACATTTATTGAATCTCTATGCGATAGAAGCAAGAAGTTTTAAAATTTATTTTAAGGTGTGATTGTATTATCAATATGTAATGATCCTGTAGTGACCTCAAGTTATTTATGACTTTATAGGACAGAAGTTCGATTATCGGATCGTTCATTTGAGTTTTATGCGAATTTTTCTCGCTATAGAAGTTCTTAAGCGAAAGGGGTGATTTTAGTCAGCATTTGAAATTCAGGTATCAAATGCAATTTTCGTCGTTCCATCAACTCCTAAGGCAAATTTGGGCTAGTGGCATGGTTCGTTCGGCCTCGAGGCTTCCGATGCAAATTTATGTCATTAGGTGTTTCAACTTTAATGTTTTGACCAAAGTTTGACTTCGGTCAATATCTTTTACCAGCATTCTTGTTCAATGTACTTGGATGAGTTTTGCACTACATTCCCTTTTTATGTTATCCCAAAAATATGAATTTAACTTGTTGGAACTTATAGACCTTTTTGAAATAAGACTTGAAAACTTAAAATTCTCCTTTAAATATTGATTTATATCAAACTCTTTCGTCACAAAGAGTTAAATCCATTTGTATTTTAGTAAGTTTTAGTCACATATATGTCTTTCTCCTCTATTTTTCATAATTTTTTTTATATGACGTGCTTCAAACATAGTTTTAGATAAATTGAGAGGTTCCTATATTAGTTTGCGTATTAATTAAAAAATAGTTGGAGACAATGGGTAATCATGAATATAAATGTCTTCAATAAATATCATTGCAAACTACAAAGTACAAGAATTAAATAGCATAATTGAAACAAAATAATAAATGACAAAAAAAATAAGGAAAGGACTTTGATAAATATCTGAAGATAATTCGTCTAGAAGACATTTGGTGAGATATTTGCATCATCTGATGGAATCTGTGAAGAGGATGAAGCTCCATTTTCTAGCTGCTCCAAATGTTCGTTCAATTTAAATTCACCAGATATCAGCCATGCTTCCAACTTCATTACATCATGTACATTCAATTGATCTATGGACTCCCACCAACCTAGATCTCTAGCTTCATTCAAACGATCTAATTTTTCATTTGCAATTTTTTCTCTTTCATCCAATTCCTTTAGAATATCATTAAATTGACTTACTTTTTTGCGTGCTTCTGCAGCAACAAGGCGGTCACTTGAACTTAAATTTGCTGTAGGATTTATAAAACGATCAATGACCACATTAGAGGTTGGACTACTAAAGGAATAAGGTATACCTTTCGGTGAAGACATAACAATTCCAAGATCTACATCACATTCTCTAACAAGTTCACAAGCTCTTTTGTATAAGCCAGAACGTCGTTTAGAGAATGTGGTGAATCGAGCAGATTCATTCTCTATTTTCGCCAATGAAATTTTTTGGCGTCCTGCTGTCTTCTTATGCTCCATGCTAGAATATACTAAAATATGCTATTAGTTAATTCTCTCTTAAAAATATGTGTACTAAAAAGAGGAAATATCATGCATATTTATATACAGAAATTTCACATTTGCCATTAAATTATTTGCCAAATATCCCAATAAAAGCAATTTTTTCTTGATACTTAAAGTTATTAAGGAAAATTTGTATTAATGTTATATTCCAAATTTTGTTTTCTAATAATATAAATTAATCTAAAAGTTAATTTAAATAGGCAAGTTGGTGTTTAATATTCTAGATGAAATTTATCAATTCGTTTAATTATTGTGAATATATTTTACCAATACTAGAATCTTTTGGTTATTTTATAGTAACTAAATCAAATTTTGCACCTGCTCAAATAAAAATATTTATACTATTTAACTTGAAAAGAAAAAATATATTAATGTACTTATAACTTAAAAATAATACATCCCTCAAAATTAATGTTCATTTAAAAGGAATAAACCTGAATAAGTCAAACATTCAAACTAATAATTAGTGAATTTATAATGGTATGCGTAATTCATTTTATTATTTAATTTTTTCTGGTATGTGTAATTCATGTATTATTTAATTTTTGCATACTAAATATGTAATTTAAGTGTATTAGGTAGAAGAAGTTAATTATGCACACTTTTAATAGTGTTAAAGTTTGTAAATTAACCCCGGTCTTTTGTGTTAAAGTTAGATCCTTTTATTTTATCAATTCCAAACTTTTAAAGGGTAGATTGTTGTGAGGGATAACAACATATAGTCTCGGAATTAAAATATGATGCCACTTAATTGTTTTTTTTTGGGTTTTCCAATTCGAGATAACTTATTATGTGTTAATAATTAATACCGGGATAATTTATCTTATCTATAGACTGTATAGACTGTATAGTAATCTCATCATATTTTATCATGGGATAAACTCACTAAATAACAAAATTACCCTTCATATTTTAAATTTGTTTGTTGTATTTCAGTTTCCTTTATCCATGATAATTTCATGATTACTTTTAAATCTTTTTTAAATTTTGTTGTTGTGTTGTTTTCTGACGAATCACAAGGCTTTTGAAGAATCATCATTATATTTCAATCATTTGAAATTATAACACATCGGATCTCAAAACGAAGAAAATCTGGTTCCAGTGCTAATGGAACGAACCACAGACCGTAGGTGGGGTTCCATCGTTAAGGCCAAAATCTTTATAGTCTTTGATCCCGCCCACAGTCAACCAGTACAGTGGGTGGTTGGACCTACGAATCGTATGACTGACCGTAGGTGAGGGTTAGCAGCCAGTTAGAGGGAAATTGATGTTGTATCAACTTCAAACGGTTGTAACTCTTTACATAAAAGAAATTAGGTGGCACATGATTTATCAAAAGAAAGATAATTGAATCTTCTTTCCAACGCCATCGAGTTTGCTAAAATTCCGTCTTTAAGTAAAAAGTTTTGCTTTTTTTAGTGAAGCCCTATCAAGAAGACTTAATGGATGACCCCTACCTATGGTTGGTAGGTCAACCCACGGATCGTAGGTCCCTCCGTGGGTGGACTATGTCAGAATTAAGTCACGGTCTCCTTTCCCCTATGCGTTGGGCTCTTACACTACGTCGTTTGGTCAGTTTAAGCGTAGTAACTTAGTCAGATCTTTCCCTAAGCGATTCATTCACTAAAAATTCATCAAACTTAGGAAAAAAAAGGACAAAAGAGGTAACTCAAACACTTCCAAGAAGGAAGCAGGGTTCTTTAGTTCCAGCCCCGAAATCATAGGATTTCCCCGTAGATTTCATCATCAGGTATATGGAATTTCACTAGTGGGTTCCTTTCATCGAGTAGGTCCCTAGAATTCAGTCAGATTATTGATTCCCTTCATCATGTTTAGACTAGGGTTTCAATAACTTTGGAAAATCATTGTGCTTTAACTGCTATAGTGTTTTTGATCAGATTATCATGTCTATGTAACATCGTTTCTTAGTTCTCTGCAATGAACTCAAGACCCTAGTTGTGTAGATTTATTTAGTTTATGAATTACACTAGCTATGTCAGATAACCATATATACATGACTCAGATTTCGCATGATTTAGTTTTAGTATTTAAAATGTTGCATTCTCAATTAACCTGTCATAATATTGAGCTATTCTAGTATATTTCAGTTATGTTATATTATATGCATTTATAGTTGGGAGTAGGCTTAACACCGAGTTGGACTAGGATTCAGCGTACCCGTATAGTCCCAGAGTTACTTGCCCCAGTAGGATTATAATTCCCCTCAGTTGGGCTTTATAATTAGTGATCACACCAGTCATGCGTTTATACCATTGACAAGATATATTGGGTCCTATCGATGGGGCGTATAAAATTAGACTCCATGTTTAACTCACGTTGTTTTATGTTGGTTAATAGTAGTTCCCACAATCAAACATTAGTCCTCTTGACCATGTTTTCAGTTTATACTTAGGTATTCAATCACCATGTCCTATCCATTATTTATTACTTGCTCATTACGTTCAGTTTGGCTAATCAACATGTTAGTATATAAATTCATATCCAGTTATATCATTGTTCAGTTATGTTATGTTCAGTTTATATGTTTGTTCAAATATATTATATATCTTGCATGTTCAATACATTCCCAAGTACTAACAGATATTATGTGCTACATCCTTTTATGAGGTAGGTTCAGGTACAACATCTATCTCATACATAGATCGGTTCTTTGTCTGTACTCAACAACTTCAGCAGTGAGTCATTATACTTTGAGGAAAACATACATGTTTTTTCGTATTTAGTCTTTCATTTCAGTTTAACTTTTTCTAGGCTAATCTGGGTCATGTCCCGACTACTTAAGTTAGTAGAGGATTTTTGGACATAGGATTAGATTCAACTTTAGATTTGAGTTTGATCTTTTAGATATTATTGAACTCTTAGTATATTTCATATATTCAGACTAGTTGGGTATTCCCCGTTTTCAGTTACCACTGTTTTGGTTTCCGCACAATATCTTTTTATTCAAATTGTTTTAGTATGCTTATGATATGACAGCTTCAGGGTTTGTTTGGGGTCACTCGTGATACTAGGTCATGTGTTTACATCAAAGGGGTAGCCTCAAGGCATGAAAACTTGGTATCAGAACATTAGGTTCAAGAGTCATATGATGTCTGAAAGTCACACTAAGTAAAGTCTCTTTCATGGGTGTGAAGTGCACCACATATAATGGGAGAGAGGCTACAAAGTTTTTTAGAAAGAAATTTAATTTCTGGCTATTATTATCGTGTGTGTGTATGATTTTCTTTCTAATTCATCGTCATGCGTTTCAGATCATGTCTCCTCGTAAAGCTTACTTAAGAAATCCAAATGCACGCAATGCTAAAGTAGTTCCTACAGTCTCAAACCATGAGGTTTTGAATGTGGAGTTTTGGAATGCGATTCATCTTTTGGCTCAGAGTATGACTACTAACCAGAACAATTAGCACCTTCCAGTTTCTACTAATGCTAATGTTGTATCAGCAACAACCAAAGTTCAAGATTTTATTCGGATGAATCCGCCAGAGTTTATAGGGTCGCTGGTTGGTGAGGACCTACAAAACTTCATTGATGAGGTTAAGAAAATCTTTAGAGTGATCCAAGTGACTGGTACTTATAGGGTAGAGTTGGCACCCTACTAGCTTAAGGATGTTTCTCACATATTGTACACTCAGTGGAAAGAAAACAAGAGTGTGGATGAAGATCCTGTAACTATGGAGTGTTTTATTAGAGCTTTTTAGGACAAGTTCTTTCCAAGATAGTTGAGAGAGGCTAATGCTCACGAGTTAATGAATTTTAGACAAGGTTAAATGATAGTCAAAGAGTACAAACGTAAGTTCACCCAATTCATTTATGTCATTGATCAATTCCGCTTTGTTCAGTTTTATATGTTTATTTAGCTATATTTTATATCAGGCATGCTCAGTACATTCCATGTACTGACACAGACAATATGCTACCTTCTTTCATGATGTAGGTTAATATACTCAATATTCAGATCATTCATAGATCGATTTCCGATCCGTACCAAGCAGCTTCAGTGGTGAGTCTTCATACTTCGAGAATATCATACATATCTTACGTATTTAGCCTTTCATTTGAGTTTTAATTTTTTCTAGAGTTAGTTGGGGCATTTCCTAGAAACTTTAATTAGTAAAGGCTTTTTCAGACATATTATTAAGTTCAGCTTTAGATTTGAGTTTGATATTTCAATTATTATTGAACTTTTAGTATATTTCATATATTCAATCTAGTTACGTATTCCCCACTTTTAGTTACCACTATTTTAGATTATGCGTAGTATCTCTTTATTCAAATTAGTTTGGTATGCTTATGATATGTCAATTTCAGAGTTATCTTGGTGTCACTTGTAATCTTAGATCCCGTGTTTACATCAAGAGGATAGCTCGGGGCGTGTTAGTAATTGGGAACTTCCTATATTTATCATCATTCTTTTTCTACATGGAGTGCTTTAGTTTGAATGTAATGAAGATGTAATTCCTATTACTTTGTATCCAATTTCCACTCCCATTTGGCTTTTCTTTGCTTTTGTTTTCTTTTGTGCTGTATATGATTATGATTGATGGTCTTACAAGCACAAGAATTATTTTTTTTTATTTATTTGACAAATATTTTATTGTGTTGTAAAATTTAGGAACAAAAGAACAATATAAAGATAAAGAAAAAAAGAATATAAGACAAGAAGAATAATATAAGATAATTTTCTTTTTTTCGAGTGTCTGAGTGTTCACAAAATCTTGAAGTGTGTACAATATGAACCTTTATGCCCCGATATATGCCTCTTTTTATAATTTGACATATAGGCATATAAAAGGTTAGTCATAAACATGAATATAATGGAGGAGGTTATGAAGATGAAAGTTTACAAGAATAATGATCATAAAGACGGAGGTTATTTTCATAATGAAGGGAAGTATTAACTTCTTGGTGTAGTGGTCATTTATACTATATAATTTAATAACACCCCCCTTGGATGTCTATAATTAATATGCCTCGTTAAAATCTTATGAGGAAAAATCCTCATGGAAAAAGATTCTGAGTGAACAAAAAAGAGTACACACATCTTTTCATGCGCTTTGAATTTTGTCTCGTTAAAATTCATACCAGGAAAACCCAATTGGGGTAAAATCATGGTTAAGGAAAAGAATACAACACATATTTTTCTCCCTCGATAAAAATTATACTTGATATAGGATATGATGCATTCTAATCTTATATCACAACTTCTCAAATATTAAGGTTGGCAATCCTTAGTGAATAAGTTTATAAGATTATCACTTGTACGAGTCTTTGAACGTCTATCTCATGATTTTGTTGAAGATCATGTGTGAAAAGGAATTTTGGTGAAATCTATTTTGTCTAATCTCCTTTGATTGTATCTTCCTTCATTTGAGTTATATATTGATATACCGTGGTTTCACGGTATTATTAATACTTTTTCCTTAAGATTAGTGTGTCCAAAAGCCATTTTGTGCTAATTTTTATATAAGTTTCTCCTTATTTGCAGGAAATCTGACTAAAGATGAATGCGGAGGTTTTTGAGCGAAGAAATGCGGAAGAGACCACCTACGGAGCTTGTGACGGTCCGTAGGTGGCAGCGTAGTGCAGCTGCTGAAGGAAGATGGGGAAGTCTGACCAAGTGTGGGGTTACGGAAAGCGTGACGGACCGTCGTTTCCATGACGGTACGTCCTGCAGGTTCGTCATGAAGTTCAGAGAAGTAGTCCCAGTACCCATATTCCAAGGGTTCAAGTGTTTTCGAACGGAGACCCTCGACGGACCGTTGAGCTTGTGACGATCTTTCATACCTGCCGTCGAGGGTAATGAAGAGAGCAGCAGAAGAAATTTCATCAAGTATGGGACGACGGAGTCCATGACGGTCCGTCGTGACCACGACGATCCATCACGATGTCCATCGATCCAGCCGCGGTTGACAGATTTCCAGCAAATAGAGTCCTTGTTTAATCAGGTTATTATTTTCTATAAATAGTTCGAAAAACCTCGTTTTTGAGGTTAGACTCTGGATTATTTGGTTAGGCCCTTGATTATTGTTAGATTCTTAATTATTTTGAGATTCTTAGAATTGATTGTTAGTGATTTTTTTGATTAATCAAGCGAACTTTCGAATTTTACTCTTTCTCATTGAAGTAAGTACATGAATTCTTATACCGTATATTTGAATATTGTGATTATGACTATGGGTAACTAAACTCCATAACTAGGGTTGTGGGAACCATAAGCAAATAATGAGGTAAAACCTAACTAAAATAACAATTCTAGAATAGTGTCTTCCATGTATTGATAATTCTTTCGCATAGAAGTCTTTTTAACGGATGGCCAACGTTAGAACTCGCCTTAATGCTACTTGTCGGACCAAGGAGGTAGATAATAGGAAAGAATTATCAACATAGATTTACTGTATACTATCTAATAGGCTAGTATTGATTGGTACGAGGTAATAACTTAGTCAAATATCGAATACGATGCTTAATATGAGGTAAAGATAAGGGTTAGGACAGCAACACACGAAGCCGGACCAGGGTGCGGAGTGAAATTTTCTAGATGCCGGACCAAGGATTTAGAAATACTTAACTTATCACTTTGCATGCAAGATACTAGGAAAGAATTGTTATAGTTAGACTTATCAAGTTATGAACCTGTGAGGAATACGTAAACCCTAGTTACTTTGATTAATAGATTAAACTCCAACATTCGAAGTTGTTAGTTGTCTCCTTTTATTTCGCTAGTAATTTTCATTTATTTAGGAATAGAAACCCCCCTTTTATCATTTTATGCTTTCCAAGGAAGTAATTGACTGAACAACAGTAATAATAGATTGAAGATAAGTCTAAACTATTTTCCTCGTGGGAACGATCCCAACCTCAATAGTTGGGTTATTTACTTGACACGACCGCTTTACTTCTTATTTGAAAAGTAAGTTTGAGCGTATCAAATTTTGGCGCTGCTGCCGGGGAAAGTAGCTTTTAGATTAACTTAAACTTATTACTATAGCTTAGTTGATATTTTCTTGATTTTACTTTGTTTTATTGTTTTTGATTCGTGCAGAACCACCCTCCTTGTATACCAAATACACGGAGAGGAAGAGAACCCCTGTTTCCTTACGATCACGAATTAGAGAGTACACTACCCAACATGAATAGAAACTTGGGAATTAATGATGATGATCCAAACCAGAACATCCCAGCTCCGGTTGATGTTCATGGTCAGTTGTTACCCGATGCTCCGGGTGAACACCAACAGAGGGGACAAAATTCCGCTCCACGGCCCCAAGCATACTATAGAGGCTATGATAACATAGCAGACTCCGATGGGCCACTTGTCTATCCCCCTCTACCACCAGGCCACACCTTTGTGGTAACTAGTAGCCTGATGCAAATGCTCACTGCTAGAGGTTTGTTTTCAGGGCTACCTTCTGAGGATCCACATTCCCATATAGCTAAGGTAAGGGCAGTGTGTAAAAGTTGTGTAGGGAGGCCTGACTTGGACTTGGATGTAATAGGGCTTAGAGTGTTTCCTCTCTCACTGACAGGAGAGGCTTCTATATGGTTCACTGAGCTCCCGTACAACTAAATTTTCACTTGGAACCAACTAAGGGATGTTTTCTTAGCACGCTACTATCCGGTCTCCAAGAAACTAAACCTCAAAGACAGAGTGAACAACTTTGTGGCACTACCAGGAGAGTCAGTTAGTAGTTCTTAGGATAGATTCACCTCGTTCGTGAGAAATGTCCCAAATCACCGTATAGATGATGAGTCACTGAAGGAATACTTCTATCGAGGACAGGATGATAATAATAAAGCGGTGTTGGACACTATAGCAGGTGGATCTTATGGGGAGTGTCCTTATGCTGAGATTGCTGAAAAATTAGAGAAAATCTCCCGGAATAATAAACTTTGGAGTACTAGGAAGTCAGATACCGGGAGAAATACCTTCGCAGTGCAGTCCACTCACAACCCAGCCACAGATGAGATTCGTGAAGAAATGGATCAGATGAGAACTGAGCTTGGGTTGGTACTAAAACATATCACTGGGGTGCAGAAAAGATAAATGCAGTTAACTACTTGCCTAAACCACCACCTCCTAATGATGAATGCTATTATGCAAAGGACCCCTATGCAGTAAATGAACAGACGGGGGGTTTCCGACCGAGCGACCAAGGCTCAAATCAGGATAATTGGTGCCAAGGTCAAGGGAACCAAGGTCGGATCTATGGTAACTATAACCGTGAGGGTCAATATGTCCGAGATGGAAACTACAACCGCGATAACAACTTCAACAGGGGTAACTACGTTAACAGAAATGATAGGAATGGCCCTATGTCTCTCCTCAAAATCGTGAAGTTACTCCTAGGGATGGTGGAGATAGTATGGCGCGACTTGAGGATATGTTGCACAAAATGATGAGGAGGTTCGATTCTAGTGATGAGCACATTTAAGAGTTAACGTGTGATCTAGCAGGTATTGGCAAAAAGTCGATACACATGCAATATCGATTAAGCAGATCGAGTTGCAAATGGCCCAATTATCTGCGACAGTGAACACACGGCAACCGGGCACTCTTCCTAGCAACACTGTCCAAAATCCAAAAAATGATGCGCACTGAATGGCAATCACTACTTGGGGTGGTAAGCAAACCATTGACCCACCTATGTCGTCTAATGAGAAAAAGGTGAGAAAGGATGATGATAAGGTGGTAAAGGGTAGTGGTGAAGCAGAAGAGAGCACTGAAAAAGATGTAGAAGTCCCTATGAAGGTAATTCCCATGCCAAGACCACCACCACCCTTCCCTCAGAGATTAGTGAAAAAGACCGAGGATGGTAAATATCGGCGTTTTATAACAATGTTGAAGCAGCTTTCTATCAATGTCCCTTTGGTAGAAGCTCTATAACAAATGCCCGGTTATGCCAAGTTTATGAAAGATGTGGTTACAAAGAAAAGATCGGTCACTTTCGAGGATGATGATAGACTGCAGCATTGTAGTGCTATTGCTACAAAATCTCTCGTACAAAAGAAAGATGATCCGGGTGCGTTCACTATTCCTTGTACAGTCGGGTCATTACATTTTGCGAAAGCATTATGTGATATGGGGGCAAGCATAAATCTCATGCCCCTCTCGATTTACAAGAAGTTGGGTTTGGTTGACCCAAAACACACTGCGATGCGGTACTGATGGCTGATCGAACAGTGAAAAGGCTTATAAGGATACTCCATGATGTGCTAGTAAAAGTGGAGTCATTCATATTTCCGACAGATTTTCTTATTCTTGATTGTGAAGTCGATTTTGAAGTGCCTATTATTCTTGTGAGGCCATTCGTTGCTACAGGTAGAGCCTTAGTTGATATGGAAAAGGGGCAGATGAAATTTCGGTTGAACAATGAAGAAGCTACCTTCAACATTTGTATGACGATGAGGCAGAGTGGTGAGCTCCAATCGGTATATGCCATATCCCACAAAGAAAAGATGAAGAAGGAGAATGAGAAAAAAAGTGCACAACAAGAGTTTATGGTTGGGGATTTGGTGCTTTTAGATAGTTCTGGGTTGTCTTGTCTTCCGGGCAAGCTCAAGTCCAAACGGACTGGCCCTTACTTGATTACCCAAGTATTCCCTCATGGAGCAGTTGAGTTAAAAACCAAGGAGGGAGTGCGGTTTATGGTGAATAGAGAACAAATAAAACTCTATTTTGGGCATACTGCATCGGTGAATGAAGTGATAGAGGCATACCATCTTGATGAAGGCTGAGTAATCAAGTGTCCTCAGTCGTGCCGTGACGTTCAATCAGGCTCTTGTTGGGAGGCAACCCAATACTTATAGTTTTTCTTTCTAGTAATGGTAGCATTTTCTACTAATGGATTTTTAATTTGCAGGCACATCACCAGGAAATTCTGAAGAAAATTATTCTGCAGCAGTCACTGACGGATACAGCGACGGACCGTTTCAACTATGACGGACCGTCGCATGAATCCGTCGTGCCAGGTACGTCTTTCTGTTATTTTCAAACTAGGGCACACGCGACGGAACCAACGACGGATCGTCACATATGAGACGGACCGTCGTCGTGGAATCGTCGCGTCATTAATGAGGTGTACCCGACCCAACCCGGCTGGGGGTTTTTAAAAAAAATTCAACATTTAAAATCTCCAACCCTTCATTTCACCCCATTCCTTCACTCTTCCTCCTATTTCCCTCCCTTTTAAACTTCCAAAATCATCTCCCTCTTCAACCTATCATTTTCCCCAAATTCTCCAAAATCCTAAAAGTCCTCATCTACTAGTCGGAGCTGCTGCTGTGGGTGTCTTCTTGATCACCTCTTGTTTTTCTCAAATTCTTAGGTATGTTTCTCTAATTTCTACTCATGTATATTGCATTTTTGTTTATCAATTAATGTTAGCCTAGTTCTTCTTGATATGTCCATTTTTATAATAAAATTCTGTCTGACCTAGGTTAAAAAAAATCCTCGAAATTGTCGTGTTAAAACCCTAGAAATAGGTGCTTTAGCAATGCTAGTTTACTAGGTATTTGGGTTACACAAATGTAGGTTATAACACTACCAATTCGATTTGGGTCATAGGGGATGAATGGGGCACCCCCAGTTCTGTCGCTGAGTTACAGAACGAGACCCCGATGACAGACCGTCGTTGGGTCCATTCCAACAGCCCTAACACCCCACAGTCAAATTTTCTCCAAGTGTCCACCAACGGCCACATGCGACGGATCGTCGTTCCCATGATGGTCCGTCCTGCACAACCGTTTTGGTTGTCAGAGACCCTATTCCTAAGAGTCTCTCACTTTTTCCAAGTGTCCTTCAACGCACACATGCCACGGACCGTCATCTCCACAACGGTCCGTCCTGCACAACCGTTCTGGTTGTCAGAGACCCTATTCCTAAGGGTCTCTCACTTTTTCCAAGTGTCCTTCAACGCACACATGCCACGGACCGTCATCTCCACAACGGTCCGTCCTGCACAACCGTTCTGGTTGTCAGAGAGCCTATTCCTAAGGGTCTCTCACTTTTTCCAAGTGTCCTTCAACGCACACATGCCACGGACCGTCATCTCCACAACGGTCCGTCCTGCACAACCGT
Organism: Solanum pennellii; assembly: GCF_001406875.1. Taxonomy (NCBI): domain Eukaryota; kingdom Viridiplantae; phylum Streptophyta; class Magnoliopsida; order Solanales; family Solanaceae; genus Solanum; species Solanum pennellii. The sequence continues at coordinate 7,083,601 of NC_028646.1, read as the reverse complement.
TCTGGTTGTCAGAGAGCCTATTCCTAAGGGTCTCTCACTTTTTCCAAGTGTCCTTCAACGCACACATGCCACGGACCGTCATCTCCACAACGGTCCGTCCTGCACAACCGTTCTGGTTGTCAGAGAGCCTATTCCTAAGGGTCTCTCACTTTTTCCAAGTGTCCTTCAACGCACACATGCCACGGACCGTCATCTCCACAACGGTCCGTCCTGCACAACCGTTCTGGTTGTCAGAGAGCCTATTCCTAAGGGTCTCTCACTTTTTCCAAGTGTCCTTCAACGCACACATGCCACGGACCGTCATCTCCACAACGGTCCGTCCTGCACAACCGTTCTGGTTGTCAGAGAGCCTATTCCTAAGGGTCTCTCACTTTTTCCAAGTGTCCTTCAACGCACACATGCCACGGACCGTCATCTCCACAACGGTCCGTCCTGCACAACCGTTCTGGTTGTCAGAGAGCCTATTCCTAAGGGTCTCTCACTTTTTCCAAGTGTCCTTCAACGCACACATGCCACGGACCGTCATCTCCACAACGGTCCGTCCTGCACAACCGTTCTGGTTGTCAGAGAGCCTATTCCTAAGGGTCTCTCACTTTTTCCAAGTGTCCTTCAACGCACACATGCCACGGACCGTCATCTCCACAACGGTCCGTCCTGCACAACCGTTCTGGTTGTCAGAGAGCCTATTCCTAAGGGTCTCTCACTTTTTCCAAGTGTCCTTCAACGCACACATGCCACGGACCGTCATCTCCACAACGGTCCGTCCTGCACAACCGTTCTGGTTGTCAGAGAGCCTATTCCTAAGGGTCTCTCACTTTTTCCAAGTGTCCTTCAACGCACACATGCCACGGACCGTCATCTCCACAACGGTCCGTCCTGCACAACCGTTCTGGTTGTCAGAGAGCCTATTCCTAAGGGTCTCTCACTTTTTCCAAGTGTCCTTCAACGCACACATGCCACGGACCGTCATCTCCACAACGGTCCGTCCTGCACAACCGTTCTGGTTGTCAGAGAGCCTATTCCTAAGGGTCTCTCACTTTTTCCAAGTGTCCTTCAACGCACACATGCCACGGACCGTCATCTCCACAACGGTCCGTCCTGCACAACCGTTCTGGTTGTCAGAGAGCCTATTCCTAAGGGTCTCTCACTTTTTCCAAGTGTCCTTCAACGCACACATGCCACGGACCGTCATCTCCACAACGGTCCGTCCTGCACAACCGTTCTGGTTGTCAGAGAGCCTATTCCTAAGGGTCTCTCACTTTTTCCAAGTGTCCTTCAACGCACACATGCCACGGACCGTCATCTCCACAACGGTCCGTCCTGCACAACCGTTCTGGTTGTCAGAGAGCCTATTCCTAAGGGTCTCTCACTTTTTCCAAGTGTCCTTCAACGCACACATGCCACGGACCGTCATCTCCACAACGGTCCGTCCTGCACAACCGTTCTGGTTGTCAGAGAGCCTATTCCTAAGGGTCTCTCACTTTTTCCAAGTGTCCTTCAACGCACACATGCCACGGACCGTCATCTCCACAACGGTCCGTCCTGCACAACCGTTCTGGTTGTCAGAGAGCCTATTCCTAAGGGTCTCTCACTTTTTCCAAGTGTCCTTCAACGCACACATGCCACGGACCGTCATCTCCACAACGGTCCGTCCTGCACAACCGTTCTGGTTGTCAGAGAGCCTATTCCTAAGGGTCTCTCACTTTTTCCAAGTGTCCTTCAACGCACACATGCCACGGACCGTCATCTCCACAACGGTCCGTCCTGCACAACCGTTCTGGTTGTCAGAGACCCTGTTCCTGAGGGTCTCTCTCTATTCTTCTAAGTGTCCTCAAACGGACTAGTATGACGGACCATCATACCCACGACGGTCCGTCCTGCATGACCGTTATGATGGTCAGAGACTCTCCTTCAGGGTTCTCCATATAAACAAAGTGTAAGTAAGACACGACGGACCCCATGATGGTTCGTCATAGTCACGACGAGCTGTCACTTGGCCCCTCTGTTTTACTGTTACTATAGAAATGTCATTTTATTTAATTTTTTTATTTATTTTGTGTGGTTTTGCTTGTATTGTTTGCTCCTTCTAGTACTAATATTAATCCTTTACATGTACTATCTATTATGGCACAAAAACAAGATCGAGTCTATGCACGCGGGCGATCGAAGTCTGTCGCCCCGTCTGCCCGCCTGGTTATTGGCTCTGATGATGAGTGTGACCCCGAGTACGTGCCCCCAGGCACTTGCACCCCATCCCGTGCTGCACGTGCTGCCAGAGCCACACCCAAAAAGGTGGCGTCCGGCGTAGTCACTGCCTCCCAGT
>NC_028646.1:7079594-7080170 GCF_001406875.1 Solanum pennellii | reverse complement strand
AGCACGTCCGTTGGGACGTTATAGTGAAGAGCTGGTCCGAGAGTTCTACGCATCCTACGTAGCGACTCCCCGATCGCAGATTGATAGGCGGGCTGCCCCCGCCAAACAGGCCCCACTGGAGCAGGTTCGAGTACGTGGCGTTCCGGTTGATATCTCCCTGCCTGCTATCCGCCGGTTTCTATACGGCGAGAATGTTTATGTTAATCGGACCCCTCTCACTGCCGATTTTGACTACCGATGGTAGATTGTCAAAGATGGCCAATTTCTACGTGAGCCATCGCTGAGAAAGACCACCAAGAGGTGGATGGACTTGCACTTGTTCGTTGATGGAGAGGGTGCCGACTGGGTGACTGAGCCGAAAGGGGCCATCAAGAAGGGACCTGACTTCCACGGCGAAGTTTTTGTGGTTGATTGTCCGCCACTGCCTCTCCCCCACAGCCGCTGATAAAATCATCGCATGGGATCGAGCAGTATTGATGGCGGCGATGATAGCCGGGTTCGATGTGGATTTTGCGTGGCTTCTACAGGCGGTCATGCACAAGAGGGCTTTTAAGGTCACAACTACTTACCCTTTCC
>NC_028646.1:7065383-7077997 GCF_001406875.1 Solanum pennellii | reverse complement strand
AATTAGACCTTTCTTTTTCACCCCAACTGATCTTTTCTGGGACTAATGTGTTGGCCCTGGTCCCTCCTTGGACATTTGCACCTAAGCTTATGCCAAAAGCATAAGTTGAGGGTGGCTAATGCAGTAAACAACCTTTTTATGGCCCTGACCCAACTTTGGGTATTATGTACTTTGACTCAATGCAAAGCCATGAGTTGAGGGTGGCTATTATGAGGAATGCTCTGGAAAGTGGGGTTGAAATAATAAAGAGAGAGAAAGAACAAAAGTAAAGTGACTCAATAACTAGTTGAATGAAAACTAAAAAAAATAAAAAAAATTACAAGAAATACAATCAAGAAAAGAAGAGAGTCACTTACACAAATGAAGAAAAAAGGGAAAATAGCAAGGTGAAAGAATGTGGGAAACTGGGCAAAATAAAATGATAGAAAATGGTATGTTTAGCCGATATGTCAAGGAGGTCAAAACGTCACTAAAGTATACCTAAATATACCCTACCTGACCCTGAGCCTATGTTACAAGCTAAGAAAGTCCTATCGTGATCCTAAGGGTTGTAGAGCGAACTTAAAGCAGTGAAAATAAGGGCAAGCTTATGGCAATAGCTATGAATGAGTGTGAATTTGTTCTGAGAGTGAGTGTTGAAAAGTAATCCTTATACTCAAACTGAAATCATTGTGTGAAAAATGAGGATTTTGTTTTGAAGTGAGGACACTAGTTGCATTACCGGAAATATTAGCACCTCGGTGAGAAATCGAAGAGGATAGGTGTTAGTGCATGGTGAGTTTGTGTCATGGTCTGATTCCACTTAATTCAATCCTAATAGTTATAGCATGCATAAATATGATGAGATTAATCGGGATTGATAGCCAAATGATTGCAAAGGATAAAACATGGATACTATTGTACAAAGATTGTGTATTGAGTCATAGTGCGTCGCTTGAGGACAAACAACGAATTTAAGTTGAGGGTGTTGATATACCGTGGTTTCACGGTATTATTAATACTTTTTCCTTAAGATTAGTGTATCCAAAAGCCTTTTTGTGCTAATTTTTATATAAGTTTCTCCTTATTTGCAAGAAATCTGTCTAAAGATGAATGCGGAGGTTTTTGAGCGAAGAAATTCAGAAGAGACCACCTACGGAGCTTGTGACGGTCCATCATGTTCGTGACGGTCTGTAGGTGGCAGCGTAGTGCAGCTGCTGAAGGAAGATGGGGGGAAGTCTGACCAAGTGTGGGGTTACGGAAAGCGTGACGGACCGTCGTTTCCATGACGGTCCGTCCTGCAGGTTCGTCATGAAGTTCAGAGAAGTAGCCCAAGTACCCATATTCCAAAAGTTCAAGTGTTTTGGAACGGAGACCCTCGACGGACCGTTGAGCTTGTGACGATCCGTCATACCTGCCGTCGAGGGTAATGAAGAGAGCAGCAGAAGAAATTTCATCAAGTATGGGACGACGGAGTCCATGACGGTCCGTCGTGACCACGACGATCTGTCGCGATGTCCGTCGATCCAGCCGTGTTTTGACAGATTTCCAGCAAATAGAGTGCTTGTTTAATTAGGTTTTTATTTTCTATAAATATTTTGAAAAACCTGTGGGGAACACGTAAACCCTAGTTACTTTGATTAATTGATTAAACTCCAACATTCAAAGCTGTTAGTTGTCTCCTTTTATTTCGCTAGTTATTTTCATTTATTTAGGAATAGAAACCCCCCTTTTTATTATTTTATGCTTTCCAAGGAAGTAATTGGCTGAACAATAGTAATAATAGATTGAAGTTAAGTCTAAACTATTTTCCTCGTGGGAACGATCCCAACCTCACTAGTTGTGTTATTTACTTGACACGACCGCTTTACTTCTTATTTGAGAAGTAAGTTTGAGCGTATCATATATTATTTTAGTTTATAGTGACAGGAATATTCTCTAAAAAAGGAAAATTACACATTTTTTGAATATGATAGACCTTGATTCCAACCAAAGACACTCCAGGCTTACTTCATAGGTAAATAGCATATTTGCATGATCTGAAGAAGTGGTTACCAATGTTTGATTCCTTGAATGCCAAGATATTGTTGTGCTTCCATATGTTAACAAATAACTCATTTGTGATAAAGATTCATGCCAATCAAATAAATATTTTGCATCTACATGATCAAAATATTTTTGACTCAGATATTGATCATCCAAATTTAATTAAAGCTCATTTTTTTCTTCTCAAAGAAAATAACAGATCTTTTATGTGCTGAGTCACTTGCAAATTTCATGATTACTTTTAAATCTTTTTTAAATTTTGTTGTTGTGTTGTTTTCTGACGAATCAAAAGGCTTTTGAAGAATCATCATTATATTTCAATCATTTGTAATTATAACACATCGGATCTCAAAACGAAGAAAATCTGGTTCCAGTGCTAACAGAACGAACCACAGACCGTAGGTGGGGTTCCATCGTTAAGGCCCAAATCTTTATAGTCTTTGATCCCACCCACAGTCAACCAGTACAGTGGGTGGTTGGACCTACGAATCGTATGACTGACCGTAGGTGAGGGTTAGCAGCCAGTTAGAGGGAAATTGATGTTGTATCAACTTCAAACGGTTGTAACTCTTTACATAAAAGAAATTAGGTGGCACATGATTTATCAAAAGAAAGATAATTGAATCTTCTTTCCAACGCCATCGAGTTTGCTAAAATTCCGTCTTTAAGTAAAAAGTTTTGCTTGTTTTAGTGAAGCCCTATCGAGATTACTTAATGATGACCCCTACCTATGGTTGGTAGGTCAACCCACGGATCTTAGGTCCCTCCGTGGGTGGACTTTGTCAGAATTAAGTCACGGTCTCCTTTCCCCTATGCATTGGGCTCTTACAGTACGTCGTTTGGTCAGTTTAAGCGTAGTAACTTAGTCAGATCTTTCCCTAAGCGATTCATTCACTAAAAATTCATCAAACTTAGGGAAAAAAAGGACAAAACAGGCGACTCAAACACTTCCAAGAAGGAAGAAGGGTTCTTTAGTTCCAGCCCCGAAATCATAGGATTTCCCCGTAGATTTCATCATCAGGTATATGGAATTTCACTAGTGGGTTCCTTTCATCGAGAAGGTCCCTAGAATTCAGTCAGATTATTGATTCCCTTCATCATGTTTAGACTAGGGTTTCAATAACTTTGGAAAATCATTGCGCTTTAACTGCTATAGTGTTTTTTATCAGATTATCATGTCTATGTAACATCGTTTCTTAGTTCTTTGCAATGAACTCAAGACCCTAGTTGTGTAGATTTATTTAGTTTATGAATTACACTAGCTATATCACATAACCATATATACATGACTCATATTTCGAATGTTTTAGTTTTAGTATTTAAAATGTTGCATTCTCAATTAACATGTCATAATATTGAGCTATTCTAGTATATTTCAGTTATGTTATATTATATGCATTTATAGTTGGGAGTAGGCTTAACACCGAGTTGGACTAGGATTCAGCGTACCCGTATAGTCCCAGAGTTACTTGCCCCAGTAGGATTATAATTCCCCTCAGTTGGGTTTTATAATTAGTGATCACACCAGTCATGCGTTTATACCATTGACAAGATATATTGGGTCCTATCGATGGGGCTTATAAATTACACTCCATGTTTAACTCACGTTGTTTTATGTTGGTTAAAAGTAGTTCCCACAATCAAACATTAGTCCTCTTGACCATGTTTTCAGTTTATACTTAGGTATTCAATCACCATGTCCTATCCATTATTTAGTACTTGCTCATTACGTTCAGTTTGGCTAATCAACATGTTAGTATATAAATTCATATCCAATTATATCATTGTTCAGTTATGTTATGTTCAGTTTATATGTTTGTTCAAATATATTATATATCTTGCATGTTCAATACATTCCCAATTACTAACGCATATTATGTGCTACATCCTTTTATGAGGTAGGTTCAGGTACAACATCTATCTCATACATAGATCGGTTCTTGTTCTGTACTCAACAACTTCAGCAGTGAGTCATTATACTTTGAGGAAAACATACATGTTTTTTCGTATTTAGTCTTTCATTTCAGTTTAACTTTTTCTAGGCTAATCTGGGTCATGTCCCGACTACTTAAGTTAGTAGAGGATTTTTGGACATAGAATTAGATTCAGCTTTAGATTTGAGTTTGATCTTTTAGATATTATTGAACTCTTAGTATATTTCATATATTCAGACTAGTTGGGTATTCCCCGTTTTCAGTTACCACTGTTTTTCTTTCCGCAAAATATCTTTTTATTCAAATTGTTTTAGTATGCTTATGATATGACAGCTTCAGGTTTGTTTGGGGTCACTCGTGATACTAGGTCATGTGTTTACATCAAAGGGGTAGCCTCGAGGCATGAAAACTTGGTATCAAAACATTAGGTTCAACAGTCATATGATGTCTGAAAGTCACACTAAGTAAAGTCTCTTTCATGGGTGTGAAGTGTCACCACATATAATGAGAGAGAGGATACAAAGTGTTTTAGAAAGAACTTTACTTTCTGGCTATTATTATCGTGTGTGTGTATGATTTTCTTTCTAATTCATCGTCATGCGTTTCAGATCATGTCTCCTCGTAAAGATTACATAAGAAATCCAAATGCACACAATGCTAAAGTAGTTCCTACAGTCTCAAACCATGAGGTTTTGAATGTAGAGTTTTGGAATGCGATTCATCTTTTGGCTCAGAGTATGACTACTAACCAGAACAATTAGCACGTTCCAGTTTCTACTAATGCTAATGTTGTATCAGCAACAACCAAAGTTCAAGATTTTATTCGGATGAATCCGCCAGAGTTTATAGGGTCGCTGGTTGGTGAGGACCTACAAAACTTCATTGATGAGGTTAAGAAAATCTTTAGAGTGATGCAAGTGACTGGTACTTATAGGGTAGAGTTGGCACCCTACTAGCTTAAGGATGTTTCTCACATATTGTACACTCAGTGGAAAGAAAACAAGAGTGTGGATGAAGATCCTGTAACTGGGGAGTGTTTTATTGGAGCTTTTCAGGACAAGTTCTTTCCAAGATAGTTGAGAGAGGCTAAAGCTCACGAGTTAATGAATTTTAGACAAGCTTAAATGATAGTCAAAGAGTACAAACGTAAGTTCACCCAATTCATTTATGTCATTGATCGATTTCCGATCTGTACCCAGCAGCTTCAGTGGTGAGTCTTTATACTGCGAGAATATCATACATATCTTACGTATTTAGTCTTTCATTTGAGTTTTAATTTTTTCTAGAGTTAGTTGGGGCATGTCCTAGCAACTTTAGTTAGTAAAGGCCTTTTCAGACATATTATTAAGTTCATCTTTAGATTTGAGTTTGATATTTCAATTATTATTGAACTTTTAGTATATTTCATACAATCAATCTAGTTACGTATTCCCCACTTTTAGTTACCACTATTTTAGATTCTGCGTAGTATCTCTTTATTCAAATTAGTTTGGTATTCTTATGATATGTCAATTTCAGAGTTATCTTGGTGTCACTTGTAATCTTAGATCCCGCGTTTACATCAAGAGGATAGCTCGGGGCGTGTTAGTAATTGGGAACTTCCTCTATTTATCATCATTCTTTTTCTACATGGAGTGCTTTAGTTTGAATGTAATGAAGATGTAATTCCTATTACTTTGTATCCAATTTCCACTCCCATTTGACATTTCTTTGCTTTTGTTTTCTTTTGTGTTGTATATGATTATGATTGATGGTCTTACAAGCACAAGAATTATTTTTTTTATTTATTTGACAAATATTTTATTGTGTTGTAAAATTTAAGAACAAAAGAACAATATAAAGATAAAGAAAAAAAGAATATAAGACAAGAAGAATAATATAAGATAATTTTCTTTTTTTCTAGTGTTTGAGTGTTCACAAAATCTTGAAGTGTGTACAATATGAACCTTTATGCCCCGATATATGCCTCTTTTTATAATTTGACATATAGGCATATAAAAGGTTAGTCATAAACATGAATATAATGGAGGAGGTTATGAAGATGAAAGTTTACAAGAATAATGATCATAAAGATGGAGGTTATTTTCATAATGAAGGGAAGTAGTAACTTCTTGGTGTAGTGGTCATTTATACTATATAATTTAATAACCCCCCCCCCCCCTTGGATGTCTATAATTAATATGCCTCGTTAAAATCTTATGAGGAAAAATCCTCATGGAAAAAGATTCTGAGTGAAGAAAAAAGAGTACACACATCTTTTCATGCACTTTGAATTTTGTCTCGTTAAAATTCATACCAGGAAAACCCAATTGGGGTAAAATCATGGTTAAGGAAAAGAATACAACACATATTTTTCTCCCTCGCTAAAAATTATACTTGATATAGGATATGATGCATTCTAATCTTATATCACAACTTCTCAAATATTAAGGTTGGCAATCCTTAGTGAATAAGTTTATAAGATTATCACTTGTACGAGTCTTTGAACGTCTATCTCATGATTTTGTTGAAGATCATGTGTGAAAAGGAATTTTGGTGAAATATATTTTGTCTAATCTCGTTTGATTGTATCTTCCTTCATTTGAGTTATATATTGATATACCGTGGTTTCACGGTATTATAAATACTTTTTCCTTAAGTTTAGTGTGTCCAAAAGCCTTTTTGTGCTAATTTTTATATAAGTGTCTCCTTATTTACAGGAAATCTGTCTAAAGATGAATGCGGAGGTTTTTGAGCGAAGAAATGCAGAAGAGACCACCTACGGAGCTTGTGACGGTCCGTAGGTGGCAGCGTAGTGCAGGTGCTGAAGGAAGATGGGGAAGTCTGACCAAGTGTGGGGTTATGGAAAGCGTGACGGACCGTCGTTTCCATGACGGTCCGTCCTGCAGGTTCGTCATGAAGTTCAGAGAAGTAGTCCCAGTACCCATATTCCAAGAGTTCAAGTGTTTTGGAACGGAGACCCTCGACGGACCGTTGAGCTTGTGACGATCCGTCATACCTGCCGTCAAGGGTAATGAAGAGAGCAGCAGAAGAAATTTCATCAAGTATGGGACGAGGGAGTCCATGACGGTCCGTCGTGACCACACGATCCGTCGCGATGTCTGTCGATCCAGCCGCGTTTTGACAGATTTCCAGCAAATAGAGTCCTTGTTTAATTAGGTTATTATTTTCTATAAATAGTTCGAAAAACCTCGTTTTTGAGTTAGACTCTGGATTATTTGGTTTGGCCCTTGATTATTGTTAGATTCTTAATTATTTTGAGATTCTTTGAATTGATTGTTGGTGATTTTTGTTGATTAATCAAGCGAACTTTCGGATTTTACTCTTTCTCATTGAAGTAAGTGCATGAATTCTTATACCATATATTTGAATATTATGATTATGACTATGGGTAACTAAACTCCATAACTAGGGTTGTGGGAACCATAGGCAAATAATGAGGTAAAACCTAACTAAAATAACAATTCTAGAATAGTGTCTTGCATGTATTGATAATTCTTTCGCATAGAAGTCTTTTTAACGGATGGCCAACGTTAGAACTCGCCTTAATGCTACTTGCCGGACCAAGGAGGTAGATAATAGGAAAAAAATTATCAACATAGATTTAGTGTATACTATCTAATAGGCTAGTATTGATTGGTACGAGGTAATAACTTAGTCAAATATCGAATACGATGATTAATATGAGGTAAAGATAAGGGTTAGGAAAGCAACACACGTAGCCGGACCAAGGTGCGGAGTGAGATTTTCTAGATGCCGGACCAAGGATTTAGAAATACATAACTTATCACTTTGCATGCAAGATACTAGGAAAGAATTGTTATAGTTAGAATTATCAAGTTATGAACTTGTGGGGAACACGTAAACCCTAGTTACTTTGATTAATTGATTAAAATCCAACTTTCAAAGCTGTTAAGTGTCTCTTTCAATTTCGTTATTTATTTTCACTCATTTAGAACTAGAAACCCCCCTTTTATTGTTTTTACTTTCCAAGGAAGTCATTGACCAAACAATAGTAATAACAAGTTGAAGTTAAGTCTAGACTATTTTCCTCGTGGGAACGATCCCAACCTCACTAGTTGGGTTATTTACTTGACACGACCGCTTTACTTCTTATTTGAGAAGTAAGTTTGAGCGTATCAAATTTTGGCGCCGTTACCGGGGAATATAGCTTTTAGATTAACTTGAACTTATTACTATAGTTTAGTTGATATTTTCTTGATTTTACTTTGTTTTATTGTTTTTGATTTCTTTTCAGAACTATCCTCCTTGTATGCCAAATACACGGAGAGGAAGAGAACCGTTGTTTCCCTACGATCACGAGTTAGAGCGTACACTGCGCAATATGAATCGTAATTTGGGAATAAATGATGAGGATCCGAACCAGAACATCCCAGCTCCGGTTGATGTTCATGGTCAGTTGTTACCCGATGCTCCGGGTGAACACCAACAGAGGGGACAAAATCCCGCTCCACGGCCCCAAGCATACTACAGAGGCTATGACAACATAGCAGACTCGGATGGGCCACTTGTCTTGCCTCCTCTACCACCAGGCCACACCTTCGTGGTAACTAGTAGCCTGATGCAAATGCTCACTGCCAGAGGTTTGTTTTCAGGGCTACCTTCTGAGGATCCACATGCCCATATAGCTAAGGTAAGGGCAGTGTGTAAAAGTTGTGTAGGGAGGCCTGATTTGGATTTAGATGTAATAGGTCTCAGAGTGTTTCCTCTCTCACTGACGGGAGAGGCTGCTATGTGGTTCACTGAGCTCCCATACAACTCAATCTTCACTTGGAACCAACTAAGGGATGTCTTCTTAGCACGCTACTATCCGGTCTCCAAGAAACTAAACCACAAAGACAGAGTGAATAACTTTGTGGCACTACCAGGAGAGTCAGTTAGTAGTTCTTGGGATAGATTCACCTCATTCTTGAGAAGTGTTCCAAATCACCGTATAGATGATGAGTCACTGAAGGAATACTTCTATCGGGGACAGGATGATAATAATAAAGCGGTGTTGGACACTATAGCAGGTGGATCTTATGGGGAGTGTCCTTATGCTGAGATTGCTGAAAAATTAGAGAAAATCTCCCGGAATAATAAAGCTTGGAGTACTAGGAAGTCAGATACCTGGAGAAATACCTTCGCAGTGCAGTCCACTCACAACCCAGCCACAGATGAGATTCGTGAAGAAATGGCTCAGATGAGAACTGAGCTTGGGTTGGTACTAAAACATGTCACTGGGGGTGCAGAAAAGATAAATGCAGTCAACTACTTGGCTAAACCACCACCTCCTAATGATGAATGCTATTATGCGGAGGACACTTATGCAGTAAATGAGCAGATGGGGGGTTTCCGACCAAGCGCCCAAGGCTCAAATCAGGATAATTGGCGCCAAGGTCAAGGGAACCAAGGTCGGAACTACGGTAACTACAATCGTGAGGGTCATTATGTCCGAGATGGAAACTACAACCGCGACAACAACTTCAACAGGGGTAACTACGGTAACAGAAATGATAGGAATGGGCCCTATGTCCCTCCTCAAAATCGTGAAGTTACTCCTAGGGATGGTGGAGATAGTATGGCGCGAGTTGAGGATATGTTGCACAAAATGATGAGGAGGTTCGATGCTAGTGATGAGCACATTAAAGAGTTAAGGAGTGATTTAGCGAGTATTGGGCAAAAAGTTGATACACATGCAATTTCGATTAAACAGATCGAATTGCAAGTGGCCCAATTATCTGCGACAGTGAACACACGGCAACCGGGCACTCTTCCTAGCAACACTGTCCAAAATCCAAAAAATGATGGGCACTGTATGGCAATCACTACTCGGGGTGGTAAGCAAACCATTGACCCACCTATGCCGTCTAATGAGGAAAATGTGAGAAAGGATGATGATAAGGTGGTAAAGGGTAGTGGTGAAGCAGAAGAGAGCACTGGAAAAGATGCAGAAGTCCCTATGAAGGTAATTCCCATGCCTAGACCACCACCACCCTTCCCTCAGAGATTAGTGAAAAAGACCGAGGATGGTAAATATCGGCGTTTTATAACAATGTTGAAGCAGCTTTCTATCAATGTCCCTTTGGTAGAAGCTCTAGAACAAATGCCCGGTTATGCCAAGTTTATGAAAGATCTGGTTACAAAGAAAAGATCTATCACTTTCGAGGATGATGATAGACTGCATCATTGTAGTGCTATTGCTACAAAATCTCTCGTACAAAAGAAAGAAGATCCGGGTGCGTTCACTATTCCTTGTACAGTCGGGTCATTACATTTTGCGAAAGCATTATGTGATCTGGGGGCAAGCATAAATTTCATGCCCCTCTCGATTTACAAGAAGTTGGGTTTGGTTGACCCAAAACCCATTGCGATGCGGTACTGATGGCTGATCGAACAGTGAAAAGGCTTATAAGGATACTCCATGATGTGCTAGTAAAAGTGGAGTCATTCATATTTCCGGCAGATTTTGTTATTCTTGATTGTGAAGTCGATTTTTAAGTGCCTATTATTCTTGGGAGGTCATTCCTTGCTACAGGTAGAGCCTTAGTTGATATGGAAAAGGGGCAGATTAAATTTCGGTTGAACAATGAAGAAGCTACCTTCAACATTTGTAGGACGATGAGGCAGAGTGGTGAGCTCCAATCGGTATTCGCCATATCCCACAAAGAAAAGATTAAGAAGGAGAATGAGAAAAAAAGTGCACAACAAGAGTTTATGGTTAGGGATTTGGTGCTTTTAGACAGTTCTGGGTTGTCTTGTCTTCCGGGCAAGCTCAAGTCCAAACGGACTGGCCCTTACTTGATTACCCAAGTATTCCCTCATGGAGCAGTTGAGTTAAAAACCAAGGAGGGAGTGCGGTTTAAGGTGAATAGAGAACAAATAAAACTCTATTTTGGGCATACTGCATCGGTGAATGAAGTGATAGAGGCATACCATCTTGATGAAGGCTGAGTAATCAAGTGTCCTCAGTCGTGCCGTGACGTTCAATCAGGCGCTTGTTGGGAGGCAACCCAATACTTATAGTTTTTCTTTCTAGTAATGGTAGTATTTTCTACTAATGGATTTTTAATTTGCAGGCACATCACCAGGAAATTATGAACAAAATTACTCTGCAGCAGTCATTGACGGATACAGCGACGGACCGTTTCAACTGTGACGGACCGTCGCATGAATCCGTCGTGCCAGGTACGTCTTTCTGTTATTTTCAAACTAGGGCACACGCGACGGAACCAACGACGGATCGTCACATATGAGACGGACCGTCGTCGTGGAATCTTCGCGTCATTAATGAGGCGTACCCGACCCAACTCGGCTGGGGGTTTTTAAAAAAAATTCAACATTTAAAATCCCCAACCCTTCATTTCACCCCATTCCTTCACTCTTCCTCCTATTTCCCTCCCTTTTCAACTTCCAAAATCATCTCCCTCTTCAACATATCATTTTCCCCAAATTCTCCAAAATCCTAATAGTCCTCATCTACTAGTCGGAGCTGCTGCTGTGGGTGTCTTCTTGATCACCTCTTGTTTTTCTCAAATTCTCAGGTTTGTTTCTCTAATTTCTACTCATGTATATTGCATTTTTGTTTATCAATTAGTATTAGCCTAGTTCTTCTTGATATGTTCATTTTTTTAATAAAATTCTGTCTGACCTAGGTTAAAAAAAATCCTCGAAATTGTCGTGTTAAAACCCTAGAAATAGGTGCTTTAGCATTGCTAGTTTGCTAGGTATTTGGGTTAGACAAATGTAGGTTATAACACTACCAATTCGATTTGGGTCATAGGGGATTAATGGGGCACCCCCAGTTCTGTCACTGAGTTACAGAACGAGACCCCGATGACGGACCGTCGTTGGGTCCGTTCCAACAGCCCTAACACCCCACTATCAAATTTTCTCCAAGTGTCCACCAACGGCCACATGCGACGGATCGTCGTTCCCACAATGGTCCATCCTGCACAACCGTTTTGGTTGTCAGAGACCCTATTCCTAAGAGTCTCTCACTTTTTCCAAGTGTCCTTCAACGGACACATGCGACGGACCGTCATCTCCACGACGGTCCGTCCTGCACAACCGTTCTGGTTGTCAGAGACCCTATTCCTAAGGGTCTCTCACTTTTTCCAAGTGTACTTTAACGGACACATGCGAAGGACTGTCATCCCCACGACGGTCTGTCCTGCACAACCGTTTTGGTTGTCAGAGACCCTGTTCCTGAGGGTCTCTCTCTATTTTTCTAAGTGTCCTCAAACGGACAAGTATGACGGACCGTCATACCCACGACGGTCCGTCCTGCATGACCGTTATGATGGTCAGAGACTCTCCTTCAGGGTTCTCCATATAAACAAAGTGTAAGTAAGACACGACGGACCCCATGATGGTCCGTCATAGTCACGACGAGCCGTCACTGGGCCCCTCGTGTTTTACTGTTACTATAGAAATGTCATTTTATTTTAATTTTTTTATTTATTTTGTGTTGTTTTGCTTGTATTGTTTGCTCCTTCTAGTACTAATATTGATCCTTTACAGGTACTATCTATTATGGCACCAAAACAAGATCGAGTCTACGCACGCGGGCGATCGAAGTCTGTCCCCCGTATGCCCTCCTGGTCATTGGCTCTGATGATGAGCGTGACCCCGAGTACGTGCCCCCAGGCACTT
>NC_028646.1:7060249-7060885 GCF_001406875.1 Solanum pennellii | reverse complement strand
TGATATACCGTGGTTTCACGGTATTATTAATACTTTTTCCTTAAGTTTAGTGTATCCAAAAGCCTTTTTGTGCTAATTTTTATATAGTTTTCTCCTTATTTGCAAGAAATCTATCTAAAGATGAATGCGGAGGTTTTTGAGCGAAGAAATGCAGAAGAGACCACCTACGGAGCTTGTGACGGTCCATCATGTTCGTGACGGTCCGTAGGTGGCAGCGTAGTGCAGCCGCTGAAGGAAGATGGGGGAAGTCTGACCAAGTGTGGGGTTATGGAAAGCGTGAAGGACCGTCGTTTCCATGACGGTCCGTCCTGCAGGTTCGTCATGAAGTTCAGAGAAGTAGTCCCAGTACCCATATTCCAAGAGTTCAAGTGTTTTGGAACGGAGACCCTCGACGGACCGTTGTGCTTGTGACGATCCGTCATACCTGCCGTCAAGGGTAATGAAGAGAGCAGCAGAAGAAATTTGATCAAGTATGGGACGACGGAGTCCATGACGGTCCGTCGTGACCACGACGATCCGTCGCGATGTCCGTCGATCCAGCCGCGTTTTGACAGATTTCCAGCAAATAGAGTGCTTGTTTAATTAGGTTTTTATTTTCTATAAATAGTTTGAAAAACCTCGTTTTTGAGGTAAGAC
>NC_028646.1:7057993-7059932 GCF_001406875.1 Solanum pennellii | reverse complement strand
ACCAAGGAGGTAGATAATAGGAAAAGAATTATCAACATAGATTTAGTGTATACTATCTAATAGGCTAGTATTGATTAGTACGAGGTAATAACTTAGTCAAATATCGAACACGATGCTTAATATGAGGTAAAAATAAGGGTTAGGAAAGCAACACACGTAGCCGGACCAAGGTGCGGCGTGAAATTTTCTAGATGCCGGACCAAGGATTTAGAAATACTTAACTTATCACTTTGCATGCAAGATACTAGGAAAGAATTGTTATAGTTAGACTTATCAAGTTATGATCCTGTGGGAAACACGTAAAGCCTAGTTACTTTGATTAATTGATTAAACTCCAACATTCGAAGCTGTTAGTTGTCTCCTTTTATTTCACTAGTTATTTTCATTTATTTAGGAATAGAAACCCCCCTTTTTATTATTTTATGCTTTCCAAAGAAGTAATTGACTGAACAATAGTAATAATAGATTGAAGTTAAGTCTAAACTATTTTTCTCGTGGGAACGATCCCAACCTCACTAGTTGAGTTATTTACTTGACACGACGCTTTACTTCTTATTTGAGAAGTAAGTTTGACCGTATCATATATTATTTTAGTTTAGAGTGACAGGAATATTCTCTAAAAAAGGAAAATTACACATTTTGTGAATATGATAGACCTTGATTCCAACCAAAGACACTCCAGGCTTACTTCATAGGTAAATAGCATATTTGCATGATCTGAAGAAGTGGTTACCAATGTTTGATTCTTTGAATGCCAAGATATTGTTGTGCTTCCATATCTTAACAAATAACTCATTTGTGATCAAGCTTCATGCCAATCAAATAAATATTTTGCATCTACATGATCAAATTATTTTTGACTAAGATATTGATCATCCAAATTTTATTAAAGCTCATTTTTTTCTTCTCAAAGAAAATAACAGATCTTTTATGTGCTGAGTCACTTGCTTTGTTAGCTTCTTGGCATAACTTGAACGATAATATGACAATCCCTTCACATAACTATATATATATAAGTATATATATATATATATATATATATATGTGTGTGTGTGTGTGTGTGTGTGTGTATGTATGTATGTATGACCAACAATCTATAAGTGCACCAACTGCACTAATGCATGACATTTTTAATTATTTTCTTGAGGTTGAATAGATTTTTTCCCTGTGTCAAGCAATCTTAGAATCATTGGATACTCAATGGATTTTTTTAAAAATCTTTTAAATCTTTCAAGAATTTTCATATAACATTCATCGTCTAATTTGACATGATAATTAGTCGTTATACATATTCAAGTATTTCATATTTTGCTAGACGGAAATAAGTCTCATTGCATCCACCATTAGAGGATATTTGTTCTTGAATAGTTGGAGGAACATTATTATTGTAGTATTTTTTATTAGTTACATTTCTTAGAAATACTTATGAAAACTAAAGCAGAAGCTAAAACTTATGTTTAACACAAGACTGAACAATAAAAATTTAAGAGATCCATGAGACTATATCACTAGTCTTTGAATAAGCTAATAGTGATACTTAATATGAAATAAATAAGGAGGACTCTCCAAGTGCTGATTGAAATAAGCAATTCCTAAGAACTAACTAAAACAAAATCATGAAGTCCCCAAATTAGTAGGACTCGCCGAGTGCTTATTGAATGTTGCATTCCAACAAGCCACTAGTCTAGGCAAGAACACCTAAATTTACAACATAAAAGGATATTGCACAAAAATGTACGAGGTCAATACGTGGAATGTACCGAATATGAAAGGGATTCCAACAAAATCATATAAAGTAATATATGGAAGAACAGTGAAACAAGTTTCTAAAATCGTAGTCAAATAAAGGAATTTGAAAGAAAATTTTGAGTCAACGCATAAGTGTTAGTTTGAAACCATCTTTCAAAGCATATTTATCAAGGTGAGTCTACATTAAAAA
>NC_028646.1:7041825-7057915 GCF_001406875.1 Solanum pennellii | reverse complement strand
GAAGCTGTTAGTTGTCTCCTTTTATTTCACTAGTTATTTTCATTTATTTAGGAATAGAAACCCCCCTTTTTATTATTTTATGCTTTCCAAAGAAGTAATTGACTGAACAATAGTAATAATAGATTGAAGTTAAGTCTAAACTATTTTTCTCGTGGGAACGATCCCAACCTCACTAGTTGAGTTATTTACTTGACACGACGCTTTACTTCTTATTTGAGAAGTAAGTTTGACCGTATCATATATTATTTTAGTTTAGAGTGACAGGAATATTCTCTAAAAAAGGAAAATTACACATTTTGTGAATATGATAGACCTTGATTCCAACCAAAGACACTCCAGGCTTACTTCATAGGTAAATAGCATATTTGCATGATCTGAAGAAGTGGTTACCAATGTTTGATTCTTTGAATGCCAAGATATTGTTGTGCTTCCATATCTTAACAAATAACTCATTTGTGATCAAGCTTCATGCCAATCAAATAAATATTTTGCATCTACATGATCAAATTATTTTTGACTAAGATATTGATCATCCAAATTTTATTAAAGCTCATTTTTTTCTTCTCAAAGAAAATAACAGATCTTTTATGTGCTGAGTCACTTGCTTTGTTAGCTTCTTGGCATAACTTGAACGATAATATGACAATCCCTTCACATAACTATATATATATAAGTATATATATATATATATATATATATATGTGTGTGTGTGTGTGTGTGTGTGTGTATGTATGTATGTATGACCAACAATCTATAAGTGCACCAACTGCACTAATGCATGACATTTTTAATTATTTTCTTGAGGTTGAATAGATTTTTTCCCTGTGTCAAGCAATCTTAGAATCATTGGATACTCAATGGATTTTTTTAAAAATATTTTAAATCTTTCAAGAATTTTCATATAACCTTCATCGTCTAATTTGACATGATAATTAGTCGTTATACATATTCAAGTATTTCATATATAGCTAGACGGAAATAAGTCTCATTGCATCCACCATTAGAGAATATTTGTTCTTGAATAGTTGGAGGAACATTATTATTGTAGTATTTTTTATTAGTTACATTTCTTAGAAATACTTATGAAAACTAAAGCAGAAGCTAAAACTTACGTTTAACACAAGACTGAACAATAAAAATTTAAGAGATCCATGAGACTATATCACTAGTCTTTGAATAAGCTAATAGTGCTACTTAATATGAAATAAATAAGGAGGACTCTCCAAGTGCTGATTGAAATAAACAATTCCTAAGAACTAACTAAAACAAAATCATGAAGTCCCCAAATTAGTAGGACTCGCCGAGTGCTGATTGAATGTTGCATTCCAACAAGCCACCAGTCTAGGCACGAACACCTAAATTTACATCATAAAAGGATATTGCACAAAAATGTACGAGGTCAATACGTGGAATGTAGCGAATATGAAAGGGATTCCAACAAAATCATATAAAGTAATATATGGAAGAACAATGAAACAAGTTTCTAAAATCGTAGTCAAATAAAGGAATTTGAAAGAAAATTTTGAGTCAACGCATAAGTGTTAGTTTGAAACCATCTTTCAAAGCATATTTATCAAGGTGAGTCTACATTAAAAAACCTTACTAAATCATTTACATAAAATGACATACTTTAAATGAACCATACTGTAACGCCTCGAGAATTAAGACATTGAGATTTAATATACTATTAATTTAGCATTCCTTTAGTTTGATGCTTATATATGCTTGAGTTAACTAGTTCTCCATTAATATTTGTATAGGATGAGGTTTGTTTCTCAAGTGTCAGCCACGTCCACGATGTAGGCTCAGGTCGTGACACAATCTCTAGTGTATCCACCTAAACTCATATTTTATGTTTCTTACCCTATCAAGTGGGACACTCTCTTTTTGGTGTGGGAGCAGATTTGCTGCATATTGAAGCTCACGTGGTTTATATCAGTTATTGTATATACATCCCACAAATTTTTAGTTTTTTTAGATATTGCATGACCTAGTATCATGTTAGTGAACTATTCTCATACTCAATACATTTCGAGTACCGGCCGCATTTCATAATATAGATTTTGAAGCACATCCTTCTGGATGAGGTTAGTACAGGATCCCCTCACCTTGCACTTCTTTGGTGAACCCTCATGTTTCGGGGACATAAATTTTTTGAGTTTCAACTTTATTCCTTTTCAGTTTCAAATAGTAAAGAGCTATCTAAGGACTTGTCCTAGCAACTCATTTATGACTTGAGGCTTTTCACATAGTTTGTAGATTTCGTGTATATTTTCATTATAAGATTCTCTTTTACGATATGATGGATATTAAGACTTATTTCTGCCATTTAATTTATTCTGTTTATGTATGCTATCTTGCATTATTCCATGTTATGTGGCTCTAGGCATCATGTCGCGTCTAGGCTGTAGTCTTGGCGACATAAACATTAGAGTTTGAAATTTAATGTTTTCATTGATTTATATTTGTTGAAATTGTACCATTATCATAAACTTTGAATGGTTGATTCCTTACTATCAACCAATTGAATTTCAAATATATTTTTTTCAACTTCGACTTCTTGTCTTATCTTGACCAAAACTTTTCTTTTTTTTTCATGGGATAAAGGCTTTCAATATTACATATAAGTTTAGAAACTACCTTTTCTTTTAATCTTGATTTTCTTCATCCTTCTACCGAGTACGTATAGAACTAATTGTTTTCTTTGTCTCGTTTCTCTTTGTATGTGAAGTGTTTTTTTTATAGGAAAGACTTATCCTTTCTTTGCATAATTCAATTCTACCAAATTAAAATTTAAAAGAAAGGTCCACTTCTCTAAATTTCAAATGACATGATTTATCCTATACGAGAATTGTTCTTGATTTTTATGATAAAAAGATGATGCTTCCGTCTCCGGAAAACCTCAAGTACATATAGTTATTATCATTGTTGAAATGCTTGATCTTCGTGATTATTGTCTCTTCTCTTCTTAGCCGAGGCTTTCTATGGAGATTTGTGAGGTAGTTATTTGTCATCTCAGCGGACACTCCTTCTCCTTATTTATGATTTTACTCTATTCTAGGGATAATATCATTTGAGACTTATATTTTTCTTTCAAATTAATTGTAATACTTTGGATACTTGTACACGTGAAACCGGATTTTAGCGTTTTATTTTAGTTGATTCCATATTATTAGATGGTGTTAGTCTATTTTCCTTGTTTTACTTCTGCAGTTGTCATATTAGTTGGGTTTATGCTGACTTGTCTTGATGCAATATGACGATCCATTTTTGGGTTGAGTCCATGCTTAAGTATTAGTTTGAAACCATCTTTCAATGCATATATATCAAGGTGAGTCAACATAAGAAACCATTTCTTATATTGGAAGTGTTCCTTTGTTTAGAAATCATTTATTTAATGTTTGTTGTCCTTTTTATTTTGTTGAAATGTTCAATTCCTAATTATTAGGAAGTGGGCAGATTCTTAGTGAGTTAGTAGCGTCCATTAGGAGTCCTAGTAGTCTATATATTGACTTTTCTTGATTGCTGTTGAACATAAGAGAGCTGCGCAGTAATAATTTTTCTTATGTTGCTTATTTCAATTGACTTTCTTCATCGTTCTTCTTGTTATTTTCTATTAGTGGTACCAAGAATCAGGTTTAATAATTTTTTTAAAAAAACTGTGAGGGAGAGTTCACCCAGAAATTCAGTATTCATCTATGGCTTTAGAGAGCAACTTAGTGCAAGCAGTCGTCCCTCATTTAAATGGATATGACCATGCGAGTATGCTAATGGAAAAAATTTTACGGTCAAAGGAGTATTGGCTGATTGTCGAGGATGGAATCGGCACTCTAGCGGATGGCAAAGCTTTGACGAATGCTCAAAAGACAGTTTGAATGATGAAAGCAAAAAATTACCTCTTTGCTATTGAACTCCCATCTTTGAGACTATTCTTTGCAAATAAAATTCCAAAGATATATAGGACTCCATGAAAAAAAAGTATTAAGGTAATATAAGAGTGAAGCGAGCACAACTTCAAGCTCGGAGGAGGGACTTAGAAACTTTGCAGATGAAGGAGGGTGAAATTATCACTAGCTTTTGTGCTAGAACCATGGAGATAAGCAACAAGATGTGATTTCATGGTGAGAAAATGAACGATGTATCAATTGTTGAATAGATATTGCTTTCCTTGTCACCAAAATATGATTATGTTGTATGCTCGATTAAGGAGTCAAAAGACATAGATGCTTTATCTCTTGACTAATTGCAAAGCTCCTTGTTGGTGCATGAGCAAAAGATGAACTGAAGTTCAACTTTTGAGGAGCAGGACTTGAAGGCTTCTACTTTTATTTCTTCCCATTCGAGAGGAAGGGGTAGAGGTAGAGGAAGAGGGAGAGGAGATCGAGGAAATTAATGGGGATGATGACAACAAAGAGTGCAACATGAACTTTAGAGTAAATAATAATGACTATGGCAAAGGCAGAGGAAAAGATTTTGACAAATCTAAGGTAGAATGTTATCCTTGCCATATATTTGGCCATTATTGTTATGAATGTCGTACTAGATTACCTAGTTATAAAGAAGAATAGTCAAATTTCTCTTAGAACAATGAAGGAGCAACCTTGTTAATAGCAATCCACGATGAAAATGGGCTTGAGGAGCAAGCTCTTTGCTATGTAGATATTGGTTGCAGTAACCACATGACTGGAAATAAGTCTTCTTTCTCTAATTTAAATGAAAGCTTCCATTTAACGGTTGGTTTTGGTGATCTCTCCCTTGTGAATATAATAGGGAAGAGTAATGTCAATGTTAGAAGAAAAAATGGGTGTGCGGAAAACATATCTAATGTGTTTTGAGTTCCTACTTTAAAAAATAATTTATTGAGTTCTGGTCAATTGTTAGAAAAAGGATATGTCATCACCCTTAGGAACGATTGTTGCGAGATTTCTGATTCTTCTAGAGTTATCGCTATTGTGAAAATGAGTCATGACAGGTTGTTCCTTTTGATGATTGAAATATTCAATCTTGTTTTATAGCGGAAGTGAGAGAACCTTCATGGTTGTGGCATTTTTGATATGGTCATCTAAATTTTGGTGGTTTGAAGATCCTTCACAAGAAGAATATGGTGAAGGGCTTCCTGAAATTGTTGTTCCTTCTCAAGTATGTGAAGAATGTGTTCTGGCAAACTGCACCGGTCTCAATTACCGAAAGGCAAGTCATGGCGAGCAAAAGAGATGTTGGAGTTAGTTCACCCAGACATTTGTAGGACTATAAACACCAATCTCTAACGGGGGCAAAAGGTTTTTTATTGCCTTTATTGATGATTATTCTCGAAAGACTTAGGTATGTTTTTCACTCGAAAAATCAGAGGCTTTTAATGTATTTAAATATTTCAAAGCTCATGTTGAGAATGAGACAGAGAAGACCATAAAAAGCCTTCGAACAGATCGTGGAGGCGAATATTGCTCAAAGGCATTTGAAGAATTTTGTAAATCTTGTGGCATTCAAAAAAAAAGCTCACAACATAATATATACCTCAACAAATGGTGTTTTGGAGAGAAAGGACAGAACCATTCTTGACATGGCTCGAAGCTTGCTGGCTCAAGGAAGAGTTCCAAAGGCATTTTGACCTGATGCAACAAATTGGAGTATCCACATCTTAAATAAAAGTTCTACTTTGCTCTTTGAGATATAACACCAGAGAAGGCTTGGAGTTGAAGGAGACCGACTGTAGATCACTTCAAAAAATTTTGCTGCATTTCCTATGCACATGCCCCAGATGTAAAGAGAAAAAAACTTGATGATAAAGGCGTTATGTGTGTCTTTGTTGGTCTTAGAGAGAAGTCCAAGGCGTACAATCTATTTAATCCTTTGACAAAAAAGATAGTGACTAGTAGAGATATTGTTTTCGATGAAGACAATACTTGGAACTGGGATGAAAAGTTGTCTAGTCAAGTTCTATGTGATGATGAATCTGAAGATGTAGCTCCAAGGTCTGAAATTTTAGCAACTGTTGCTACAACTGTTAAGGTTTTTCCACCTACAAAAGACCAAAGGATATAAGAATGATTGTGGTGTGGATTACAAAGAGGTGTTTGCTCCAGTAGTCAGAGTTGACACCTTCTGGTTGGTGGTGGCACTAGCAACGCTAAACAACTGCCAATTTATCAATTGGACGTGAAATCAGCCTTCTTACATGGAGAATTGCAAGAACATGTATATGTTGATCAATCCCCTGGTTACATTAAGTATGGCCGCGAACATAAAGTTTACAAATTGAGAAAAACATTATATGGGATAAAACAAGCTCCACGAGCTTGATATACTTATTTGAATACTACAGGTTATAAAAGATGTCCTTATGAGCATACACTTTGTACTAAAAATAAAGACGGAAAGCTTGTGATTGTGTGCTGACATGAAGATGATTTAATGTATACTGGAAATGATCATATATTGCTTAATAATTTTAAGCAATTGAGGAGGACCGAGTTTGATATGTCGGATCTTGGCCTGATGCATTACTTTCTGTTGAAGTGAAGCAATCCTCTGGTGAAATTTTTATGTCATCACCCTAGCAGAAACGAGGCTGAAGCTTGAAAAAAATCCTAAAGGAACAAAGATTGACAAAACTTTCTACAAGCAGATTGTGGGATGCTTGATGCATTTGACAGCGACTAGACCTGATATAATGTACTTTATAAGTTTAATAAGCAGGTACATGGAAAATCCAAGAGAAACTCACTTGCTGTCTGCTAAAAGAATTCTTAGGTATTTACAAGGTATGAATGATCTTGGCATTTTGTACAGAAAAGGAGGAAAATCATATTTAATTGGCTTCATGGATAGTGACTTTGCTGGAGATAAAGATGATAGGAAAAACACGTATGGTTATGTTTTTATGTTTGGATCAGGTGCTATTTCATGGTGTTCCAAGAAGCAAGCAATTGTTATTTTGTCAACTACAAAAGTAGAATTTGTGGTTGTGTGCGCCACTCAAGCAATCTGTTGAAGAATATTCTAGCTGAACTATGTCTTCTTCCGCAAAAGACAACTCTTATTTACTGTGATAACGATTCAGCGATTAAGCTTTCCAAAAATCGAGTTTTGCACGGGAGGAGCAAACACATTGATGTGAAATTTCATTTCCTGAGAGATCTCACAAGGGATAAGATCATTGATGTTGTCTACGCCAAAAGTGAAGACCAAACTGCTAATATTTTAACCAACCCTCTCAATCATGCAGCAGTAGTGAAGCTTCTTAATTACTAGGAAGCGGGAAGATTCTTAGTGTCTGTTAAGAGTCCTAGTAGTCGTGGGTTTATGAGTTTTATGAGTAACAGAAAACTCTTAGTAAAACTCTTAGAGAGTTGTGCGGTAATAATTTTTCTTCTGTTGAAACAAAAAAAAGAAGTTATTCACATTGTTTCATGCATGTGAATAAACAAGTTATGTACTTTCACTTTAATTAATATACACTATAATTCATAAAATGATATTGACTTCAATTTTCGAACAAATTCACTAGATTTCTTACTTTTTCATCCAATGATTAATTAATGTAGCCGACAATCATTTCATGAATTATACATACTTTAGGATGTAAAAACCCACTTACTACTTTATAAATGATTCATTTTTGGATAATAACATTTATTGAATCTCTATGTGATAGAAGCATGAAGTTTTAAAATTTATTTTAAGGTGTGATTGTATTATCAATATGTAATGATCCTGTAGTGACCTCAAGCTATTTATGACTTTATAGGACAGACAGTTCGATCATCGGATCGTTCATTTGAGTTTTATGCGAATTTTTCTCGCTATAGAAGTTCTTAAGAGAAAGGGGTGATTTTAGTCAGCATTTGAAATTCAGGTATCAAATGCGATTTTCATCGGTTCCATCAACTCCTAAGGCCAATTTGGGCTAGTGGCATGGTTCGTTTGGGCCTCGAGGCTTCTGATGCAAATTTATGTCATTAGGTGTTTCAACTTTAATGTTTTGACCAAAGTTTGACTTTGGTCAATATCTTTTACCAGCATTCTTGTTAAATGTACTTGGATGAGTTTTGCACTACATTCCCTTTTTATGTTATCCCAAAAATATGAATTTAACTTGTTGGACTTATAGACCATTTTGAAATAAGACTTGAAGACTTTAATTCTCCTTTAAATATTGATTTATATCAAACTCTTTCGTCACAAAGAGTTAAATCCTTTTGTATTTTAGTAAGTTTTAGTCACATATATATCTTTCTCCTCTATTTTTCATAATTTTTTTTTGATATGACGTGCTTCAAACATAGTTTTAGATAAATTGAGAGGTTCCTATATTAGTTTGCGTATTAATTCAAAAATAGTTAGAGACAATGGGTAATCATGAATGTAAATGTCTTCAATAAATATCATTGCAAACTGCAAAGTACAAGAATTAAATAGCATAATTGAAACAAAATAATAAATAACAAAAAAAATTAAGTAAAGGACTTTGATAAATATCTGAATATAATTCGTCTAGAAGACATTTGGTGAAATAATTGCATCATCTGATGGAATCTGTGAGGAGGATGAAGCTCCATTTTGCTGCTCCAAATGTTCGTTCAATTTAAATTCACCAGATATCAGCCATGCTTCCAACTTCATTACATCATGTACATTCAATTGATCTATGGACTCCCACCAACCTAGATCTCTAGCCTCATTGATTCGATCTAATTTTTCATTTGCAATTTTTTCTCTTTCGTCCAATTCGTTTAGAATATCATTAAATTGACTTACTTTTTTGCGTGCTTCTGCAGCAACAAGGCGGTCACTTGAACTTAAATTTGCTGTAGGATTTATAAAACGGTCAATGACCACAGTAGAGGTTGGACGACTAAAGGAATAAGGTATACCTTTCGGTGAAGACATAACAATTCCAAGATCTACATCACATTCTCTAACAAGTTCACAAGATTTTTTGTATAAGCCAGAACGTCGTTTAGAGAATGTGGTGAGTAGAGCAGATTCATTCTCTATTTTCGCCAATGAAATTTTTTGGCGTCCTGCTGTCTTCTTATACTCCATGCTAGAATATACTAAAATATGCTATTAGTTAATTCTCTCTTAAAAATATGTGTACTAAAAAGAGGAAATATCATGCATTATATACAGAAATTTCACATTGGTCATTAAATTATTTGCCAAATATCCCAATAAAAGCAATTTTCTCTTGATACTTAAAGTTATTAAGGACAATTTGTATTAATGTTATATTCCAAATTTTATTTTATAGTAATATAAATTAATCTAAAAGTTAATTTAAATAGGTAAGTTGGTGTTTAATATTCTAGATGAAATTTATCAATTCGTAATTAATTATTGTGAATATATTTTACCAATACTAGAATCTTTTGGTTATATTATAGTAACTAAATCAAATTTTGCACCTGCTCAAATAAAAATATATATACTATTTAACTTGAAAATAAAAAATATATTAATGTACTTATAATTTAAAAATAATAGATCCTTCATCTTGTAAATTAACGTTTATTTAAGAAGAATTAACCTAAATAAGTGAAACACTCAAACTAATAAGAGAAAATAGCCAAAAGCCCCCTTAACCTATAGTTGGATTCTTAACTACGCACTCATACTTTACGGAAGTGTTATTTGTTAGGATCGAAAATAAGTAGGTTTAAATGCGGAAGCAGCAAAACAAACCTTGAAATATTACGAGTAAGAAGACAACGAGAAATATACCCAAAGACACAAAGGTTTAACGTGGTTCGGTCAATCGACTTACGTCCACAAAGGAGATGAGCAATCCACTATAAATATGAGAGTACAAATACAGAGGGAAACAACCTCAATCAAATTCACTCAGAATACATGGGAGGTTCACACAAGTGATAATGTATCAAGCTTGTGGCCCACAAATTCTCCCCCTTACCAAAACTCTCAAAGCCTTTAAGACTACATTGTAGAATGTTGATTAAGTTAGAAGGAACATGTCTCTATTTATAGAGTCATAAAGCTTTTCCTACTAGAAAAAGGCCTGTCAATCCAAAACCTTTTCCTAAAAGGAAAACCTATTTTTGGTAAGAAATCAAGGCAAATAAAACCCAACCAATTTCCCCCTTGGCCCGAATTTCTGACAAAATAAATTTTTCCACCTTCTTCACTTAATCTTCAACAACTTGCTTCTCCTCTCCATAATCTCCTTTGCAAAATTTGTCTCAACACAAAGAACCTCTCTGAAATAATTTCTCCAACAAAATCTTTATTACTGTCAAAAAGGTTACGGCTAGAACTACACCTGTCAAGATGATCACCTCCTTCTAACCTGGTTCAATCATTGTTTATCGAACCACTAAACCTGACTCCATCATTGAATCTGGCTCTGATACCACTTGTTAGGATCGAAAATAAGCAGGTGTAACCGCGGAAGCTAGCAATGCAAACCTCGAAAGACCACGAGTAAGAAGACAACGAGAAATATACCAAAAGACACAAAGATTTAACATGGTTCGGTCAATCGACCTACGTCCACAAAGGAGATGAGCAATCCACTATAAACATGAGAGTACAAATACAGAGGGAAACAACCTCAACCAAATTCACTCAGAATAAATGGGAGGTTCACATAAGTGATAACATATCAAGCTTGTGACCCACAAATTCTCCCCCTAACCAAAACTCTCAAATCCTTTAACACTACATTGTGAATGCTGATTAAGTTAGAAGGAACATGTCTCTATTTATAGAGTCCTAAACTTTTTCCTACTAGAAAAAGGATTAGTCAATCCAAAATCTTTTCTTAAAAGAAAAACCTATTTATGGTAAGATATCATGGCAAATAAAACCCAACACTATTACACCCCTGAATTATTTTAAAATGGAGTTATTTGCTCCCTAATAGCTGATGTCGCAAAGAAGGTGTAGTTCCCTGTCTTTGAGAGAGTGAGATATCAAAAGATAATTAAAATATTAGCTTTATAAATATCTAATCTATTTCATATTAATATTCTATTTTTCTTATAAAAAATATGTTTTCTTTTATTTATTTTTTAAACTTCTTTATCTCTTCCCTTCAATATTCATCATCAGATCCATACTAGATATCGGTGGCGGCTCTCCTCGACCACTAGATCACCACTCTCATTAGGTTTTCATCACTAAGTCAATTCCCATCACCAAATCACATACTTTTCATCATATCTCCACTTTTCATCACTTTGAAAATTTGTTGGTAGCTCAAAATCAAAACCAAAATCAATATTGAAAGTTAGAAGAATCTAACTTTAGACTAGTCATTAATGAAGGAGTTCACTAAATAATAGATTCAATTAATGGAGAAAAATTCATTATTGGGTAACAAATTACCCTTTAATGAAGAAGACCTATCTATTGAAGTTGTTGTCAATCGAGTTTCTCATATCAACATTATTAAATCTAAATCAATACTAATCCTTCTGCAAGTTTGATACTTTTATCCTGGCAAGCAAGGGGTGATTCTTTGAGGAATCAATCTTTGAGAAACATGATAGTAGCGGAAGAAGAAGCAACATTTTGTGCTAGAGTTTTTAGTTTGTCTCTAGCTTTAGGAAACGACATTCGTTGGTGTGTAGAATTTTGGTGAAGGTCGGAGTTTCGATAGTCATGGCGTCCTCTCGTTAATTTGCAGAAGCTTCAAAGAAGAAGAAATGGAGGAATGGAACAGAAAAAGAAAAGAAGGAGATAAAAATATAAGATAAAAAAATAAAATAGAAAAGAATAATTATTATTTTTATATTAAAAAAGGCAATATTTTTATTTTAAAAAAAGGGCAATACTACATGGCAGCGCGTAGTGAATACCACCGAATAAAAATTAGGGCGGAGTTTGTAGATGGGTAGATATTTCACTTTTAAAAGGTTCAGGGAGGGTGATAGGACCCCCATGAAGAATAAGTGTGCAATTGAAAATTCGATAATAGTTTGGGGGGCTTTTGACAATTTTCTCAACCGATAATAATAGAGTGAATGTATAATAATATGTGTAATTCATAAAATATTCAATTTTTTAATAATAAGTATGCAGTTTACGTGTATTGGCTAGCAAAATTTAATTATGAATCAGATCGGGCATTTGTGGAAAGATAAATTTATTTATTTTATCAATTTCAAACTTCATGGGGTAGTTTGTCGTGAGGGATAACAACATATACTTTCGGGATTAAAATATGATGTCACTTAATTTTTTTTTTGATTGGCCAATTCAAAATAACTTTATCACATGATTAATAGTTAATACCGGATTAAGTTATCTCTACCCATAGGTTGTATAGTAGTCTCATCATATTTTTATCATGGTATAAACTCATTAAATAACAAAATTACCTTTCAAATCTTTTAATTTGTTTCCTGTATTTCACTTTACTTTATCCATAATAATTTCATGATTACTTTTAAATCTCTTCAATAGTTTTCGTTATTGTGTTGTTTTTAATTGAATCGAAAGGCTTTCAAAAGAATCTTCATTATATTTAGTGAATTCAGTTGGGAGTACACTTTAACACCTAGCTGGACAAGGGTTCATCATGTCCTCATAGTTCTCAGAACTATGTGTCCTCGCTGGATTGTAAGTCGTCTTTATTGGGCATCAGTTTTTAGTGATCACACCATAGTCGTGCCTTTTTATCCCTAACAAGGTATATTGGGTTTTCTCGATGAGGCGCATACACCAGACTCATCATTTAGCTCACGTGGTTTATGTCGGTTAATAGTAGCTACCACAATCATGCTATTAGTGCATTTGACCAAGTTTTTACCATTTATATCAGTATATAGTTCAGCATGTTATCTTCATAAGTAGTACTTTGTCATTGCATTCTTCTTAGTTTTTCAGTTATATTTGAATATTTATATTCTGGATCAGATTAAGTCATTTCTCAATTACGCATTGTTCAGCTCATATATAGTTGTTCAACTTAGTATTTATATATGCATGCTCAGTATATTCCAAGTACTAACACATACTTTGCGCTACTTCTTTTCATGATGTAGGTTCATGTACTCAGCATCCGATCACGATCAATTCGCTGTCCTTTTTCAGCAGCTTTAGTAGTGATCCTCATATTCTGAGGATAATCGACATGCTTTCATTTTAGTCATTGTCACACCTCACACGTCTTTCATTTTTATTTTTACAATTGTTGAGGATATGACGGGTTTTTAAAAAAAATATTTTTTTATTTTTTAGAGTCGCCACTTGGAATTGAGTTTTTTAGGTGTTCCAAGTCACCTGATAATTCTAAATTAATCTCGACAAGAAAAAAAGTCTTTTTATTTTTGGTCTATGAAAGCAGAGATTGAGTAAGGAATTCTATTGACCGGAGGGAAGGTGTGAGGCACCCCCTGAGTCCTGTGATTCTAGCACGGTCACTTAATTAACTTATTTTTGGCTAGAAAATATTTTAAAAAAAACTGCATTATTTACTATTTTTTAAAAAAAATTGATTGACCTAGGAGCGTAACCGCACACAATATCTTTTTTTTAGAAAAAAAAATACACATCAAGAATCGTAACCGAAAACTAACGGTATTTAATTATTTTTAAAATAAATAAATAAATAATAAATTAAAAAAATTAATAATTCATTAGTCAAAAAAAGAGTTTATTTATTTATTTTTAAAAAACACAAAATAATGATAAAAATGAATTTGAATATGTTGCAACATAAAGACAAGAAGATGATTAATATTTATTATTTTTTTTATTTTTAGTATTTATATGTTTTTTACCAAAAAAAAATATATAAACAATCAAGTTTTACTATTAAACAATAACAACAACAACAAAATCTCTTATAAAATAGTAATTAAACACTCTTTTAAAACTAGTGAGATACTAGTTTTGATTTTTTTTAATTGAAAAAATTTCAGAAATAACAAATTTAGTAAAAATTTATTTTATACAAAATGACCACATTGACTTATTTGAAAAAAGATTGCAAATTTTATCTAATTGCTAGATTACTAAGTCAACTTAGCCAAATTTGTGTTTTTATTTTAATAGTCATTTCATATATTTATTTAAGAGAAATAACCAGATTTACATTTTAGCAGAAATAATCAGGTTTATATTTTTGCAAAAATAATCAGATTCACAATTTTTTTTGCAGAAGTAACCAGATTTACATTTTAGCAGAAAAAACCATATCTACATTTTTGCAGAAATAACCAGATTTACATTTTTTTTTCAATGATAATCAGATTTACACTTTTGCAGAAATGACCAGATTTATATTTTTAATTATATATATATATATTGCAAAAATGACCAGATTAATCCTTTTTGTAAAGTTAGCAAGTTTACATTTTTATTTTATTTTTTAATTTCGTTTTTCAACAAAAGAAATTGATCAGAATCTAAAAATTTGTGATTGCTATATTTTTTTTTATTTTTTATTTTGCAAAAAATAAGAGTCTACTTACTAAAGCTAGAATTTAAACTAAACATGATTAGTAATAAATATACATGTATATAATAATAATAAAAAATCACGTAAGAATCACAATGCACTTAACTAAATCATAACAAACTTAATACAATCAACCTAAACAAAATATAAAAAGAACATAAACACTATTTCAAGATTACATTGTGAAATGTAAAAAGAAATATCTAAAGTTGATGACAAGCAAAATGTGGAAGCAAACTTATTGAATTCCAAAGACCACCAAATATGAAATAATTTTTTTTAATAAGAAGAATTTTTTTAATTTTTTTCTTTTCTTTTTGCAATTTTTTTTCTCTGTATATTTTTTCTTCTGCCCTTAAAATGAAAAAAGAAGGGGGTTTAAATAGGTGTTCAGCATTAAACCCCCAACTCTTCGTGTAAACTCAAGAGTCAATGCATGTATTGGACTCTTTGTTTTCCCAAGGTGTCACCCAAGATGGCCAATGGAATTTCTTATTTTTAAAAAAAATATCAGGTTAATTGGATGATTCTTTTGTCTTTTTAAATGACCCATTTACTTTATTCATTAATTAAATAATAGTTATATGGGTCATCAGAAAATAATAGGCTCAAATGTCATTTAGATGACCCATTTCTTTTATTCGTTGATTGAATAATAGCCAATAAGTCATCTATAAATTCTAAAAATAGGCCCAAAATGTCATTTAGATTGTTTGAATAATAGCTAATGGGCCATCTGAAAAATTCTAAAATAGGCCCAAATGTTGACCCATTTCATCAAGACCCAAACAAATTGACCCACTAACGCGAAATCTAAACATCTAAACAATTTTGAAGATCAAAAATAACAAAATAATGCAGAAAAAAATAAAAATAAACATAAAACGAAATTTAAAATAATAATAATAAAATAATAATACTTCAAGAAACAATATAAACGTGTTAAACTTAAAGAACATTAACAATATCAAATCCGACATCAAACGACTTATATGATCAAACGAAAAAGATAAGGACGGATTTGGATAGAGATTGAGGGGGGAGGAGATTGACATAAATTCCAAGAAAATGAAAGTCGCCGGATTTTTTTTTTTTGATGGATTTTAGACTTCAAATTTATATCAAATGATAGCGCTACAAGAGCTTTACACGTTTATGCAAAGGGTTTGGGATGCGGATGATTGGAACTTCATAAATCTAACAAAAAAAGTGAAGATTCATAATTGGTTTTCATTATATCTACGGAGTTTGGCTATAGATATGGATGAAAGATTTGTGGATTTGTGTAGAGGAGGGTGAAAGGAAGAGATGGTAAAAGTTTTAGAATTTTTCTGACCAAAATGGTGGTGGCTGCCGCCGACAGTGGCGACGGTGGCGGTGGCCGACCGGAGGCATGGGATTAATTGGAAGAAGAAAAATAAAAATCTAGATTAAAAAAATGTTAATTTTTGGAGTACTGTATTTTTTGTTTGGGTCCAATATTAGCCCTTGGATCATATCATGAATGGTTGAGATTCAATCTTGACCATTTCTATTGGACCGGGTCAAAATCAATCGGGCTATCAGAATTGATCTAAATCAGCCCAATTCAAATAAAATTGGGTCATTTGGGCCAACAAAAAAAAAACACCCAATATATATATATATATATATATGTATATATAT
>NC_028646.1:6980944-7041183 GCF_001406875.1 Solanum pennellii | reverse complement strand
TATATATATATATAAATATAAGGCAAGAAAGAATTGGTTAAGGAAGTTCATTACTTGCCCATTTGGTAGCCTATTTGTTGGAAGTTGGAATCCTAGTGATGAACGAGAATGAATCAAGACTAGTGTCAAAAGTGAAGGATAATAAAATAAAGACCCTCTTTTACTTGATCTAAAGGCAAATGTTTATAAGCAAAATGTTATAGCTTTTGAACAAGGTGGAGATGGTGTATTGTGATATCAAGTAGATTGTGTGTATCAAATGTGGATGGGCTCCATGAGAGGATCATGGTAGAAGCTCTTAGTTTCGGATCATATTGGGTCCATCTTGATTTCACAAAGATGTACCTTGACTTAACAGAAGTCTATTGGTCAATTAGTATGAAGAGATGCACTGCAAAGTTTGTTGCTAGGTGCCCAAACTTCCTACAAATCAAGGTAGAACATCAAAGATACCCTGGTGTGACTCTAAATATAGCTTTTCCGAAATGAAAGTGGAAGATGATTAATATGGACTTTATTAGTGACTTTCCGCTATCTCACATGCAACATGATTCGATTAGGATAATTATAGATCAGGTGACTAAATCAATCCATTTCTTGTTAGTAAAGACTACAAATTCAGCTGAATTATGGCAGGTTGTTCATTCATGAGATAGTTTGACTTCATGGAACTCATATATCCTATCATCTCATACAGGTTGCAAAATTCATCACTTAGTTTTGGAAGTCTTTCTCATAAGGTTTGGATTCAAGTGAACCTTAGTACTAATTTTCATTCTCAGAAGGATGGCGAGCATAGCACGCAATTCATATCCGAGAGGACATGTTGAGGGAATGCATCATGGGTTTCAAAGGTAATAAGGATGACCACTTGTCTCTCATAAAATTCCCTTATAATATTAGTTATCACTACAATATTCAAATGGCGCTCCTTATGAGGCTCTTTATGGGTGAAGATGTAGATTTTCGATTGGTTGGTTCGAAGCTGGGGAGGTTGAGGTGATAAGTTCATACTTGGTTCATCAAGCCATGGAGAAAGTAATGGTTATCCGGTCAAGGCTAAAAACAGCCCAAAGTCATCATAAATCCTATATGAATGATAGAAGGAGAGACTTAAAATTGAGATTGATGATTGGGTTTAATTGAAGGTTTCACCTATGAATGGTGTTATGACATTTGATAAAAAGGGAAACTCAACCATAAGTACATTGATCCTTACATAATATCTAAGAGAGTTAACAATGTAGTTAGAGCTGTCAATATGGGTTGGTCCACCCTATCCGGGTTAATCCATACAGGCTTTGCAATTTGATGGATCAGGTCAGACTATCCCATTTTTTGTGTGGGCCAAAAAATGATCAGCACAGCCCACAAGTATGTGGCCTACGAGTTTTGACGGCCTAGTCCTCTTTTCTTAAAATCATATTTTTTTTAACTTTTAAAATTAAATTATAATTTAAAACTATTATCATAAACATCGACAAGAAAATATTATGTGGAATTAGTGTTACTATTTATAAATCAAATGCACAAAAAGAAAGTATCTATACAATGTTAATTAACTTTGATTTCAAGTAGAAACATAAATATCAAAATAGAAATATTGAAGTAATTGTTTTCCAAAGATCATATTAAAACACAAAAAGATTATGACAGTATTTCATAAGATATGGCCTATGTAGTGATTCCCTAAAAAATTTAGGAATTTTTTATTTTATGTAGTACATATTTTATAAATATATTTTGTATTTAAATTGTAACATTTCAAACTTTAAATAGATTTGAGTGTACACTCTTGTTATTTTTAATACTTTATTTTATTTTTATTTCTTAATTAATTTTATTTGGCCACGGGTCAGCCCTATCCATATTTCTTAAGCCCCACAAATAGACATGCTTATTCAGACGAGACTAAAA
Source organism: Solanum pennellii (assembly GCF_001406875.1). Lineage (NCBI taxonomy): Eukaryota > Viridiplantae > Streptophyta > Magnoliopsida > Solanales > Solanaceae > Solanum > Solanum pennellii. The sequence continues at coordinate 7,039,266 of NC_028646.1, read as the reverse complement.
AGTGATTTTTTTAATGGGGATCCAAAAACGTAGCTCACCCCTATCAAATCACGGGCTAGGCTAGGTCAGCCCAACGGGCCTTGCCCATATTGACAACTCTAAATGTAGCTTATGAGTTGGAGCTACCATTAGAATTAGCAGCAGTCCACCCGGTATTTCACATATATATCCATGCTAAAGAAGTGTTTGGGTGATCTTTCACTTATTGTACCTACCGAGAATATTGGTATAAAGGACAATCTATCTTATGAGGAGGTTCCCATTTAAATTCTTGATTGTCATGTTCGCAAGTTGATAACCAAAGAAGTTCCAACAACCAAGGTCTTATGAAGCAATCAATTTCTTGAGGAAGTTACCTAGGAGGCTGAGGAGGATATGTACAAGAGGTACCCTCACCTCTTTCCTTCTGACCAAGGTACTAACTCTTTGTAAAGTACTCTTTAAGTTGATATGTTGAGTTTATGTTAATTGGATGATGTGTGCTTGAGTGGGGTTGCTAGATGTTTCCCACCCTTGGTCTTCTTAGTTTGATCTCATTCGAGAACGAATATTCCCAAGGATGAGATATTGTAACACCTCAAATTTTAAAAAGAAATAAAGAAAAATTCACACAAGTCGTCATAAACTTTTAGTTTTTGGTCAACTTCAGACCACCATATCTTTTAACACATAAATATTTAGGTAACCCATGACCTGCCAAACTGAAGGTTTTTCCAATGCTTCTATTTGCCTAATTCAATTTTAGGTTCAAAATGTATCCCGTTTCAGTGAAGCTTCTCTATTTAATGCATTTCATTCGTATTAGAAGCGTATTTTAGTCTTTTGATTTTTCTAATAAGCCTAGTACATTTTGTTCACCCCAAATAAGGGTCTAATCAAATTTAGACCACGTTTTCACATTCCAAGACACTTAGATTTTTAATAGAGCAGGGTGTCAAGAGGAGGAAAGGACAGGGTTTCAATCGTTCTTTCAAGAACTGAGGATTTCGCCAAGAACATTGTTTTTTCGAAGTATGTAAAACTTCTCATAGTATTGGACTTAATTATCCTCACACCATACATATCGATTTAGTCAAGAACCTGTTACATATAAAGGATCCATTCATGATTCTTGATATTGAATTTAATTTTTTAGCAATTAAAGTTTGATTTCCTTAGTTATGTTTAAAATCTTGTAGTGTTGCTCATGCTTAGCAACACATTTACCCTAGGAATTTGTAAATTTATGTTTTAAAAAGGAACTGTATAAAGTTATCATGCATTGGCTTTGGGTTTGAGAATCTAAACAAGTTTGAAGCTTGAATTTTACTAAAAAATTTTGTCAGTTTTTGGGGAGGAGCCTAGGGCGGCACGCCAAGATAGCATCAAGGCCTGACTTCAGTAGTTTATGCCCTGGTGTGATGCGCCAATAGTACGTCAAGGCCTGACTTCTAAAGTTTGGGCCCTGGCACAACCAGCACTACGCCAAATCCTGACTTCCATAATTCAAGGCCTGGAGTTGTGCGCCAACAGTACGCCAAGGTTTGCTGGGCTAATTCTCTTCTTTATTTCATCTGATACATGTTCCTTTAAGTTATCCTCACATCTCCCTTCTATATACTAGATCTTGTATGGTCTATTCATCTTTGATAGTCCTTAGATATCTTAATCACGTGTCCAAGTAAAACTTAAGTGAATTTACAAGAAAAGTATCAAGGCTCTATTTTCATAAAAATATAAGAGTTCCCAATGGATATGCATATTGATCTTGGGCTTGAAAGATAAGTCCTTAAAAAATGTAAGTATGAATTATGTTTTAAAAAAGTCTTTCAGTAAAGTAAAAGTCCCTTTCTTTGCACGGGTGAATTGAGCATAATTTATATTGTTTATTATTTTGGGAATAGTATCAAACATGTAATTGGTTTAGATTCTTTATAACTCAAAAGTCCCATAAAACTACATAGCCAACATAGGATAGGATATCATTGACTCATCATGCGACTCCTCACTGCCTTTCTGAGAAGTCCCATTAGATGGATTATAGTTATAGTATTTTATCATCCTATACCCCGATAAAATGTAGGATGACCCTTGCGACGTGGGAGAAACATTGTATCATTGCTGGGCTCATGGTAGTGGTGATAGGTTAAAGAAACTCCACACAAGTATATTTTATATTTTTCATATTGCTTTTATTGCATATCTTTATCTTATTGTAAAGTTTAAATGATTTACACTTCATATTCATGTATTGATTTCAGTTGAGTTTCTTTCGGTCATCCAGTTTTGTTTCGGTCATATTCACCTTACTCTTGTAGAGAATATTTAATTAGTAAGGCCTCTTTGCTTTCGGCAAACTCCGTTTTCATTTCTGTATTTGTAGTATTTGAGGTGTAGTGGATCTTGTCCCGAAATCTATCTTAAACTGTTAATTAGATGTCTCCATTGTTTCTCGAGATAATTGTGTAACTTATGAGTTATGTTAACTATCTAAGACAACAATATAAGACTTTTCAAAATGCTCATCTATTTAAGCTTCACGTGTTATGTAGAGTCATCCGAATCATAATACAGGTCAAGGGTTTGTTTTGAATCAAAAATAATTCTCGAATGTCGACCATGTTTAGAGTGTAGGCTTGAGGCATGACAATAATGTAGCTAATAAGTTGAGCACAATAGGCAATTCATTAGAATTTCAACATCTAAAAGATTCGGTCATCACAATTTACAATAGATGGTGGAGGCCTAGCAATAACATTCATGAAATTGTCCTCCAAATTGGTCCTATTTATATAGTGTGGAAAATCTGGATATTACGCACGACATGTAAATATGAAAAGGCAATAAACTTTCGACAAAAATATTCATGTAACTAAAGTGTATATTTTACGAATACAAACATAAAAAATAACGATCAAACAATGAACAACCATTGCAAAATTTATTAGAGGATTATTTCCATCAATGAATGGTTAGGGTTAAGTGTTAACCAAACGGCTTAAACTCCTGGAATTAGTAGTCATCACGTGATTCTCTATATCCACCATAGTTGTCTTCATCACTTCCTCTACGACGATCACTTGATCGTCTACGTCTACCATAATCTTCTTCATCAGATCCTCCTGAGTCATTACGTGACTTTCTACGTCCACCATATTCTTCTTCGTCAGATCCTCCAGAGTCATTACGCGATTTTCTACGTCCACCACCATATTCTTCTTCATCAGATCCTCTGGAGTCATTACGTGACTTATTTCTACGTCCACTGTATCCTTCTTCATCACCTCCTCTACGAGAACCCGACTGCACGTGACCAAGATTTACTTTCAGATGATCACCTCACTAACAGTAATTATTTCATTTAAGTATCATTCGTCTTGCTTCTAATATTCTTTCACAAAAAAAAAAAGTGATTGTATGAAATAATAATATTATTAGTTGACTTGATGACAAATCAATTCCTTATATGTGTTGATAGAGTATAATTTTTATGCACTAAAAAATTATTTTAACCTATTTTAGCTTATAACTAATTTATTTTGCAAAGAAAAAGAAATCTCATAAATATATGCAATAGTATATATATAGTTATCTTTAGGGGAAATACTCAGCCCTTCTCAATTTATGTTATGGTATTAAAATCTTGAGATCAATCAAATTATTCTTGTATTTCTTTAAAATATTTAAATTATTAATTATTTTTGTAGAAGTTTTTATGTAGTTTTGTAAAATATATTTTGGAAAAAAAACTACAAGAGTCTATATACAAATGTACGTTCAAAAAATAAAAAATTGAAGTATTTTGTTTTCTTAACTCCTTGTATAGTCATACTTAGAGCTTACTTTCTCGATTTCAATTTGCTTATTTTTTACATTTCTTTTTACTCCATATAAGTTCATCTTCTTCTTTTTTTAAATTTGATAACTCTTTAATTACAATATCTACCACAACGCTTAAAAAGTATCTATACATTATACATATAATTAATTTAAGATTGATCTCAAAGGTTTCATCATCTTTTTAAATTAATGTATAATTAATTAGACTAATACAAATAAATTAAAAAGAAAGGAGTAATAATGTTACCTCAGATTTGAAGGTGAGGCTGAGTTTTATCTCTCCAGAATATTCTTCATCTTTTACAACATTGTAAGCTCGTTCAGACACCTCTCCTTCACGCAACACTTCACGTAAGGGAATTCTGTTTTCATTAATAAAAAACACAAAATATAGACCAAAATTATTACCAATAGATAAGATAAATGAAAAAATATATATATTAATATGCCTCCGTTTTTATTTATTTGTCTTGTTTTTTAAAAAATTGCTTATAACATATAATACATAAAGTTACCTTTTAACTTGGTCTCATTTCATATTTATGTCCATCAACTTATATATGTACAACTAGGTACTTAAACTTGTATGAAATTGAATGTATAGACACACGAGTTCTGCGTGACATAATACATGTAGGACACCACGTAGGATATAAATTGACATGTATGATTTCACGTACAACGTGTGTGTCTATTTGTTCAACGTTATACAAGTTTAAGTATTACAACGGTGTACGTTCAAAATGGAAGGACATAAATGTAAGTTGAGGTCAAGCTAAAGGGAATATTTATGTATTATGTCTTACTTTCTTAGATGTTTTGTTAAGTCAAAACAAGATAAACAAACTAAAAAGAACATAGTATTATAATATTAGGGAATTAAATTAATGAGAAAGATTATTAACTTTGCTTCTCCAACAAAATCATCTGAACTAAGAGTATCTTTGTCCATAATCCTGAGGGTGATCTCTTCAACATCACCACTGATGGTGAAAACAAAGGTCTCATTCCACTCAGGATTAGTTCCCTCACCTGTAAAAAGCAACTTAATATTGTGTTATTTAGTCTGAGAAAATTTTCATATAGTGTAAAAATTGCTATGTTATATTCATAAAATGGGATTATTGATATATAACTTGAAAATCTACACAGATAGGTGTTGAGATTAAAAAAAAAGTATAACATATAATATACAATAGAGTGTATAACTAATACGAACATTAGTTAAACATAGTATAAAAAAGTGTATCTAGCATAAAAAAATATATCAAATAAGATATTAATAGTACATACAGTTAATATATGTCCATTATTTTTGCTAATACGCTCTATTAAACAATCCATAAGTACTTTGCTTCTGTTTTTTATTGTATATCTATAGGAGGGTGATAATAGTGAGTTTAAAATATTGTAAAACTCCTTCTATTTTATATTAACAGACTTGCATTGATTTAGATCGAAGTTTAAAAAAATAAAAAAGACTTTTAAATGTTATGATCAAATATTAAAGATCTGTCAAATATATTAAAATGTTCTTTGATCTTGTGGTCTTAAATCTTAAGCATACTATGTAGAAAATTGAAATTAAAAACATGCTACAAAGGAAAGTGCTCATTCTTTTTTTAAATAGATCAAAAGAAAAATAGATCAAATAAATTGAAATTCATGAACCGTATATGATTTCATTTACAAAAAATAAAACTATAGTCTGGGGGAGCCAACATATATTCTTAGGGGTTCATCCGATCCCCCTTCAACGGAAAATATTATTACTATTTATACATGGTTAAAATTATTTTTTAAGTTTATATATACAGTATATGTCAAACCCCCTTCCACTAATTTGCGTGTTTACTTCTTGAGATTTTAAAATTCCTTATTGAAAATTTTACCTCCGCCACTGCAACACGGTTCAATTGAAGTAGAATTATTTAGAAATACCTGATGCAACACTACTTTCCTTCTCTTGAGTCCGACAGGTGAGGATCACATAAGGATTCATACTAGCTGTTCAAATTTGAAAAAAGTCAATTCAATAAACTATTAAATATGGATTAGTAACATTAAAAAAAAATGAATGAGGGGACATTACTATTGTTAAGATGATCTATTTATAAAATATTCTTTATCGTCATATTAATTTTCTTGTCAAATTAAAATAAGATAACGATCTAAACAAAAATTACGCCATTATTTGTCACAAAAAGCTAGATCTATCATCATTATTGTAAATTTAAATTCAATCATCAAGATCAAACTAAAAACCAAAACACCATATTATCTTTCGTAATAAACATAATTGAGAAGATCATACTGAGCCAATTTTGGTCTTCAAGGCCTTTGGCATTTACAAGAAAAACTTCAAGCGTCCCACTTGGCATCTTTTTTGGATCAAATACAAACACAAGAAGATGGTTGAAAGATCAGAAATGCTTCAATTCTGATTTGAATGATGGCCTTTGGACCTGTTCAATGATCATTTTATAATTAACTACATCCAATCATTACATTCCACGTGGTCAATAGTATGTTCGATAACGATATTTTTTGAAAAATACTTTTAAGACGGTTGTAGAAAAAGATCAATGGTAGTGACTATAGAATAATATTGAGTGTAAGGAGCAAAAAACAACAAACACATTAAAGTTGAATTGTATAAGAGAAATTCAAAGTAGTATAGCAATTTCACTCTAGTCTCAGGCAACAAGCTTTATTATAAGCATAGATGAATATATACATAATGGAAACCCCTAATCCTTGCTATATAATCTTTTGGTACTAAAAGATGTAATATGTTATAGCTTCATAGATTAGGACCGAAATAATAAGGTCTCATGCGGAAGCTAACAAAGTAATGAATCTCTAAAGATCATGATAAGTACAAAGACAAACAAGAAATATATCAAAAGACACAAAGATTTAACGTGTTTCAGTCAAACAACATACATCCACTATATAAATATGAGAGTACAAAATATAGAGTGAAATAACTTCAACCAAATTCACTCAGAATACATGGGAGGTTCACACAAGTGATAACTTGTGTCCCAAAATTCCCCTAATCAAAACTCTTAAAGATCGTAGGATTACATTGTGAATGTTGTTTAAGTTAGAATGAACAAACCTCTTTGTATAGAGTCAGACATTTTCCTAAACCTTATCCTAAAAAGAGTAAGCAAATCTTAATTGTTTCCTAAAAGCAAAACTTAATGGTAAAAAAACTCGGGGCAATTAATATCCAACAAATCTCTCCCATTGGCCTGAATTTCTGATAAAATAAATTTGCTCCACCTTCTTCATATTATCTTCAACAGCTTGCATCTCCTCTTCATAATCTTCTTCATCAAATCTATATCTCAACACAGAGAACTTCTTTGAAAAAATTTCTCTAACAAAAATCTTCATTACTCTCAAATAGGTTGCGGCAATAACTGAACCCGCCAAGATGGACACTTGTTTCTAACCTGGCTCAACCATTGAACTCTGAACCTGACTCCGTTGTTGAACCTGGCTTTGCTATTGAGCCTTTAAACCTGACACTTATACCACTTGTCAGGACTGAAATAATTAAATGTCATAAGGAAGATAACAAAGTGAACCTCGAAAGACCATGAGTAAGAAGACAAACGAGAAATATATCAAAAGACAAAAAAGATTAATGTTTTTCAGTCAATCGACCTACATCTACAAAGGAGATGAATGATCCACTATATAAATATAAGAGTATAAAATATAGACAGAAATAACGTCAACCAATTCACTTCACACAAGTGATATCATATCACTTATGTCCCAAATTCTCAACCTAACCAAAACTCTCAAAGCTCTAGGACTACATTGTCGAATATTGATTAAGTTAGAAGGAACAAGCCTCTTTTTATAGAGTCTTAAACCTTTTTCCTACAAGAAAATGACTAGCCAATTCTAAGCTTTTTCATGAAAGGAATGGTAAAAAGAAATTCAGAGTAATTAATACCAACATCATATACATCAATACAAGGATCTTATAGAGTATTGCTACTCTAGTTTTTGGGAAGGGATGTTGGCATAATACTTATTACAATATTTACTAGTACTAGTGGACTTTATCAGCCTAATAAAAAGAGTTTGTATATTGTCTGCTTTCAAATATTTAAGGTACAAAAAGGGGAGGAACTGTCCATTTAGATCTCTCCTTCTCCAGAATATCTGTCATTTGATTTTCTTCGCAACAACTGTGTTGCACCTATATATGCTGCAACATGTTAGCTGTCTGCAGAGTAGTTCCCTGCATTCAGACAAAATAGTTGAATAAGATGGATGATCTTTCGTTTTACATTGAATAGTCCTTTTTAATCCATACTAAATTCAAAAGATGTTAGATTCTTGTTGATTGCAATCTTTAATTTATTTAGGAGTGCACATAATTCAGAAACTATGTTTGTTGTTGCAAATAAATTGTTCATAATACTACTATTCATTTTTCATCTTTGTCCCTATATCACCTCTTCCAGATTTCTCCTTTTGCTCATGAGTTATCTATATATACTAGAGTTTATATCATCCAATAATAGGTGTAATTACCCTCCAGATCATTTTCTTTTTATTGCATTCATCTCAGTATTTAAAGTGTTTATAGTGACTCCAAATCATTTATTACAAAAGAGGAAGGAGGACTTTACCTTACTTTCCTAATGAGATTTGCATAATATACGAGTACAAAAGGAGTCACAAACAATGCCAAACACATAAAAGTACGTAAAGGTGGCTCAAAGAAAATCATACTCGATTTTCTTTTCTTTTTTGACTCTCAAGGAGGGAAGTTGTAATTTTTCAATGTTCAGTAGGTCTCTAATCTGCTGGGGATAGTGCTTGGTTGCGTAAATACTTTTGTTAGAATCGAATACACACACACACTTGATGAATAAAGAACACAAGAACTTTAGAGAGAATGAGATGAGAGATCTAGAGAGAGAAACCAATATTTCGTGGTAACACCCCGTGAGTAAACTTCCACGGCGGTGGGGTATATATATATTAATAAATCAGAGTATTTTTGGTTACAAAGAATAAATGAAGAATAAATAGTACATCAAATATTAATCAGGCTCCACAACCTAACAATTCTCCCACTTGGAGACTGATTCAGTCATCCAAAAAATACATTCTCAAAAAAAAATCTCTTCTTCATTAACATCTTTACCGCACCGCAACATCTGTAGCAACAACTACAGAAGACCAATCCAGGTTTTTCATAACCCTTGTTTCCCAACATCAACACATTTCGTCAACATGTATGCCGGGTTCTTTGCACCCTCTATCTTCTCCAAGCACATATCACCATCCTCTACTGCCCTGCGAGTGAAATGGTACCGCCTTCTGATGTGCTTTGTCTTCGAATGATAGACTGGATTTTTCACCAACTGTATGGCACTCTGGCTATCTGAGTAAAGAATCTTCTCGCTCTACTTCTTGCCCAATTCCTCCAGATAATCTGCCCGCCATATCATCTATTTCCCAGCTTCAGCTATTGCACATACTCATCTTCAGTAGATGAAAGAGAAACACACTTTTGAAGCCTGGACATCCAGCTCACTGCTGTTCCACCTAATGGTGTAAATGTACCCGGATGTACTCTTGCTCGAGTCAACATCCCCACCAGGATCAGCATTCACAAAACCCTGTAGAGTCACCTTGCCTTTACCAAAACAGAGTGAAGTACTGGATGTACCTCTCATATATCTCAGAAGCCACTTCACAGCTTCCCAATGCTCTTTCCCCGGGTTTGCCATGTACCTGCTAATAACTCCCACTGCATGTGCTATATCAGGTATAGTGCAGACCATAGCATACATCAAACTCCCAACTGATGAAGCATATGGAACAAGTGTCATATGCTCACGCTCCTCGGCTGTCTTGGGTGACTGCTCCTTTGACAATTTAAAGTGATTTGCCAATGGAATAGTCCTGGGTTTAGCATCATTAACCCTGAACCTGCTCAACACCTTCTCAATGTACAACTCCTGAGATAGATTTAAAGTGCAAGCAGATCTATCGCGACAAAATCCTCATCCCTAAAATCTGCTTCGCTGGACCCAAATCTTTCATCTCAAACGCTGCAGACAACCTTGTCTTCAGATTATTAATCTCCCTCATACTAGATCCTGCAATCCACATATCATCCATATACAAGAGTAGAAAGACATATGAATCAGTGTATTTCTTGAAGTAACAACACGGATCCTTTTCAGCTTTGCAGAATCCACTCTTGGTGATGAAGGAGTCAAACTTCTTGTACCACTGCCTTGGTGCTTGCTTTAGTCCATACAAGCTTCTGGTGAGCTTGCACATCATGTGTTCCTTGGCTGGAACCACAAATCCTTCCGGTTGCTGCATATAGATCTCTTTGTCTAGATGTAAAAACGTTGTTTTAACATCCATTTGCTCTAGATGCAAATTCTCCAAAGCAACAATACTCAACAGAATTCGAATAGAGGTTAACTTCACAACAGGACAGAACATTTCAGCATAATCAATACCTTTCCTTTGTGAATATCCTTTAACCACTAAACGAGCCTTGAACCTTCTTTTGCATCTGGTTCAGTCTTGATTCTGAGCACCCACTTGTTCAGCAAAGCTCTCTTCCCTGCAGGTAACTCAGTCAGCACCCATGTGTCATTCTTCTCAAGTGACCTCATCTCATCATCCATGGCTTGCTCCCACTTGATCGAATCCTCCACCTGTAGGGCCTCATCAAAAGACTCTGGTTCCCCCTCATCAGTCAGCAATAGATAGTGTAATGAAGGTGAATACTTATCTGGTGCCCTGATGGTTCTGGATGATCTCCTTAACACCTGCTCAAGTGTAACATACTCCACTTCAGATTCTTCAGTAGGATTTGGTTGAGTATCTGCTTCGACATCTCTGGGTTACTCTTCTCCAACTCAACCTCAACTCCCACTTGCTTTGTAATCTCTAGAACCTTCTGAGCTCTGTCCTTGTACAGGACAGACTCATCAAATGTCACGTCACAATGTCTTAGGATCTTTCTGTTCTTGTCATCCCAAAACCTGTAACCAAACAAATCAGAACCATAGCCTATGAAGTAACACTTCACTGCCTTGACATCAATCTTGTCTCTCTTTTCTGGACCAACATGAACATAAGCAGTGCAGCCAAAAGTCCTCAAGTATGAGTACTTGAGTTCTTTTCCTGTCCACACCTCTTCTGGAATCTTGAACCCTAAAGGAACTGATGGTCCCCTGTTGATCAAGTATGCAGCTGCGCTCATAGTATCCGCCCAAAATGTTTTGGGCAGCCCACAGTGTATCCTCATACTCCTTGCACGCTCATTCAATGTTCTGTTCATCCTCTCAGCAATTCAATTCTGCCTAGCCTTACCAGGAACTGTTCTCATCAATCTGAGTCCCTCAGCTGCACAGAATGCCTTGAACTCTGATTTGTCATACTCTCCTCCATTATCAGACCTTCGGCATTTGACTTTCAAACCGGTTTGATTCTCAACTTCAGCTTTCCACTTCTTGAGTTGCAAACACATCTGAATTATTCTTCAAGAAGTATACCCATACCTTCCTACTGGAATCATCAATGAAGGTAACATAGAATCTGGAACCGCCAACTGATGATACTGGAGATGGTCCCCAAACATCTTTATGGACCATTTCCAACCGCACTTTCTTTGGCTCTCTAGGAGTCTTTGTGAAACTTACTCTTTTCTGTTTGCCATAACACACCTCTCGCAAAGACCCATATCAATAGACTTCAGACCCTCTAATGCTCCTTTTGCAACTGGCATCTTCATTCCTTTAGCACTCATGTGTACAAGTCTGTTGTGCCACAGACATGAACCGGAAGCACCTTCAGCAACAACGGCCATGTTAATACACCCTGCAGTGGTGTACAAGGTTACAGATTTGGTGCCACGAGCTACTACCATAGCACCTTTAACAATCTTCCACGAACCTTTCCCAAACTCTGCTGCATATCCCGTGCTATCCAACTAACCAACAGAGATCAAATTTTTCTTGATCCCAGGAATATATCTGACATCCTCCAATGTCCACTGGTTTCCCGAGGTGGTCTTTATGCAAACATCCCCCTTTCCTTAAATCTCTAAGGTTTTATTGTCAGAAAGATATACCTTTCCAAAATTTCCATATTTGAAATTTTGGAACAACTCCTTGCTTGGAGACGAATGGTAAGATGCACCAAAATCCAAAATCCATGATTCAACCGGGCTGTTCACACTAAGGATTAGAGCATCCCCAATGTCCTCTGCCGAATTTACAGAATCATTGTCATCTTCAAATTTCTAATTCTGTTTCTTCTTTGGCTTTGTACAGCTCGTCCGAAAGTGCCCTTTTTCTCCACAGTTCCAACAAGTCACGTTTGATCTGTTCGGGGATTTTCCTCGATTCTTTGATTTTGATCACCGTGTTGATTTTGGCCTTTCGTCTTACTTCTCCCCCTTCGGTCAACGCTGAGAGCACCGCCCGATGAATCTCCCACTACTGGTTTGCGAATACTTTTGCTAAGAACAACACCACGGATTTCATCAAACTTCAGTTTCTCAGATCCACGGGAACTGCTAATCGCAGCAACAACAATATCCCAAGACTCGGGCAGAGATGACATCAAAATCAATGCCTTAATTTCATCTTCGAAATTAATATCCACAGAATTGAGTTGACTCACAATCATATTGAACTCATTTATATGATCAGAAACGGATCCATTCTCAGACATTTGTAAATCGAACAATCTACGCATCAAATATATCTTGTTCATTAACGATGGTTTTTCATACATGTTTGACAGTGCCTTCAACAGACCGGACGTAGTCTTCTCCTTCACGATGTTGAACGCCACGTTTCTTGACAAAGTCAACCGGATCAACCCTAGAGCCTGGCGATCCTTGAGTTTCCACTTCTCCTCCGTCATGGATTCCGGCTTCACCCCGGTGAACAGTTCGTGAAGATCTTTCTGGTACAGATAATCTTTGATCTTCATCTTCTAGAAACTGAAATCAGATCCATCAAACTTCTCGATTCCAAGCTTCGAACTATCCATCTTCAGTGATCGTGTTGAATCTCCTTAGCTCTGATACCAGTTGTTAGGATCGAATCCACACACACACACTTGATGAATAAAGAACACAAGAACTTTAGAGAGAATGAGAAGAGAGATCTAGAGAGAGAAAGAGAGAAACCAATATTTCGTGGTAACACCCCGTGAATAAACCTCCACGGCGGTGGGGTATATATATTAATAAATCAGAGTATTATATCCTAACAACTTTAACTTCCTCAGCAAAATGACTCATTCAAGCCAATTTATCAGCCACACTATTTGCTTCCTTAAAACAATGGTTAATAATTACATCATGTCTCTGAATCAATCTTCTAGTTTCCTGCACTAATTCCTTAATCCTCTATGGAGTGGACCAACTGTTATTAATGTACAGTTTCAAAGGAGTAGGGAATCAATCTCGGTAATGATGAGACTATGACTACTGTTAATAATCCAAAGAGGAATGCATTTGCTTCTGCAGTGTTTCTGGTGTCTCTTCCAAATAAGAGGATGAAGGCCATCAAACATGTGCCCAGGGAATCTCTCACTATTTCATCATCTCCAGTAGAATTTCAAACACGTGAACCATCAAAGTTCATTTTCACAAATAAGAGAGGGAGTTTCAATCACCTTACAGGGACATAGCTAGTATTAACTACGTTAAATTTTATGAACTTCAATAAATTTTCCCAGTTCTCAAATATGTTCAAATTTGTAAAAAATTTCTTCGACAATTGACATATCTTGAAAGATATGAGAGACATAGATCTCCAAACTAAGTAACTTGATAATTTCAAGCTAATAGAACAATCGCTATAAATTGATGGAGAGAGAAAATGAGGAGAGGGCTAAGGTAGTATTTGAAGATGAGGCCATATATCTAACACTAAATAGTATATATATATATATATATATATATATATACACACATATATATATATACATATATATATATNTCTTCTATATATTATGTATGACATTTGAGTCGTATTGATTAAGTTACTTTACTAGTAAATTAATTATGATTAAAGTTTATTATTATTTTTTTAAAATTAATTTAGCAATTCACGTTTTAAATTTAAAAAGTGAAAAATATTATTTTATAAATTAGAAGAATGACGAAGATAAAGTTATAAAATTATATCCTTCAATCAATTATTGTGGATACATAATAATTTATGACTAATTTAAATGATATGTAAGAATGAATATTATCAATCTTATCTATCTATCATGATTTGTGATCTATTGAGCAAGAGCAACACGTCAAATTTTGGGTAAAATTTAAGATTTTAGCTTGTGATCAATTAAACATGCACTATTTTTGATTTATTGAAATATCCTAAAATTATGTTATCTAAGCGAAAACTAATTTACGCCCACAATTTATGTTTGATAGACACAAAACTTTTGTCTAGCAAATTTTCTAAAGCAAAGGTTGTTTTATTAGAAATTTTATTATTTTCAATTAATTTTATTTATGAAAAGAGTCATTTATTGGACCAGAATACACACTAATAACCGTTTTAAACTGAAAAAAATAAACTAATACAATTTACCTTTTTCATTACCATTCACCTTTCTTCCCCACATTTCACCTTTCTTCACCATATCTCACCTTTCAAGTTTAGATTCCTTTAAGGTGCTAAATTGTTGCTCACCATGAAATTCTTTATTGTTAAGCTAAAACTATTTATTAATTCAAGTAGATTACTCGATTGACAAGGTAACTTCCATCATCCGAAATTATTTTTTTGATTTGATGTTTAAAGCACCGATTATACTCACCAGTCGAATTTTCCAATGTTCATGTGATTTTGTTTAAATATTCATCATATACATATAATTTTTCAATTTTTTTGTGATTTTCTTTTTTTTTTCCAGAATTTGTAGATTCTAGAAATTCATATATTTGTTTATTTTGTTTGATGTTGAATACATTTTAATATTTGAATGCATTTTTTTAGTATGATGTTAAATACATTTATATCATTATACAAAATACAATATAAAAACTTGAATGAACATACAAATAATATATCTATTAGAACGAATACGACTTATGAAAGGAAACACAATTTTGAAGAGAAAAATAAAATACAAAATAAAAAAAAATGAATACAAATTTGTTTCTTAAATAACTACAGATTCATTTGACATACTTATTGGAATTAATATAAACTAATAAAGAAATACAAGTTTAATTATACAACATGAAAACTAGAATTAATACAAAAACAAATGACATACATATTGAAATGAATATGATTTATGAAAGGATACAAAATTTTGGTAAATAATATTAATACATTGTAAGAAAAGTATGTCAAATGATATCTTCTATACTATCTTAAAAGTATGAACTCCCAAACTTGAATGTTGAATTACCATAATATCCTCAATTAGAAATACTCAATTTATTATATTTGTTAATTGATTTATATTAAAAGTAGATACCCTTTCACATTAAAGAACTATGATTTTTTCAAAAAGTTGCGCCTTTTTTTTTATGTATGACATTTTCGATGAGTTGTGACTTTTTCGAAAGGTTGTGAATTTTTCAAAGGATTGTGACTTTTCCAAAGGGTTGTAGCTTTTATGATAAGTTGTGACTCCTCCAAAGCTATGTGACTTTGTAACTTTTCTAATTAAACGCCATTAACATCTATTCATGCTACTATTTGTTAGCTATAAATAGAGTGATTTACTCTCACTTTTAAATTACGATTTTTTAGTATGCTCACTCTTCTTCTTCTTATAAAAATATCAAGGGCTATTTGTAACGGTTGATTAAGTTCAAAGTTCAACGAAATTCGAGGTATTACATAAAAAGAGTTGGTGAAATTTTTTTAGCAAATCGTGAATCAATTCACACTCGTATTTTTTCTTTTGATTTTCATGAGTTAACAATGACAAAAAGTTGTGTGAATGACTAATATAAAAACAGTCAGGTATTTTGGCTAAGATATTTGTTAGTTTGTTTTTTAAATTTTTTATTCTTTTACCCTCAAAAAAGGAGTTTCTTTCTAATTTTACGAAAACAATGGACATCCACATCGCCTAGTGAATTATTAGTTATGTTCAATCCACTATTTTAAAAATAAATTTTCGTTTTTACTTATAATATGATAATATAGTCATGATAATAAATTTTTAATATATATGTAAGAAAAATGAACGGAGAAAGTTAAGTGTTGGTGAAAAGATATTTCAATAAAATAAAATAGTATAGTGATATAGCATGAACATATATTCCTTCTTCATTAGCAATGTATTGTTCCATATATTTTTAATTTTTTTTTTGCATTTTTATGAAGTATGAGTACAAAATTTTTGAACTGTGAATTTCCAGTTAATTTGTATTCATTTTAATTTGAAAAAATATTAAGTGGCAAGATGCACTTCTTGCTAGCTATATAAAAATAGATGAGAAAATAGTGATTGATCATAAAAATAATCTTAAAGATTCTATAAATAACACTTTAATTTTGATTCATCAATTAATTTTGATTCATCAGTTATTTTGTATTCATTTTAATTTGAAAAAATATTAAGTGGCAAGATGCACTTCTTGCTAGCTATATAAAAATAGATGAGAAAATAGTGATTGATCATAAAAATAATCTTAAAGATTCTATAAATAACACTTTAATTTTGATTCATCAATTAATTTTTATCAAGATACAATTCTAAAAGATATTAGATACTTTCATTTGACAACAACTATATGATATGCATGCGGCAAAAAAAGGAGAAGACTACAATTCTACAAAGATAAGGTAGTAACTTAAACAAACAAAATATGTTTCAACAAATGTTATGTTGTTTATATATTACCTCACTATGATACTCTTACTTTATATGTTACCTCACTATGATACTCTTACTTAAATATTAATTGAGTACTCATTTTTAGTAAAATATAGATTACGCATAAAAATAAAATATTAAAATATTTATGGTAATTCTTTATAGTGTCATGCACACACTTAATTTATGTATGAATATTTAAGAGAAAAATTGTACTTAAATAGTGTCTATCATTTATGTTAATAACCTCAACATGAAAGACTATTGATAACATTTTTTGTTTGGATTTATCTTTTTAATTTTGTCCGTTAGATTTGTTTATAAAGTTGACTAAAGTAAAATTAATAATACAAAAGAAAAGTCACTTTCTCTCCACATTTTAACTTTAAATGTATTTTGATCTCAAAAGACAGATTACTCTATGACAATATCTACTAATCATTTCAAAGATTTTTCCCTATATTCTTTCAATTAAAATTATTACTAAAAACTTTTTTTTGTAATATTAATTCTATTTTACAATATCGTTTAAAATATGTATGATACACACGTGCAACATACCTACCGTGAAAGTAGTATTATTATAAGTTGAAAGCTCCCATCTTCAAAGTTGAATTACCATTTTAAAAATAGATTTTCACTTTTACTTATAATATGATAATATAGTCATGATAATAAAATTTATATATATATGTAAGAAAAAATGAACGGAGAAAGTAAAGTGTTGATGAAAAGATATTTCAATAAATAAAACAGTATAGTGATATAGCATGGACATATATTCCTTCTTCATTAGCAATGTATTGTTCCATATAATTTATTTATTTTTTTGCATTTTTATGAAGTATGAGTACAAAATTTTTGAACTGTGAATTTCTAGTTATTTTGTATTCATTTTAATTTGAAAAAATATTAAGTGGCAAGATGCACTTCTTGCTAGCTATATAGAAATAGATGAGAAAATAGCGATTGATCATAAAATAATCTTAAAGATTCTATATATAACACTTTAATTTTGATTCATCAATTATTTTTTATCACGATACAACTTCTAAAAGATATTAGACACTTTCATTAGACAACAACTATATGATATGCATGCGGCAAAAAAAGGAGAAGACTACAATTCTACAAAGATAAGGTAGAAACTTAAATAAATGATATGTTTTTCAACAAATGTTATGTTGTTTATATATTACCTCACTATGATACTCTTACTTTATATATTACCTCACTATGATACTCTTACTCAAATATTAATTGAGTACTCATATTTAGTAAAATATTGATTAGGCATATAAATAAAATATAAAAATATTTATGGTAATCCTTATTAATGTCATGCACATACTAAATTTATGTATGAATATTTAAGAGAAAAATTGTACTTAGATAGTGTTGTCATTTATGTTAATAATCTCAATATGAAAGATTATTGATAACATTTTTTGTATGAATATATCTTTTTAATTTTGTCGGTTAGATTTGTTTAAAAAGTTGACTGAAGTAAAATTAATAATACAAAAGAAGAGTCACTTTCTCTCCACATTTAAACTTTAAATGTATTTTGATCTCAAAAGACAGGTTACTCTATGACAATATCTACTAATCATTTCAAAGATTTTTTTCTATATTCTTTTAATTAAAATTATTACTAAGAATATTTTTTTTGTAATATTAATTCTATTTTACAATATCGTTTTATCTATATACGATACACACATACAACATATGTACCGTGAAAGTAGTATTATTATAAGTTGAAAGCTTCCATCTTCAGAGTTGAATTAGCATTTAGCCCTTACAACAAATTAAAAAGTAATTAAATTTTTAATTAAACACTAATCCATATTCATATAATCATATCATATACTACTATTTAATTACTTAAATATTAATCATGTCAAAAAGACAAAACTTAATCCAATTAACAAAAAAATACGTAGAATCAGCCCAAACATTTGCAACCTTTGATTTGCCCTTTATTTTATAACTTTTGATAATGCATGCATTTTAGAAGTGTAACCGTAACGTTTGAAATGCCTAAAAGTTCATTTATTCAAGGGACTTTGTAATATATCATATACTACTAAATGTGAAATTGCTATCAGAAATATGAGTTCAGAGTTGATTTTCAATGCAAAACCTTAGTAATTTTCTGTGGACTTTTACCAATTAAAATTTTGGTTGATTCAATTATCTCTAATCTCTTATTTCTTTCTTAATTATTATCATTTTTTATTGAGGAGTATACAAATTGTCATAGTTACGAGGGATTCTTCAGATATGACATTATAATTAAGTTTTTACTTTTCAAATTTTCATCTTCTTGAATTCTCTGATATTTATTTTAGTAATGATTTATAATGTTTTCACCTCTCTTTTTGTGCTTCTTTAATTATTATTTTTTAATCTTCAATTTAGATATACAGATCTGGAATACCACATTCAAATTTATATTAGTAAGTATTTTGAAGCTAAACTCACACAGAATTTTAACAATTAGGCCTATAAAATGTAAGCCTTTGACATATATTTACATTTATTATTTAAAAAATATCTACTTTTTTCTAATCATTCTGCCTTTTACCTTTTTTTTTAATCAACAATTGAAAAGTTAAAATTTGCAGGATACGCAAGAGGGCAATGCAATTGTATAATGTCCAATCACTTTCTAAAAGAATACAAAATGGTATTTTATCATTTGGTCTATCTTGAACTCATTTTCTATTACCATATGAGATTAATACATAAACTGCTTGGAATAATTGCCTATATTTTATCTAAATGATATTTGATTTTAAGTATAAGTTATATTTGATTATATGATTCTACTTATATATTATAATAATGTTTTTTTCAAATTTACAAATTAAAGTAGTTATAATTTTGAAACAGACAAAAAGATCATATACATGTAACTATAATTTTAATAGAACTTTTAATGTCAGTAATTACTAACTATCTATTTCATAAATAACTATTCCCTTTCAATTTATATGACATTTTTTGTTTGTAGAAATTCTAACTAGGTATATTGGGACAATAGAAATATTATTTATTTGCAACCTTACACCATTATTGACATTACTAATATTCACCCTAAAGAAGACATATATTAATTGAACCTTAAGGGAAGGAGACTACCATTTCTTAAGGATACACCGCGAAAAACTACTAGAAGTAAAGTATTTCTTGCAAGCCGATGTCACTTCTATTCACACATAAATTGTGTTGTTGAAATATTAAAAAAATAATTAAACGGTAAAGTTGAATATCATATAGTTTTACCACTAAATTTAATTGTTCAAATATACCTAATAATCTTATGCTCATCAATAAAGTCGGTCGAATAAACTCACCATTCATCAGTTTGAACTTCCATTTTCTCCCTTCAATCTACTATAACTAACCTGTATTAATTCAAAATATTTTTAAAATAATATGGATACACGCGCAACGCACGTGTCCAAAATTAGTAACATATAAAAATACAACATGAAAACTAGAATGAATAGAAATACAAATGACATACATATTAGAAAGAAAATGATTTAAGAAAAGATAAAAAAATTTCTGGTAAATAAATAAATACATTGTGAGAAAAGTATGTCGAATAATACTATACTAAGGTCCTATTACCCCCTTCAACTTATTTTATTAATAATTTTCTACCCCTTTTCGGCCTACGTGACACTATCTTGTGGGCCCAACGTTGGTTGACTCTTTTTTTTTCAAATTAGTGCCACGTAGGACAAAAAGGGGTAGAAAATTACTTATAGAATAAGTTCAGGGGGTAATAGGACCTTAGTATAGTATAAGTGTCTCTCTGGGATTTTGGCATAGGTTGAGGGGATACTTGTGCATTTTCCCAATAAAATATAAAATTGTAGGTGTTCAAATTTGTAAATTTGAAAAAAACTATTTTTTTAATAGATAAAACTCTTAGGTATTATCA
The DNA here is from genome assembly GCF_001406875.1 of Solanum pennellii. Classification (NCBI taxonomy): domain Eukaryota; kingdom Viridiplantae; phylum Streptophyta; class Magnoliopsida; order Solanales; family Solanaceae; genus Solanum; species Solanum pennellii. Next base: position 7,018,610 of record NC_028646.1, on the reverse strand, counting down.
TAAAGTTTCATAATAATAACTAGTTTTGAATGACGATTATAAGTCCGGAGCCAAAAGGGCAACTTTTTTCTTTCAAAAAATCAGCACATCAAAAAAAATTTAACCAAAAGGGAAAAATCGCTCTGTCAGGAACTATTTTCTTCTGACAAAAGTTGATCTTATTTCGTTAAAAAAAAATAAAAAAAAATTGAAAACAAAAAACATTTTTTTTCTTTAAAATCGTTGTTATAGAAGCGTTTTTATAAAAAGGAATTATGTTAAAGTTGAATCGCTGCTACAACAGCGATATTGGTTAAGATTTTTTAAAAAGTTTTGTTATTAAATGGCTATACTTCCAGCGATTTTGATAAAATTAAAAAAAAATCAAGAAATTCATTTGATGTGTCTAATCTTTCCCTTTTAAAAGTTTTTTTTTTAATTCAATGTTCTTTATTATTATTTATGATATATGATTCAATTTTCCTCATGCTTCAACAATTATATTTAGCATATTGTCCGTCTTGTTTATCATTTTTATATTATTACTCTCTCCGTCTCATTTTATGTGGCACCATTTTTCTTTTTGGTCAGTCCCAAAAAGAATGTCACATTTTCTTATATGGTAAGTATTTAAAGGTATAATTTCTCTTTTATCCTTATTGGTCCCACTTAATTTTCTAATACATTTATAAGTAGAGAGAAAAATGAGTTACTTTTTTGAAGGACAATTTGGTAAACATCAAAGTATTCATTATTTTTTAAACTCCGTGTCGGATCAAATGTTGCCACATAAAATAAGACATAGGAATAATAATTAACAATATGCATGAAAATAATAGCACATTAACAATAGACATGAAAAACGCTGCCCCGCAGTAAGGATAAAAAAATTCCATCAGACTTAAAATTGATTTTTAAAAAAAAGAAAAGATTTTTTGGAAAAAAACGCTGCCAAAGCAGTGATTTTTATTTTTAACTGTGTCATTGTGTCTGACGAAATCGCTTTGCCAAGAGTGATTTTATCCTTTTGGTTTTAAAAAAAAAAAATTGATTTGCCTTAGCTTTTTGAAATTTTTTACAATTTTTTTTTGCACTTTTAGCTCCGAATAATTTTTTGTAAGGAAAGTAATAACGATTTTCAGCAACTTAATCTAATTTGAAATATTTTCCGCCCTTGATTTTCTGTAGTTTGTTAGTTCTTAACTATATTATGTTAAATTAAATAAAGAAAAAATATATATAAATCAATCCATAACAAACTAAAATATTGTCATTTTCAATAAATATTCAAAGTGTTGCTAAGACATCCTATTAAATGTCAAAATATTGTTATTTTGAAAAATTTCTCGAGCCTCCCAATATTTGGTCATCTCTGGCCCAATTTGATTGTCTATTAATTTTATTCATTTTTATAAGTGAAAATTTTTATTCATTTTTATAGATACATATGTAAATAATCACATGTGTCTTAGTTTTCCACTTCCTATAAGTTCTTACTTTGCTCTTCATCTGCTCATTTTCAATTTTGGGAAACTGTTGTTGCAATTAATCAAGTTCTTACTTTCTTTTTCATTCACTCAGTGTTCCTCATCTTCCATTTTTGGAGTGTTGCTTCAATTCTAAGATATTCCTTTGTCCTTTGTTATTCTTATATGTTATTAGTTTTTCCTTCAAATTTCTTTATGACCATAGTGGATATCAAAATGGAACTCCATACCTTCAATTTTTTCATCAGACTTTTGTGAGCAACAGAAAAATAATAATAAGAGTTTTGACTCATGCAACTGAAAGTTTTTGTTTTATGTGTTTATAATAAGATTTTGATTTTTAGTATTGAAAGGGAAAATTGGACAATATTATTGTGTTCACATGTTTCTTCAAGTTCTTGCTCTTCTTGAACTCTCTAAGTATATGAATTTGACGTAATCTGTTGGATTTCTCTTTTCGAATTTCTTGCTCTTCTTGAACTCTCTAACATATATGAATTTGACGTAGTCTGTAGGATTTTTCTTTTTCGAATTTCGAATAACTATGAACTGTAAGTTGCCCATATATAAGTGTTTTTGTTTGTTTTAGCAGGGTTTTCAGGTGGATTAATCTATTTGATCTATGTGATTTACAAGAATGATGTTGAAGGTGGGGTCATGCTAAGTTTTTTGTGAAATTTTGGGGGAAGGGGTAAGCCTGGTTAGAAGTTCAAAGATGATCAATTTTTTGATACAAATGATTTTTACGATAGAAGTATTGGAGGTGGATGATACAGAACTTTTTGCTTAACTTGTGTTGTTGGAAATGTGATTAATAATTAAGCCAGGTCAAAAATTGAGAGTTGAGTAAATGTATATAGTAGGTCTGTGAGAAATATTTAGGATGGTTTTTTGTTTCAATTTTTGGTATGTGAGCTTTTATATCTTGTTTCTAGAACTAATATAATTTGTATAGTGATAGAACTTTAAAAGTTGGTTAAGAGTGTGCATAGTTGTATGTCACGGATTTAGAGTTTTGAAAACTCTATTAAAGAAAGACTAAGAAATATTTAGAGAGTTTTTGGCTTGGGCCTTGGAGAATGTTTTTCTTCCTTGAGTGATTGTTTGCTTCAAGCTTGGATGTCTTACAAATGAATATCCCATCTATTTATATTACAACCTAGGAGCTAAAGTGGAATTAAAATTTACTTTACAAGTCCTTAAAGTATTTACACTTTTATCCATATTCTAGAATTCTCTACTAGTTTAGAGAATTCTAAGGTTTTCTAAGACATTTGTCAAGTTATTCTAGAGTCCTCTAAAGAAAGATCTAAGGAATTCTATAGTCTTCTTGAAAGTGTCTAGAAAATTCTAAAGTGTTCTAATAGCCTCTTCATAACTCTAGATTCTTCTCCTTATTTCAGTGCCGAATTTGACTGGCAAAATGGCAGGATATGACACATAGCTCCTTTGACTGTAACCATTTTCTCAAAATTGGGCATCTGACTCCTATTGGTTGATTGAAGACTAGCTTAAGTAAGGGGCTAGCTAGCTAAAGTTAATTTATTATTGTTTACGATTGACTGCTTTGCGTCTTTGTACTTTTTGTATCACGTGAACTCTAAAGCTATCTTTTTTGGTTGTTCAAATTACCTGGCTTGTCCAAAGGGCGACACACTCAACAAGTTTTGCCTAAAGGGGGAAAGCTGGGTCAAAAATTAAAAATTGAGTGAATGGATATAGTAGGTTTGTGAAAACTATTTAGGATGGTTGTTAGTCAGACAGTTTAATTTTGGAAATAAATTTAAATTTGTGATCATATTTGATGGATCTTTGATGCTGCAAGTGAGGGCTTACTATAAATAAGTGGGTGAGTAGTGGTTCAATTCTCTTTCTCATGTCTTTTTATCTCATTTTCCTTTTTGTGGAATGTAATTGTTAAAAAATTTAATTCTAATTCTTCGTCGACTTACTAATCTTTGGTTAATTTATTGCGACTAATAAAAGTTCATATTTACAAGTACAATGCTAATGGGGAACTCAATTAGTTTAATTAGCTTGATCATCATGATCCTATGTTTCACAATAGAGCCTGACATGACATGCATAACTTGAATTTAACATGACGCTAAATAAGAAAGTATAGAGATTGAGTATACAGTAGAAGAGTAAAAGGGCCGAGTTAAACCACACTAATGAGGAAAATAGAAGAGGCTAACTCCTCCTAATGAAATTTCATCGTCGCACAATTTCTTATTGTTTCACGTGTATTACTATTTATCACTTTATTTATTGGTTTTAGATACTCAATGAACAGTTATATTGATTAATGTAGATGATTTAACTGGACAACATGTCTGTTGTATGTACTAATAATATATATTAAGCTTATGTAGCAGTAGTACTGTACTCAATTAACTCACCAAGCTGAATTATTGAATAGTATTTCGACATTGTACGATATAATTTTCAATTCCACATATTACTAATTTGACAGTGTTGGACCCGTGCTAAACACGTGCTATCCCCATTTAGTATATATAGAGAGAGAGAGAGATACACTTTCAAAGAAAGAGTTCTATTGACGTTGAGAGTATTTATGAAAAGTCACCAATCCATAACGCACAAAAATCACTCAAAGAAACTTGTGTTTTATTTTATGTACATTATTTAACTCAAAATTATACTTTAATAATATCAATATTATCTCGTAATACCTTATACTACATAACTAGGAATTCACGTGCAACGAACATGTCGAAAAAGTAATTTTTTACTTACTATATGAATAACTAATTTGTAATTGAATATTCAATAAAAATATTAAAAACACAGAAGAAATTTTTTTTGAAGAGTAAGTTGATTTTTGAGGATAACCACTACTACTTTCCATTTATTAATATCATTAAAAGGGAAAAAAAATTAGTGTTCTATATTCATCAAGTTGGTTGTTCTCCAAATATTATCGGATCATAGTGAACATGTGTGTTTTTGTGATTGATCTAGTAAAACTATAAATTAAGCAGATCTAAAACTCATAAATCAAAACAATAAAAAAGAATTATATTGAAATCTATTTTACTTTCTTCCTATTGTCTTATTCTACTTTGAATTGAAAGATGCCTTATGGACAACTTGAAGTTTATATTGGATATGCAAGAGGCCTTGAAGATCAAAATTGGCTCAGTATTTTCCTCACCAACACATTTTCTTTAATTTATTCTATTTCATATTATATTTGTGATCGTGTTTATATATGATATTCTAATATGAAGTAGATTATGTGATCTAACTTTCAACATGTTATTGATTTGGATCATACAAATATGCACAACATATAATTAAAATACAAATACAAAAATTTCAAGTTCTGAATCCGCTTGTTAATTCTAACAATCAAATGAATCGATCAACTAATTCAATTTTTTTTGGTTATATTTACAACAGCTGATATGAATCCATATGCGATCATTACTTGCCATACTGAAGAGAAGAAAACTAGTACTGCATCAGGTTAGTGGTACCTACATAGTTTTAACCAGTAACAAAACGGCCTTTAACAACATAAGTTTTTTATGATTGTCAATTCATCATATGATCTATTAACTAAATTCATATCTTATAGGTGAAGGAGAGGATCCTGAGTGGAATGAGTCCTTCTTATTCACTGTTTCTCGCGGTTGTGACGAGGTTCACATCAAGATTATGGATGAAAATACGATTGAAGATGATGATTTCATAGGAGAAACAACGTTAATAATCTCTCTATTTCCCTTCTCAACTACGAACATTAACTTTATATTATGTAAATAATATATAGTCTCTAATACATGGTTCTTTTCGGTATTGCATTATCAACACAGACTTCAATTAGAAGAAGTGTTTCGCGAAGGAGAAGTTGAAGCAACCATGTATGACCTTTACAAGGATGATGAAAATTGTGGATCCGTCAAAATTGGCCTCACTTTTACTCGCGAGGAGGTAATATATATTATGTGTTCTTTAACAACAAAATCGATTATTCTTTTTGTAATTTTGAGTAGTAATTTATTTAAAAGAACTAGATCGGTCAAGATTAATATATTCTTCTCACTTGCAGAGGGATGAATATGACGAGGACTACTAGTTTACGCTGTCCAGTCCAAGAAGTTGAGTTTATGAGAGGGTCGTTGAGTTATCCATACAACAAGAAATAGTCCTAGGAATAAATTATGAAATGATATTGAAATGGTTGTTTCAATTATCAATTTCTTAGTTTTTTTGTATGAATAACATATGCATTGGTTATGCTGTAATTTTTTGTATTTAATCGATATGAATTTAAAGTGAAATTGAAATATACGCGTTAGAAAATTCTACATTTGTATCATCAATTTTTAATTAGTTGATTGTTGTTATGTCATCTCCCATGCATGTTTGCTTCTAAATTCTAATACGTGTAGTATGCATTTTGAAATTAGTAAATTATTCCAAATTTAAGATGGTTGTAGTATTTCATGTATTTGTAATAATATGAAACTATAACTAGCAATTAGTGTCACATAAATGGAAATTTTATGAATGTTAATGTTAGTAGTTATCTCATCTTCTAAATTCAATATTTCTTAAAGAGGCTCATTATATTTTATTCACTCTTTTGGGGAAAATAACTTTCTAAAAATCTAACATCTCTTGATTCAGTTTCAGTTGTACTTCCATCTTCCTATTCACTCTTTAAATTGTTCAGCGTATCTTATAAAGATATATTTCTTTTATTTAAAATTAGTTAACCAAACTTACCAAGATGATCATATGTGCCGACAATCCCAAGATGGTAAACCATTCAACTTTGTTATATGACCAGTCCAAAATTCATAAGTAGTGAAAGATACTGATCTATAAGGTTTTTTATTTAATATGTAGGATGCAATACCTGATGCATCTACCTAGGAAGAGATAGACAAAATTTTCAGTCATATTCAACAATATTCTACTCCTTTTAACTACACCATTTTATGGAGGTATACAAGGGATAGATAATTGTTTGATAGTATTCATTTTCGTACATAATTCTTCAAATAGTTTTGATAAATAATCACGTCTTCTATCGATTTTTAAAGTCTTTATACTTATATCTAATTAGTTTTTCAACTTTATTCATATATTATTTAAACCACTCAAGTGCTTCAAATTTTACGAGAAATCCAATAGACATAATCAACATGGGCTACCCAGGACCAAAAATCTAACAATTTTAGACAAAGGCAAAACATATACGTAATAATCCAAAATCTAACAATTTTAGACAAAGGCAAAACATATACGTAATAATCCAAATGATATATTCCTAGCCTCTCGCATATGTTTCCAGAGCTATGATCCTTTCCCCCATTCAATTACATTGGGCTGTTTTACAGTACTTGTTCCACATATAGTTTGTCCATGGAGACCTTTTGGTCCTAATAATCTACTAGAGCTTACCAAATAATGGTTAGTTCACAACAAATAAAATATCTAAAACCGAATTCCCCTTCTTCTTTGGGTAACCACTTATTGGTCCAAGAAACCCAATGTTTGCAAGCTTCTTCCCTTCCCAGAAGAACCTCATGTGCATATTATGAAGAATTCATTCACATATCGTCGAATAACTTTGAAATAAGTAGAGTAAACTTGACTTGAGGTGAGGAGAGTAGAGAAGAGGAAGGAGCGCAGAGCGTGCAGCGATGTTCTAGTTTAATTTGAAAAACGAAGTAAAAAAATCATGTTGGGTCCTATTACTAAGTTGGTGGACGAATTTGGGATCTGATGCGCCACAAGCTTGGTCACACCCGATAGTAATTATGTTCTGAGACGCATCTTGTCGAACATCATCACAATGGGTCTCACACCACGTCGTCCATCATGTGAGATTCATTCACTACTTGAATCTACTAGAGTGGAAAACACATGAATTGTGCTAGTACTATTAGATCAACAAAGATTTTGATAATTGACAAATAGAGGAACATATGAAGGAAACAGGTTACGCGACATGTTTGCTCCAGACCGAATTCGACTTATATAAGGAAAACGTTAACCAGGCGAATTACAACATATTTATATTTTCTCAAACAATGTTCTAAGAGTGTTATTTGTATAACCACACTTCTTCTTCATATATCTCTAATCACCACACCCAATTTATGTGGATTCTTACATGATCATATGACTTGTTTAAACTTATTTAATTGGATAAATTTTAAAAATATAATTTATTATTAATTAATTGTTGTCTTTTTTAAATCCTAGTGCTTTTGGTCTATATATAACTGTCATATCCCACTACGTGCAGTATCGATAATGCATAACATAGACATAAACCCGAATATACCTTACTAATGTCAGAATGTAAATGTCATTGATCTTACACACACCACACACATAGATATGCATCGATAGTTTGAGAGGTTTATATATTTTGACAACCAGTACATATTTTCATATACACATTCCACAACGGTAACAATAGTTCAAATTTCACTTTTTCAACGGCAATACCTCATAAACAACTCAAAAACCTTCATTTTTACAATGTCTCAAACATCCAAAACAAAAAAGTCTTACAATTGTCATTGTGGTAAACCAACTACGTTGAGGACGTCACACACCGATACAAATCAACGTCGGCAATTCTTTAATTGTGCAGTTGGCATATGCCCATTTTTAGGTGGCATGAAAATGAATCATCAACGAATAGCCCATCAAATTTTCAAGGCGTTGCCAAATTTGAGTTATTAACAAAGTTACAGAAATTCGAAGAACATAGGAATATGCTTATGACTTTCTTAAAAGAGGTTGAAAAGCAGATGAATCACTTAAAAGTGTTGCTAAAAGATGCTGAAACAGATAGAGAGTAACTAAATAAAAGGTTGACTTTGGCAGAAGAAAAAGAAAACGCCTAAAAGCTATACTATGTGATTTATTTTTTGTGTTTACTTTTTGGAAATTTTTAACAAATGAGTAACAGAAATGTAGTGATGAATAAATAAAGTATTTCTCTCTATTTGTTGAACTGTTATATCTTTTATTTTTGATTTATAATATTGTGATAATAATTTATAGTATTAGACATACAAGTTTATTAAGACATAGATTAATAAGAAATTTAAAACCCTTCATAATATAATATGTATTGTCAGATGTATATTTTTGTCGTCAAAAACAACAAAACAACAGACCACTTGAACCATGTTCTTAAAAACCAACTCGTCAAAAACATATTGTCTTAAAAAATCATATAAAAATGTGTTCAAACCAAGGAACAACCCAACTATCACAAAAACTAATTGTCTTAAAAAATGAACAACTTCACAAATTGTCTTAAAATACCATCGAATAACCATCCCAAAAATCACAACTGCCCTTTCTCACCACCAACCTGACCAATTATCTCTATCACAATACTCATCACGTCCATTTCAACTTCAGTGGCCATCCCTTCTTCTTCAAGCTTTTGATCTTCTTCATTCTCTGTTATCTTCTCCTCTTGTTGTTCTTTCTCTTCTTCTCCATTTGCTTCATTTTCTTCTAGTTTCTCCTTTTTTTTTCTTTATTGTTCTCTTCCATAGTCTCTTCTGTTGTTTCTCTTGTTCTTTCGTCTCCTCTTCATCAACTTCTTCAGCAAAGTATGCATCACTGCAACAAGACCATCATCCACTATAGTTAATGGAAGGATGTTGTCATCCACTATTGGTGATGAAAAGTTGTCATCATCGACTGCAAAATCAGTGGCTAAGAATTAATAAAAATACATTATATTACACAATTAATAAGTACATAAATTTATCTACCTTTGTTTTTCTTTTCAGTTCTTTTCAACTTCTCCTCTCGTACAAAAGCAATGATTTCCACCATTGATTGTTCGAAGGATGCAAAACGTTCACCCAGGCTTCCATATTTAGAAGTACTTGGTATAGAATTCTCCCCAAGTTAATTAAGAATGTGTTCATTTGAATACTCATCCTCCACATGGCCTACTACAAAAGTGAGGACAATGACCTTTCAAACTAGCCTTTAAGGCATTAATAAGTGTGTCCTTCACTTCGTTCATTTATGGCTTTAATGTTGCCATATTATTTTGTTTCTTCTCACAGATACTAGGTACTAGGGATGGATGCACAACCTAACAAAAAAATATAATTAGTACAAGACCTTCACTAATTTATAAATATTGTTATATGACAAAATAAGTTTATACCTTTGTATACATTAATATATCACCTTCGACAACGTTATCACTCTTTGTCGTGTTCCATCTAAGTAAACGGGAAATTGACAGTGGAGACGCCAAAGGCTTCTTCGCATAAATATCAAGATGAAGAAAAATCTCATATATCCAAACTTAAAATTAATAAAATAACAAATAAATGATGAAAATTACCAGAAACGCTCAGGGGAAGCCATACGAAGCATATTATGCATTCCCTTTTTTCCTTGTATGTCACGACCAGAATCTAGACCCCAGACGAGACCGGCGTCGTTGACCTCTTAGAGGTCGCAAACAAGCCTACTTACGTCATTCTTACTTTACATAGGTTAATTTTAGCGAAAAATTTGAAATTTTTGATTCTTTAATCATACTTGCTAAACATTCTTTATATTTCGTAATCGTTCATCATCAACCATCTAACATTTAAGAGATAAGCAACTGAAAGAAATAATTCATTAAGTATTAATTGTATATCGGCCAAAATAGCACCAATACAAAGTCTGGACAAAAACAAGAAAGAAACGTTAGTGGAACATGCTCCACTAGCTCAACTCTAAAACTACGCTAGAATGTAAAACAGTAGCATCCTCGAAAGCATGAGGACCTACCAAACTCCGGATGAATGCTGACGTCCGGATAGCTGCAACAACGAACATGTAGCTCTACCGTCCACATGTGCCTACACCTAAAAGTAGATGTATATATGGAATAAATACACACTTGTACTAAGTATGGGTATATGCAAGCACACACCAGGGACATGCATGAGAAAGAATAGCTCTTTCCTAACAACATGAATTTTGGAAGTCAAGTCAGTGCACTTGCCAAATTGAGATTGGGAAAGTTATGCCATGAGTGACATGCATCATTATAGGTATCGTATGACACACAACACATAATATCTTCATATAGCACATAACATATAACACATAGCTTCTTTCATATTATTCGTTCATATGCCATGAGACCTTGTTATCATGGACTTGACCTTAAGAATTTCCAAAATGAGGGCTCAACATATGGTACCTCAACTAGGGAGCCTTCTTTAGCAAACACAGAGTCTGTTTCATTCATTCATACGTACCTCATTTCAGTTCATTCATAGGCCAGTGTGAACATTAGCTATATCTAAGATGTAGTTTAAGACTTTCAACGGGTTTGCAGTGCAATGATCAGGAATAACCTAATGTCATTGCCTGAATCTAGCTCACCTCTTGATTATCCTATCTTAACACCTTCGGTATCATTCATTTCTTTATATGATTGATTTGAGGCTGGCCTCATTCATTCATTGGGAACTTTAACTTTAACTGACATAGATCATGTGAGCATCATGAAATCCAGTGTCTCCCTCACACCGAAAAGAGGTGGAATCACCGGCAAAAGTGACTCAATAACATGCTAGCGTGTATGGGAATTTAACCCCGCCAGATCTCTATAGTGGAAATATAGGTTCAAAGACTAGGAGATGTATGAAGACCCATACCCGGCAAGCCAGACAGTCTCATCTCATGAGAGTTACGTGAACCTCCACCCTTCCCGAAAGAAGGCATCACCGCTCATAGCTAGCCTATCGGTGCTCAGTATAAAGTTCCATTACATTCAACTCATACATCATGGAATCTGCCTTCTAGTATGAGGACATCATAGCTCAATAGATGATTTCTCATCTCATCATTAGTATTAAGTATTTTAAACTCAATATTTTTCATTAGTGTTCACAGAGACTGGTCTCTTCATTATCTTACACTCTCATTGGTGAGTACGTATTGGTAACATTTACTTAGGCTCATTTGAGATTGCTCTCATCATATACATTAGCCTCACATCATGTTGTCACCACATTCTTCATTATTAGCACCTTTATTTTTCATAGTTACTCACCTCTTATTACGTGAATGTTCATTTCTTCATTTCATAATTCATCTCATCATATGCCAATGCACTTGGCCATTTAGTATATCTTAAACTCGTACTTAACCCTCGTAAGATTCATCATTTCCTTACGTTCATCTTAGGTTCACTTAATTTTTTTGAACGTATGTTAGACTTATGTGTCTATACATACAAGCAATGGGGCTTCATTCATAGTTCGCTAAGTGAGTCCTACTTTCATAAGATTATGGATTGTAAGACTTATGTATCTTGCATATATGCCAAGATCTTGATTTTTTTATCTAAGTAGATGGCATTATTCTTGAATATTGTACTCACTTATGACTTATGTATCAATATGGAGGTTTGGGCACGAAAATCCAAATTTTGAATCACTTGAATATCATATATAATTTTCGTTGATTTTATTTCTAATATTCATAACATTAGAACTGTAAATTAAATCCCAACATTTTCATGAAATAATTAATTTTCTATTTTAATTAGGATTCTAATTTAAATCTCAATATTTACATGAAAGAATTAATTTTCTATTTTAATTAGAATTCTAATTTAAATCTCAATATTTACATGAAAGAATTAATTTTGTATTTTAATTAGAATTCTAATTTAAATCTTAATATTTACATGAAAGAATTAATTTTCTATTTTAATTAGAATTCTAATTTAAATCTCAATATTTACATGAAGGGATAAATTTTCTATTTAATTTTTACTATTAATTAACCGAAGGGATGGATGTTCGAGTCCCCACAACCCCTTTGATTTTTAGGATTTAAATTCATTACCATAGGGAGGTTGTGGGTTCGAACCCCCACGACCCCCCCTTATTTTTCTATCTTTTTCGCTGAGGAGGAGGAGGCTGTGAGGTGGTGGGTTCGAACCCCCACAGCCCCTCCATCTTTAATTTTATTTAATAAGGGCGAGTGGCAGTGAGGTTGTGAGATCGAATCCCCACAGCCTCACTTCCTTTACTAATGATTTCGCCCCCTTTCCTTCCGCCTTGAGGTCGTGGGATCGATTCTCACACCTCACGTTTTTTTTTGCGCATAGCTGGGGATCGCGAGTTCGATCCCCCCAGCCCCCTTTTCTTTTCCTTTTTCCTCGCGAAAGACAGGGGCGAGGGTTCGATTCCCCCCAGCCCCATTTTTTCCTTTTAGCGAAATTCGCTGGTCCCAGCCCCCAGTTCGAACCCCGCCTGGCACCTTTTCTTTTTTTTTTTAGCATGTGTTAGTGAGGTCCTGGGTTAGATCCCTACAGACCTCACCTATTTTTATTTTTTATGTTTTTGACACCCAAAATTTCCAGAATTCTCCTGTAGCGAATTTGCAGATTCTGGAACTTTGTTACACATTTTTATGAAGCGATTTACGGGACTTTTAAGCACCTCTTTATAAATACATTTCAAAACAAAAAGAACGGTGACAGGTTGTTACATACGCAAAAAATGAGATCATGAAAATAATATTTTATTTTTCTATCACTTTTTTATGATAATAATAAAAATGAAACTCCTAATCATCATAAATTTTTTGTTGTTGTTAAAATGAAATAATTATATTATTTTTTCTTCATAACAAAGAGAAAATAGAATACTAAAGGATCAAATGATTAGCATTGACATATAAATTAAAATTTAATAAACTCTAGCAAAAGTAACTAAGTTGCTAATATAATTCAAAGTGAAAAAATAATCTCTAATTATGTCCTTCTACCATCTTCCTTTGCAAAGAGATCCACCATCATGGTTTGATCTATATGTCAAACTCTTCATTATAGCAACCAACTGAATAAAAAAATCATATACCAATTAAAAATAATATGTCAAAAGAAAGAACTATATATAACTATATATAATATAGTTGTATATTATCTTTTCAATAGTACTAACAATACTAAATAATAATTATTTCTTGAAATGTAACAAATATTATAATCAAACTATATTATATCTGGAATACTAACTATTAGAAAGAGTCATTGCATACGCACAACACATTGTTAAGAGTTACACATATTTTTTTTTAATCATACTTACTTAATAAATGATAATACAAGCATAAAGAAAAAATATTAAGACAACATAAGTACATAAAAATAAAAAGAAAGACTTTAGAATAATATATATATTACCTTCATATACTTTTTTTGTTACATGTTAGTTAATTCACGAACAAGTATGATAAAGAAGAGCAATTATAATTTTGTATGTGGATCTTCATGAAAATAAATATGAAGTTATATAGATAAAATAAAGGAAATGAAAAAATAAGAACTTGAGAATGATATATTTATTAACTTTATATACTTTTTTTTGTTCATGTTATTTTCATTCACAAACCAAATACGAATTTATATAGACAAAAATAGAGGAAGTAAAAAAGAAAAGTTTGCAATGATATATTTCTTACCTTCATGTACTTCTTTTTTGTTACAAACCAAATCAATATGATGAACAGAAAAAAGATAATTGTGAATGTGAATCTTCATGAAACTAATATGAATTTATTGGCAAAAAAAAAAAAAAGGAATACCATAAGACATCATAAACATACAAATTTAATTTGGAGGTTATGGCCATAAAAATTATGAGAGTTATGAATATTATTAAAAGTAAAAATTAAAGAGGAGCAAGTCATGGGTAGTAACTTCTACTGAATACATTAAAAAATAAAAATAAAAATACTTAAAATGTAAAAAAAAAAAATATTATGGTTTCATGGTTAAAAGTGAAATAAACAAATAGAAAAAGAATATATAGAGTTTTTTTTTAAATATAAATTTTCCTATATTAATAAATTATCATATATTTATATAAAAGAGAACCTTAGGTCTGCCTATGTGGCGCCACCAGAAACAAGAATTCCCTTTAAGTTTATTTATTTTCAAAACTAGCCTTCTCTTTTCATGAAAAGTTGTGACTTTTATGAAAAGTTGTGACTTTTATGAAAAGTTGTAACTTTTTTGAAAAGTTGTAACTTTTTTGAAAAGTTGCAACTTTTATGAAGAGTTGCGAATTTTATGAAAAATTATGATTTTTATGAAAGGTTGTGACCTTTCTGAAGTTTTGTAACTTTCCGATAAGACACAATAAATATCTGTTCACACTACCCTATGTTGTCTATAAATAGAGGAATTTTTTGCCACTGTAATTTATAGGGGGGGTTTCCCACTATAGGGTAGTCAAATTCAAATACATAATCTGATTTTTTATGAAGTTTGTTTCATTCTTGAAAGTTTTCATGGAGCTTAATCTTTACTATAAGTCACAGTGATTCATCTAACTATGATAATTTTTTTATACTATTTTGGTGAATTTTTTTTTAATCTGTTAAAGTGCCAGCAAGGATGAGTGAAAATTGATCTTCTCTTTTGTCCCTTTCTACAAGGCTCTTCATATAAACAAAGCAAATTGATTTCAATTGCAATGTGACATTACGACTCTTGGACCTCTTAGTGTACAATTCATAACGTTGTTGAAATGGTTGAATTCATTATATTTGGTTCTTAAGTAAACAAATCTTTTATTTCTTTCAATATTATTATTATTATTTTGAATTCAAATACATTAATTATGTTTTGTATAAAGTGTTTCATTTCTTAAAGTTTTCTTGCTCCTATTTCATGAAGTTGAATTTTTTGCTAAAAAATAGTGATTCATGTATCTATTGCCACTTCCTTTTTTGCTATTATGGTGACTTTTTTTGAAGTATCTTTAAAATTTCAATGAGGAGGATCGAAAGTTTATCTTCTCTTTTGTCCCCTTTTACAAGGTTTGTTCATGTACTTTTGGGAAAATTCTTTGTGGGATTGTGCTATATTTGATAGCACACAACAATAAATATTTGATAACTAATACGGAACCAACGATGAAGTTTGTTAAAAGAACCAAAATAATTGCTCTCTTGCTCGCCACAATTAGTATATTATTTTGATTGTTTTTTCTTAGATACAAACATTTGTATGATATTGCACTATTTTTAGAACATTTGTATAGAGACAATTTGTCCACATCTTTTATTGCAAGTTAACTAATTTTTCAAACTTCTTCTTCTCTTCTATTATTAAAAAAGAGATCAAGTTTCGTGAAACTAACAATCTCCAAAATACACTACAACAAAAATATTTTTATTGGCAATAAATATGCACATTTACAAAAAGTTCTACAACCTTTAACGACATTAATTAATTGTTATTGAATTCAATGTTCTTATAGACTTTAGGGACACTTATACAGAGTACCAATTGCCTCTGGAAATACATATTTAATGATAATTAATCTATTAATTATCATTAAAAATTATTTTTTTGTAGTTATAATTCATTCTTTTGATAATTTTTTAATTTTTGATAAAGAAGTAATACCTCTTTCTGGCTTCTTTCAATTAAATTTGTGAACAGTAAACTTGGATACTACCCGAAAAATTATCTTTTTGAAAAATATATTAAGCACATGCATTTTTCTTTTTGATTGTTAGGAAAGTGAGGCCGTCTTTATTATTATTTTTGGATATTTATGTGTTCAAGTGCTCACAAATTTATGTTGTGAGATTTTAATATGTCATGTGTTAAAATTTGGTTTAGTATATCCCGTTGTGAACATTCAGATGTCACCTACTACTTGGTTGATAATTGCATTTATTTTTTATAACTACATACTATAACTATAACAATAATTATGTTTTAATACAAATAAGTTGGGACGGTGATATGAAACCTTAAAAATATTAATGACTATTTTGAGAAAATGCCAAAAAAATTATGATAATAACAATTTTAGGGTCATTTTTAGCATATACTTGATATTGCATACAATAATAAAAAAGAGATTGATTGAGGTTCATAAAAAGGAGTCCAAGATCGTCCATTTGAATCTAATTAATTATGATCTTGTATGGACGTGATGTTCCACTAAACTTGAGAGTGTTGTTTTTCAACGTTTTCTGGTCTCTTTTTTAACTTCTAATATTGTTCTTTATGACTTCTTAGAATTTAAAATTTTTCATTACATCTTACCAACTATTTCGAGGGAGATTTTCTTAGACTTCTTTCTAATACTTAAAATTAATCTATGACTCATAATTTTTTTATGAAATTTTAAAAAGAATATATCACTTTAAGATTTCGGAGAATCGCTTTGCCTTAAGATAATATATTTTTGCCAATTATGTATTGAAAATACAAATATTACGGAATGATAATATGTAAGCCTAATAAAATAGTTCAATACCGTGCGAAGCACGAACAATTTACTTAGTTTATTGTGTAAATGAAGTGATATATTTTTACAATAGAATAATTAATTTAAATTAAAAAAGTCAACAATAAATAAATTATGTTTCTCCTTTTATTATAGTGAGATAAATAAATAAATAAATATGAAGAGTTTTTGTTATATATGATCCTCTATTAATAAAATATTTATTTGTGATAAATTTACCTATGACTCAAAAAGTCATATTTGTATATCTATTTATGAAATTTGACCTATGACTCAAAAAGTCACAATTATATTCCATTTATGAAATCTAGCATATGACTCAAAAAGTCATAATTATATTTCCATTTATGAAATCTAGCATATGACTCAAAAAGTCATAATTATATTTCCATTTATGAAATTTAATATATGACTCAAAAAGCCATAACTATATTTCTATTTACGAAATTTAGCCTATGATACAATTTACATAGACAATATATCAATAGCAAATCATATATATTAATCTCAAATCAAATATTTTGCAAAAGACAAAAACAAATTAAAACATATCACAATTCTTATTTTGTGTTCACATTTGTATTCTCTAAATTTTTATCCTTAATTTTTTGCCAGATCAGATTCAATGTGTCAATCATATGTCAAGTCCAACTTGTTTTTTACTATATAAATAGATCATTTACCATGAACTTATGACATATTTCTCTATCTCTATTCATCAATTAAAAGGTGTGTAAGAATCTCTCTTATATATATCTTTTTCTCTTGGATTTATTTTGGTTTGTTCTTATATAAATTGATTGGTAACAATAGATAAACATATTAAAACTTTTTTTTGTGCGTGTTTTCTTTTGTTTTATTGAACAAAAAATTAGTAATGAAAAATGACAGATTCGGGAGAATCAACCTCCAAAAAAAAATCAGAAGGGACAACACAAGTCCCAAGATACTCCGTGGAACAAATTCAACAGCTTGAAGAGTAAGAATAATTTTATTACAAAAAATAATCTTGATGTTCAATTCTCTTACTTCTTTTTTATTTTTTATTTTATTTTTCTAAAGATATTATGCTATTTTCCTAAGAGGCATGAGTGATAAAATCAAAATCCATTAGTTGTATGATCAAATATTATCAATGTGTATGTGTGTGTGCACACTTTTCTTAATAATTCAAATTTAATTTTCTTTTATTTCATGTTTTGCTTTTTGTTTTTTTTTTTTGCTTAAGACTATTGATAAATATAGGTCTTTTTTGGATGATAAGATCTACCATGTATATACATCTTTTATAAACGAACTAGTTGTTCTTGATTATTCATTAATAACTTTAACAAAAGGAGATGAGTTTCTTTAATTTTAATGTATTTCTCATATTTACACACAATCTTTCTCTTGGTGTTTAATACCTTTTTATTAGAATTAGCTAATATAGATTCGCGTCAAAAATTTCACTTATGATTTCACTAATCCAGATTCACATTAAACTATTCTACTTTAGGGCTCAACTAATTAATATAAATTTATATTGAAAAGTCCCACTTTAGAACACGATAAATTCATATTCGCAAAAATCTCACTTTTGAAAATAAAACACTCTTGGCCAAACCTAACAACTCCGATCCCAAGTCGCGAACATCAAGCCTTTGTTTAAGGATACATACCACTCTTCAATGTCCTCGGTCAGCTAGTACCCTCTCTAGGGACTAGCTTAATTACCCAAATTTACATTGCAAATTATATCCCGTTTTAGGGGTAAAACATTCTCTATCAAGGATGACTTTAGTTCTAACACTCGAACTTGAAAATTCCGATTAATGATAGAGAAATACTTACTAGTATAACACATCTGCTATAATAGATTAAAAAAATTCTTCTTTTTATTTTTAGGTTTACTGTTTTAAAAATTTTGATCAATAGGAATTGATTTCTTTTTTTTTTTGTGTGTGAATTTTGAAATGAAGATTCTTCAAGAAATGTGACCATCCAGATGAGGACCAACGAGAACAATTGAGTAGAGAAGTAGGGCTTGACCCTAAAGGGATCAAGTTTTGGTTTCAAAACAAAATAACTCAAACAAAGGTATTTTAATTTATTGGTCTTTTTACTATAATTGTAATTATACTTAATTGATTGTTTATTGTTATTATTATTATTATTATTATTATTATTATTATTATTATTAATAATAATAATAATAATAATTATAATTATTCTTCTTCTTCTTATTATTATTATAATAGTGAATTAATATTCCTTTTTTAATATATTATTAAAAAAACAAGGAAAATGACTAGTTAAAAGTAGTCTCGACCCATGGCAGGCCACTGAATCTCTTGTTTTAGTTCCCAAATTTGCTTCTCTAAATTTTGTTAAATTACAATATTTTTTCCTATACAATTAATTCGTACATTCACTTCCTCTCATTTTTTTATTTTCCCCCTAAGTGTACAATTTTTTTTTTTGTATTTCCATTAGGTTTGAGAATTTAGTCAAAGAAAATATGATTTTATAATTAGGAATTAATGATTTCCCTTTTTGGATTAATGAAAAAAATCTACGCATATTAAATGGCGGATCAAATTAGGTTTAGGCCAGTCAAAATGATTTGAACAAATAAACGAATAGGTTAATAGTTTGTTTGGTTTGAGCTGCACTTAGAATGGACCACAATCCAATTTCCCAAATCAAGATTACCAAACAAAATTATTTTTAATAACTTCTTTTATAAATCAATTTGAGCTACATTTTTTTTTCTATATCAAACAATTTTTAGACATGCATTTTGAGTTTCGCCCAAATTGATTTTCGTTAAAATAGGCCTAATCAAATTCATCCAAATTGAAGCGATTGCGAGTTGGATAAATTATATTTCAATGGAATAAGTTTTTCACCCATGCAAAAATTAATCCTTCAAAATGTATATTGCACATGAGGAAGGAAATGTATGTTGTTCAAAATTAGAACGAAAATTTGAACTTTTAAACAAAGATGGAGGGACAAAATATTTTTCATACATCTAAAATATGCATATATTGATATCACTCTTAGTTTCTTCAAATGTAATTACATTATAGTGTTGATTCTTGTCATATATATAACTAAGTAAATACCAAATGTAATTAAATTCTAGTGTTGATTCTTGTCATATATAACTAAGTACATACACCTTCAATTAATTAACATGTGCACTTCTGATTTATTTGCTTGTGAATATTGACAAATTTATCATAATTATTAATTGCTGAATCACATAATTACCCAATTGTTATGTTAAGCATGCATTATATTGTTACTCCATATTTGATAATGATAAGGTTTTGAAAGTCATTCATACAACATACATTTTCCATAAAAGGACCATAAATCATACATTTCAATAAATTGTAATAAAGTAAAATGTTATTCTTGAAATACCACAAGAACCAAGATAAAAATGTATCGAAATTCTTGGGACGGAAAATGAAATTAACACAAGAACTATTAATTTAAATCTCTTTATACATTTAATTAGCTTATGACATCTGATATTATTTATCTATATTTTTATATGATTAATTTTTTAATATATATATTTCTTCAGATAATGAATGAG
Organism: Solanum pennellii; assembly: GCF_001406875.1. Lineage (NCBI taxonomy): Eukaryota > Viridiplantae > Streptophyta > Magnoliopsida > Solanales > Solanaceae > Solanum > Solanum pennellii. Next base: position 6,998,229 of record NC_028646.1, on the reverse strand, counting down.
AGATCAGATAACGAATCTCTTCAAATAGAAAATGAAAGACTTCGTTGTGACAATAAGAGCATGAAAGAGAAATTGGAAAATGCTATGTGCCCACAATGTGATGATCTACCCATTGGAAAAGAAGAAAGGGCACTTCATTTCCAAAAAATGAAAATGGAAAATCAATGGTTGAGAGAGCAGGTAAATCTTTTTTTTTTTTGCGTTTTATTTTATTTATTTTCCTTGAAAATAAATAATAGTTGTTAGGATTTGTTTTCCTCCCCTTTACAGTTGGTTTGGACTTGTATCTGCTTCTATTTCTTTTAGGCTTGATATCCCATTCTTGTTGATGACCTTTTTTTTTAAAATATAGATCTACTACATAGCATGATTCAAATTCGAGGGACCCCATTTTTAGCTATAATAAGATTATTATAATTTATAGGTATATATTCTTAAAAAGATGATGTATAGTCTATTTCAATCTTAAGTTTAATTAATACTACCTGATTCAATTTTCTTTTTCTCATTAAACTTCAAATTTTGTATAAAATCAAAATAAGATAAATAGATTGAAACCATTAGAGTATTATATATAGAAAATGTAATTATTTCCATATAAAAAGAAGAAGAAAAAACTTTGCATCTCAATATAATTTTTTAAAAGAATTATACCAACCACTTTGAAGGAAAATATTTTATTCATCAAGTAATCAATAGTACTTTCAATCTTACTACACTTTCTCTCTATTTCTTCATATTTCTTTCTCTCTATATATTTCTTTCTATTGAAAATAATTAGCAACATTCTTATTTAAAATAATAAGAAACCAAACTAAACTAGGATTAAGAAAATCATTTCAATCTGAACTAGGACAAACAAATCCTAACTAGGAATACATTGAAAAAATACTAAATACCAAATTCTAAACAACTTAAGATTTCTAGAACTTTGAACTACTATTCCAACATTCTTCTGTAATTCAAAGTTGTATACTGTTGCATTTTTTTGTTGTTGTTGTAGTCATAGTAGTAGTATTGGAGCACTTCTCTCGAATCTTCATTTTTATTCTTGTTGCCGTTGTTGAAGTGAAAAACTTCTCTTCTCTTCAATCTTCAATTATTGAAACACTTCTCTTGAACCTTCAATTATTGAAATACTTCTCTTCAATTACCACTAATTTTTTTTTCTTTGTTACGTCGGAATACTTTCTCTCCAACTTCCAAGTGCATTTTTTCTCCAAACTCACATTTTTTTTCTTGGTTGTGTTGGGACACTTCTCTTCAACTTCCAAGTGTTGATACACCTCGCATCAACAATTATTTTTTACCTTCCTCCAACTTTTAATTAGAGAAGAGCTTCTTCTCTTGTGTCATGTTTGGTTGTACCTCTTTAAACTTACAATCTTTTTCTAACTCCTTCCCCGAGCATGCGTATATCATTAGTCTAGTCTTTGTTAACATAAACATTGGCAAGCGGACGACATTTATGAGTCATAGTCGTCCACCGATAATGGATTCTCTTCAAAAATAATTATTAGGATTGTAGAAGCTCTAATACTATTTTGAAGAAAATATTTTATTCATAATCTCAAAAGATCTTGAATCTTACTACAAGTTTTTTCTGTTCCTCTATATTTCTTTCTCTTTCTCTGTATTTCTTTCTATAGAAAATAACTAGTAATATCCCTATTCATAATAGTTAGAAATCAAATCAAACTAGGATTAGAAAACTTATTCCCATATGAACTAGAATAAACGAATCTCAACTAGACATGAATTAAAGAAATACTAAACAACAAATCCTAAACAATTTAGGATTCCTTCTCCCACTTCGGATCATTATTCCAACAATATTATTTGCATCTTAAAAAGGCTATTTAAAAAAAAAGTACTATTATTATTAAGGCATAGTGTGTTTGTTTGACAATTTGTGTGGTCAATTGCAGAGTCTTGTTCCGTGAACCCTTCTATTCATAAGTTTATAACCTTACCTTCACTTTTGATTAAGCCTGAGTCGCCTCATATGTCAATTCTTAGATTATGCATATGAAGTGATGGAGCTAGGGAAGGTCAAGTACTTTGGTAGCTTAAAGCCAAAATTGTTAAATACCCTCGTTGGCATTTGAAAGGGAAATTCAATTCTAATGTATGGAAAAGGGTTGATTTTTAGAGTCTTGAAACAACAAATAGTTCTCTTTATTACAAGTAACGACGTAACGCCTTTCAAGAAGGGTGTTGGAATGTGGGGCTTGGGCGAGGTTAGCGGAGTTCAATAAAAATCATGACAAGGTGGGGGATAGATAGTGTTTTATGTGAAGTATGGGTCATGATGAAGCAGTACAAGGTTTTGGAATCTTGGAGTAGTTGTATCATATAAATTTAGTTGCTGGCTAGGAGCAAGTTGTTGGATTTAGGAACAATGGTGATGTTTTGTTTTCAACTAAGATGAATGATCTGGTTTCTTATGACCCAAATAGTGGACGAAATACGAGTCTTGGTATTCAAGGAAACACTTGGTCGGTTTATGTTCAGAATGACACGAATCACTTATTTTTCTTAAAGGGAACAATGTTGTTCCGAGTGGGTTCTTGGGAGGAACGGGAGGTTTATGGACTTGATGAGTAGCAAGACTACAAAATTTATCGATACAATAAAGAAGAATTTGATAGTAGGTAAGGTATTTCATCGAAGTTCATGAATGTTTGAAGGTATTGAAAAGTGAAGATGTTTTATCAAATTTGATAAAAACATCTTTCACTTTCAATACCTTGAAACATCCATGAACTTTGATGAAATACCTTACCTACTGATCAGATTCTTCTTTATTGTATCGATAAATTTTGTAGTCCACGCTACTCATTAAGTCCATAAACCTTTCGTTCCTCCCAAGAACCCACTCGAAATGACATTGTTCCCTATGAGCAAAATAAGTGATTCCATGTAAATTTGAACATAAAACGTCTGAGTGTTTCCTTGAATACCAAGTCTCGTATCTTTTCGTCCACTATTTGGTCAGAAGAAACCAGATCATTCTTCCTTGTTGAAAACAAAAATTCATTGTTGTTCCTAAATCCAACAACTTGCTCCAAGCCTACAACTAAATTTATACGATACAACCTACTCCAAGATTTCAAAACTCTGTACTGCTTAATCACCCACACTTCACATAAACACCATCTATCTGAAAGAGTTCTTTAGTCATTGTGTAAAATATGTACTACAATAATGAATATATAAGAAACCAAAAATAGCGGCGAAACCTACGAGAAGTAGTGTCCTTAGACATCACAACTTAACCTATTACATATTTTTTTATTTTTCAGAATGAGAAAAAAAAATGGTTGTTTAACCAAAAGGCTCAGATACCATACAATGAAAGAGTTCTTTATTCAGAGTGTAATATATGTATTATAATAATGAATATATAAGAAACTAAAAATAGCGACGGAACCTAGGAGAAGTAGTGTTCTTAGACATCACAACTTAACCTTTTACATAGTTTAGACATACTAGGAATCTATATCTAACAAGCCTACCCTTTACACTATCCCCCACCTATACTCGGATGAGGTGGATAACTTTATATATTTTTCAATAAAAATCATGACAATGTGACTCAAAATTTTATATCCTCTTCTTCATTTACTTTTATATACATGATACAATCCAAGTTCACCACTTGATAACACTTTTTTTGATCTCTGTCTATCTTCTCCTTGGTGTTACTATTTCTTTTATTGCCATATTCCCCTTTATTTGTTACTCCACTTAAATCATGTATTCGTTTCTGCGCGGTGCCTATGACTTGCACCTGCCCTAGACAAGAGAGATCACCTTCATCTCATAGTAAACTAATTGAATGAAAAAAATTTAAATTATATACACCGACAATAAGTTATTTACTCTATCCTTTATTTTTAGGTACTCAAAATTATGTCTATTAATAATGATTACATATTATATATATAACATGTAATGTGACTTGACAATTTTGTTTTTTTTGCAGACCGCAAGATTATCAAAAATCATATCAAGTACCCGTGGAAAGTCTGTTGTGACGGATTCAAATTTGACACCACCAGCTGATGAAAGTTTATTGAGACAAATTATAAGTGGCTCTTCCATTGGATATCCTCCTCCTATAAATCAAGAAAATAATAATAATTCTACTGATAATGTTCGAGCACATTCAATAAATATTAATAATATTCCAATAATTTCCCCATTAACACGAAAAAAGTTTAGTTTTCATCGCGATAATGGGGAGCAATCAATTTTTTCTTATGTAGTTGTTCCTGCTATGATTGAAATGTGTGGACTTTTTCATTTGGATAATCCATGTTGGGTAAAATCATCAACTGATGAGAGTTGGCTTATTCATCGCGAGTACTATGACAAAGCATTTCCAAACCCAAATCGATCATATAAATCATCAACTGCTCGAATTGAATCATCAAGGGATTGTGGAGTTGTACCAATGACTGCAATTGAGTTGATCCAAATATTTCTTGATCCGGTAAGTTTCTTAAACATTTTCATATTATAATAGTTTTGTTCACAAGTAAGATGAGTTTAAATGAAACAAACATGTACAATGAATATTTATAAAGCCGACTCTAATTATATGAAATGTTTTTATGCATGATTATTATTGTTTAAACATTAATCATATTCTAATTGATTTTGTATATGCAGATCAAATGGATGAACATGTTTCCTACTATAGTCACAGAAGCAAGGATTCTTGATTTTCTTGATTCTGGGGATATGGGAATTTCAATTCAATTGGTAAATATTAATTCATATTTAATATTTTTTTCTTAAAAATTAAATATATATTAAAGTTTCTTCATAAAAAATAATCTAATTTTTTCTTGATTCTTGAAAACAGATGTATGAAAAGTTGCATATTTTGTCTCCTCTAGTAGACGCTAGAGAATTTTTCTTCATACGTTGTTGTAAACAACTTGATCATACAACATGGATAATGGTGGATGTTTCATATGATTTATTTAAAGAGATTCAAACTGGTGCACCTTCTTATGCTTGGAAGTTTCCTTCTGGATGTATAATTCAAGATATGGGTGATCACACGAGTCTGGTAAGAATCACTTCCTCTCACAATAGCTTGAAAACACTAATATTTTGCTATGTGTGGTCTCGATGAGGGCCCATATCACACGGGCACTGCAGAGATTTACTTTACATTTTTGCAAGAGATTGTTAAACAACTCAAACCTAACATATATCACTATTCACGTGTAGTTTATATTCCAAAGAGTGTTACATAGGTAAAATTTTATAAGTATGGATACATATCTTTTAATATTGTATAAGAATCAAACTATCTTTATTCTCGATTTAATCAATTTTAGATCCTTGTGTTATATTGTTCACACTCTAAATATTTAGTTTTGGATCCTTGTGTTAAATGTTTTCTTGTAGCAATCTAACTTTTGAGTTTTTGAATGGAATTTCGTCAGTTTTATCAGCCCTAAAATGTTGAATTTTATCTAGGAGAGTCGTCGACTTCAAATTCAGAGGTATTTCATGGATTTGACGTCTTAAGATGTGTTGCCTTTTTTTTCCACGTAATCTGATTGTGTTAGACTTCATTTTTTTTCTTTGCTTCCACATTTGTTGTTATATTTTGAATTTTACGCTGACTTGTCGTGGTGGAATAATACAAGTGTCATCGCGTTTTTTTTTTGAGTCGTGACAGTTGATGCCCTAAATGTTCAAATGTTACTAAATATATACTGAATAGTTGTATCCTTATATCTTGAATAATCCTCACATTGTGTGATTCAATACTAAAAAGCATTGAATTTGCAACATAGATTCTTATTGAAAATGTTTCCAATTATCAAGATTGTTTTTATAGCTTTTTTAATATGCTTTTTTCTTTTGTAGGTTACGTGGATTGAACATGTTCAAGTAGATGAAAAAAATCAGGTTAATCATATCTTTAGAGACTTGTTGTTTGGTCGTCAAACATATGGAGCTAAAAGATGGATTGTTACACTTCAAAGGATGTGTGAAAGGTATAATTTTCCAGTGGATGCATTATGTCCTACTAGGCATGGTCTCAAAGAAGGTTCGATTTTATTTTCCATTCTTTGTATTTTCAGGTTTTAAAATTTTAATTTACAAAATAAGATAAGAATATGTCAAATACTCTCTGAAATGTACGAGTTCCATCACATCACACACATCCTATTTTGGCAAGTCAATATTTATTTTTCTTTTTGTTTATTTTTTAATTTTTAGTGGTTAATGATATTTCAGAAGGACTGCAAAATGTTAAGCAGATATCTCAAAGGATGGTGAAGAGTTTTTGTGAAATCCTAAGCATGACACAAAAATTAGATTTTTCAACTTCATCAAAGTTGAATAATACATATAGGGTTTCTATTAGAGAAAATGAAGAAACTACCCAATCAAAAGGCTTCATTGCCACTGCCGCTACATCCCTATGGTTTCCTTTTGCATTCAAAACTATTTTTAATTTCCTCAAAGATGACAAGACTAGATATCAGGTATTTATCGAACTTCTCTGTGACGTGGATAATTCATATATTTTTGTGTTGTTGAATCGAAATGATGTTATAGATAACATGTTAATGTCATATGATATTGATATTAGTTCCAATGAAAGTTAGATGTTATAGTGAAATATATTTGATATAGAGAAGTCTGCCGGTATGCATTTTTATGTTGTATATTCAATTTTAATTCAATGAACCAAACTTTTAATAGAAATATTTTTTGCATTATTAATTCATGTATAACTTGTTTTTAACTAAACATAAATGTACCCTATTAGATTAACTTTTTTCAATTCTTATAAGGATTTTTCATGTGAAATTCGCAAAAATTTCAACATATATAAGATTTGGGACTCATAATTTTAAAACTAGAATGAGTTTAGTATCTATAGATTTTAAACTACTAAGTTTAAATCCTGAATTTGTCCGATCTACTTATATTGGACTCCTATGTTATTTTATCTGTATGTTCAGCTCTTGGCATTAATTGTGCAGTTTTATTTTATTTAATTATAGTCTTACAATATTCATCTCATGAATTAATTTTTGTCGATTGAATTATGAGTTTGTAAATTGTTTCATTTTGATTTTGTTTTTATAGTGGGATGTTTTTGCTGAAGGAAATAATGTGACTGAGTTAGTTCGAGTACTAACTGGAACTCTACCCGGAAACGATATTACAATCATTCAGGTATTGTCATATTTATAGGTTGCTATTTTCTGAATTAATAATTGCTCATGTGTTTTCTATCTTTTAGGTGAATGTTATGATAAAATAGTAGTTGATGACCTGTAGCTAAATATGTTATAGATAATAAGATTATTTGATAATATGTTGTTAGATGGGATAAAAAACAATATTTTTTATTATTGAGGGACAATTATCATACTACTTCCTTCGTCCCATTTTATATGACACCATTTGATCCGGCACGGAGTTTAAGAAATAAATGAAGACTTAAAATTGTTTATCAAATTGTCCTTCAAAAGTGAACACATTTTTCTCTCTCTTTATAAATGTATTAGATCTATTTAAATTAAGTAGGATAAACAAGGGTAAAAGAGAAATTGTACGTTTAAATATTTACTATATGAAGAAATGTAATATTCTTTTGGGGATTGACCAAAAAGGAAATGGTACCACGTAAAATGGGACGGAGGGAGTAATTCTTAATATTTTTAGTGCTTATACTAATACTTCTTAAATTGTTCTAACATATATATGCAGTCTCATATGCTAAAAGAGAACAACATGTTACTTCTTGAAGAGTCAAGCATCGATGAAATGGGAGCATTTTTAATCTATGGACCCATAGATTTACCAATAGTCACTTCAATTACCAATGAAGGTGATGCCACAAAAGTTGACATTTTTCCCTTAGGTATCATCATAAGTCCCGATGGCCGCCTTGCCTCGGAGAGGGGCAATAATGGAAGTGAAAAAGATGGTTCTATCTTGACAGTGGCTTTTCAAAAATTGATTTGTACTAATAATAATCCAATCTCCCAAGACCAACGTATGGAGGCAGTGACTTCAGTTCTTAACCTTTTGAGCTCTACAGTTTTACATATCAAAGCAGCATTGGGTTGCTTTGATTAAAAATGTGATGTTTTAGTTTCAAAGTTGTTATTTATTTTTTTTTTGGAGATTTGAACTTAGAAAATTTAATATGTTTGAAGGATGATATATTCCCTTCCTTTGACTTATAAAATATTAAGATCATGAGATATGTTATTGCTATAATTTTTTATATTGATAAACTATCTGGCCAGATTAGAAAAACCTTCCTAAGTAGAAATGTGTGGTTTTGAAAAAAAATATATTTCAAAAAGTAGCAGTTTACATTTGGCTAATCGATTCGGAATATAGTTTTTTTGGTCATTATATTTGTTCTTTGTCATATTACAATTATAAGTGGAAGTGTCATTACACATTCATTTCAAATGTGTAAAACAAAAGAAGAAGAAAATAATATTGATGAGTTATGAATTACTACAATACATGTAAGCTTTAGAAGTGTAATGACCATCTTGGTCATTTTCTTGTTTTTGTGTGTTTTGACTATTTTGTCCCTTTATGTAGCTTCTATATAGTTGTCATGATCATAACCCTTCGTGAGTGACACCAACACCAACCCTTCAGTGGGAGAATCTGTTGTGTATTATTTTTACGAGTTTCTTACAATAAATAGGTTCTCATTTTAGAAAAAAGTTTTGAATTGACCAGTCCTTTTCTTTTTGAAAAAGGTTTAGGACTCTATAAATATAACATTGTATCTTTTAACTTAATCAACATTAACAATGTAGTCAGAGTTTTGCTTAGGGGGAGAAATTGTGGGACACAAGTATGATAAGTTATCACTTGTGTGGACCTCCTATGTATATTGAGTGAATTGGTTGAGGTTATTTTCCTTTATATTTTGTACTCTCATATTTATAGTGGATTGCTCATCTCTTTTGTGAATGTAGGTCGAATTGACCAAACCACGTTAAATCTTTGTGTCTTTTGATATATTTCTCGTCTGTCTTCTTACTCATGATTTTTTGAGGCTTGCTTTGCTAGCTTCCACATTACACTTAATTATTTTTGGTCCTAATAAGTGACATCAGGGCAAGATTCAATCATAGAGCCAGGTTTAGTGATGGTTCAATAATTGACGATTGAACCAGATAGAAAGAGGTGTTCATCTTGATGGATATAGTTCTAGCCACAGCCTTTAGACAATAATGAAGATTTTTGCTGAAGAAATTGTTTCAGAGAGGTTCTCCGTATTGAGACATAAATTTGGTGAAGAAGATTAGGGAGAGGAGAAACAAACTGTTGAAAATTATGTGAAGAAGGTGGACAAATCTATTTTGTCGGAAATTCAAGCCAAGAGGGAGATTTGTTTAACATTATTTGCCCCGAGTTTCTTATCATAAATAGGGTTTCCATTTAGGAAAAAGTTTTGTATTGGCTAGTTTGTTTTCTTGTAGGAAAATGTTTAGGACTCTAAAAATATAGCTTTGTTCCTTCTAACTTAATCAACATTCACAATGTAGTCTTAAAGGTTTTGAGGGTTTTGTTTAGGGTGAGAATTTATGGGACACAAGCTTGATACGTTATCACTTGTGTCAACCACCCATGTATTCTGAGTGAATAGTTGAGGTTATTTTCTCTATATTTTGTACTCTCATATTTACAGTGGATTGCTAATATCTTTTGTGGATATAGGTCGAATTGATCTAACCACATTAAATCTGTGTCTTTTGGTATATTTCTCGTTTGTCTTCTCACTCATGATCATTCAAGGTTTGTTTTGCTAGTTTTCGCATTATACCTAATTATTTTCACTCCAAACAGAACCAACTACCATCACAAGGCTAACCCATAAAACTATTTTAGAACAAAACAATGATATAAAACACTAGGAGAATAGTTTATAAGCAACTAAATGTTTGAGTTTGCATTAACTGAACTTGTCAATTAAAAGTGGCCGTGGAATAAACTCCCTAGAACCTAAAAGTCATAGTACTAAAATATCTAATAGTCTAGGATAAGGGATGCAACCCAACAAATAATAGAAATAAAGCGTACATTTTGTCTGAGTCCTAACAATGGACTAAGAAGGAAAAGAAAAATCCTTAGTAACTTTGGAGGAAGTGGCACACCCTTGGATTCAGATAACGAAACTCTCATAGCCGAGGACTCAAAAAAACCACCGGAGTATATGCCTTATACTCAACAAAGAAAGAGCAAGTGTAGTAATAGTACACAATCACAGTGTGTTTGTAAGATCATAGGTTAGTTCCAGTAAATGAAATATGAACAAAGACAAATACTGTTAAAAATTAGGGCATCTTCAGTGTTTTACTGTTTTACTTCTGTGTTGTTTAGTTTACTTAGTCAAATAAATTAGTTCCTATTTCGCAGGAAGTCTATCTTGATAGGAGTCTTAATTAATAGAGTCATTTTAGGAGTCTAACTTAGTGACATATTATATACAACTGCTGCGTATTTGTTGTAAAACAAGGAGCCTTGAGTTCGAGAAAATATAAAGTTCTTCTATGTTCCATTTTCTGTTCGACTGGTGCACTTGTTCTTTTTTTTTTCTCTGGATGTGCTTTTGTTTTATGGTATCAGGTTATTGACTTGAGTGTTCTTTCTTTCTACTTGTCTATCAAGTTTGTTAAGTCTTGTTGGAGGAGATTGAAAGTTCCAGAGAAAACGTTTTTGCAGTATGGAGTCAACAAATGGGGCAAATAGTTCAAACACACAGTTTGGTGTCGAGAAGCTTATAGGGACAAACTACAAGTACTGCAGAATGTGTATGGAATCTTACCTTCAGGGTCAAGACTTATGGAATATTATTGCTGGTGCTGAAGCCAAAATTCTAGTAAATACTCTAGAAAATTTAGAATTACAGAGAAAATGGAAGATCAAATGCGGTAAATTAAAACACTTTTTGCTTTGAGAACATCAATTGGAAAAGGGCTCATCCATCATGTACATGAGAGTGACATGCATCATTATAGTTATCGTATGGCACACAACACATAATTTCTTCATATAGCACATAACATATAACACATAGCTTCTTTCATATTATTCGTTCATATGCCATGAGACCTTGTTATCATGGACTTGACCTTAAGAATTTCCAAAATGAGGGCTCAACATATGGGACCTCAACTAGGGAGCCTTCTTTAGCAAACACAGAGTCTGCTTCATTCATTCATACGTACCTCATTTCAGTTCATTCATAGGCCAGTGTGAACATTAGCTATACCTAAGATGTAGTTTAAGACTTTCATCGGGTTTGCTGTGCAATGATCAGGAATAACCTAATGTCATTGCCTGAATCTAGCTCACCTCTTGATTATCGTATCTTAACACCTTCGGTATCATTCATTTCTTTATATGATTGATTTGAGGCTGGAATCATTCATTCATTAGGAACTTTAACTTTAACCGACATAGATCATGTGAGCATCATGAAATCCAGTGTCTCCCTCACACCGAAAAGAGGTGGAATCACCGGCCAAAGTGACTCAATAACATGCTAGCGTATATGGAAATTTAACCCCGCCAGATCTCTATAGTGGAAATATAGGTTCAAAGACTAGGAGATGTATGAAGACCCATACCCGGCAAGCCAGACAGTCTCATCTCATGAGAGTTACGTGAACCTCCACCCTTCCCGAAAGAAGGCATCACCGCTCAAAGCTAGCCTATCGGTGCTAAATATAAAGTTCCATTACATTCAACTCATACATCATGGAATCTGCCTTCTAGTATGAGGACATCATAGCTCAAAAGATGATTTCTCATCTCATCATTAGTATTAAGTATTTTAAACTCAATATTTTTCATTAGTGTTCACAGAGACTGGTCTCTTCATTATCTTACACTCTCATTGGTGAGTACATATTGGTAACATTTACTTAGGCTCATTTGAGATTGCTCTCATCATATACATTAGCCTCACATCATGTTGTCACCACATTCTTCATTATTAGCACCTTTATTTTTCATAGTTACTCACCTCTTATTACGTGAATGTTCATTTCTTCATTTCATAATTCATCTCATCATATGCCAATGCACTTGGCCATTTAGTATATCTTAAACTCGTACTTAACCCTCGTAAGATTCATCATTTCCTTACGTTCATCTTAGGTTCACTTAATTTTTTTGAACGTATGTTAGACTTATGTGTCTATACATACAAGCAATGGGGCTTCATTCATAGTTCGCTAAGTGAGTCCTACTTTCATAAGATTATGGATTGCAAGACTTATGTATCTTGCATATATGCCAAGATCTTGATTTTTTTATTTAAGTAGATGGCATTATTCTTGAATATTGTACTCACTTATGACTTATGTATCAATATGGAGGTTTGGGCACGGANGAACTTTGTTACACATTTTTATGAAGCGATTTACGGGACTTTTAAGCACCTCTTTATTAGTCGGTCGTTAGGATTCTTAAGACAAGTTAAAAGTATGATTTGGTCATTTGTTTAACTAGAATTTCTAGCATTTCAACCAAGTGAGGAAGACGACGGTGCTAGAGAATCAGTGATTGGGGGAATAATGATTGTCGAAGGGAGGAAGCGTGAACATCAAGATTTTAAGAGCCTCTATTTGCACATAAAACACGAGTAATCTCTAATCTATTAACATGCTAAAGAAAGACTCAAAATCATGATCAAAATCTTGCACAAATACATACGTATATACATTCATATTTTCCAAAAGACACAAAATATAATTACATCATCATGAACACATACTCGAAACGAGATCGTCACCACAAACAAGTATCCCTAAATTCTACTTACAAGAATACCCAACCTAAGATCATAGGGAGCTAGTGACAGGGGCATGCAACGGGGAACAACCTTAGTTTCGAGGTGAATAGTTTGAATCGTAAGGGGCCTCTTGGCAAAGGATACAAGAGAGAAAAAACTCATACCTTAATCGATGTTCAAACGTTGATGTTGCTGCTCGGAAAACTCCTCCAAACCACTCCCAATTCACTTCAACGTACACCTCACTCGACAAACCTCTCTTAGCCTTGACGTTTTGATTACTTTTTCTTTTACTTAAAAATTCTTGTGAGTTCTTCAAGTGTGATTAACTCTTGATGTATTTTCAGTTCTTGAAATTATTTTTGGAAGAAACCAACGTGAGAGAGAGATATGGAGAACGTGAGAGAGAGATAGAGTGTTTTTAGGATTAGGAGACTAAATTCAAGACTTAGTCAAATAGGATTTAAATTAGATTAATGCAAATCTGATTTATTTTAATTAATACGTAAAAGGACCATTATGCCCTTAAAATTTCAGATTTTTAATTAATATCTAAATCACCTTAAGTACCTATTATTTAATTATTATTTTTTTTCGGTCGTTACATTGTATACTTCACATTGTTTCTTCAAATTCATTTTGGTCTTCAAATACTTCAGTGTTAAATCAAAACACTCTTTATTCCCACGGATAACTCTTAAAAAACTCTAGATCATCGGCCATCTTAATGTGGGTTAAACACAATCTTAGATCGATCTTGGGCAGGCAATATTGAGTGGACGAACCAAACAAAAGAGCACTTAAACTTCTACTCCTTATTCAATCTGGCACCCTTCATCAAACTCAACTACTTTGAACCCCTAATACTCTTGTTCCTGGTTACTTTATAATAAAACTTATCACCTTTGTCAAGCACTTTTTCCATTTTTGCATTGCGGGGGTATGCTCCACAATTCAGACCGTAACCAATGCAAAATCTTCTAAGCCAAAACATGCAGGCTTATCATTTACACAAAAGCATATCTCATGCAATTTTTTTTATCATTATTGACACGACACAACAATATGTAATGGACCATTTGTCAATTAAACTTGTAATATTCTGAAATATGCCTTACATGACCAAAACTACTTTTAAAGTCATAATAAATTTTTTCATTCGGTAAAACATTTCTAAAATCATTATACATAGTCATTCTTGCTCTCTCAAAAATCTTTGGATGAAAAATATCCGAACTCATCCATACATGTTGTAGTGAGATTATAGAACTTACCAGATATTTCTCTTGCACAAGTTAGAAAGGATAGATGATCATCATCCTTATCTCCAGCATCTCAGCTATCTCCACTTGTGGACTCGTCTCCTCTGCAGTCTTCACAAGACTCAACCTCATCAAGACTCTCCTCATAGTTTTCTATTTCATCCATCGTATCAGAATTCAAATCATACTTGGGTTCTTCAACAACAATCTTTTTTAGCTTTGAACACCTTGAAACTTGAGGTTGAGTCTTTCTTTTCTTGTTTTTACAAGGCTTAGGAACATACTTTTTAACAAGACCACCTCTAATTTTAGTCATAATCTGAGTAAACCTACAATATTAAAATAAATAAAAGTCTAACAAAGAGGGCAATGAAAAATACTGCTCTTCGATTTCGTGTAACAACACATGTAAATGAGAAAAAATAAGACCAACAAAAGTAAACAAATACAATGGAGAAAACAACAATTCACAACAAAAGCTAAAATTCAAAAATCAACGGGCGAGATAAACAAAAAATATTTTTTTAAAAAAAGCAATCAATTGGGTCAAATATTTATATCAAAACAAAAATATCGTTAGAGACCACAAATATTCATCCAAAACAAAGAAAATTCATCCAGAAAAAGGGTTTATTAAAACTACTATAACAAAATAAAAAATCAAATACGGCATCCTAAACAAGAACATGAATAAAATCATCCAGAAAAAGGTTTGATTACACTACTATAACAAAATGAACAACGTAATATGGCTAAAAAAAAAAAAACCATTAAACAAGAATAAACTTACCAAAGATGAAAATTTTGAACTTGGATAAGAAGAAAGACATGAAGATTTGACGTTTAGGACGTGAAACGGTTGAAACATTTGTTTAATGGACGATGAAATGATTGAAACGTATGTGGAAGAGAAGCAATGATATGATTTCTGTGGTTTCTCTTGAAATGTTTGAAGAAGTGCATGGGGAAGAGAAGCGGGAGGCGATGCTATGGTTACTGATTCTCTAGAATCAATGTATGGGGAAGAAGAAAAGCTAAGAAGAAGAAATGTCGAAACAGTCCCAAAAATGTGCTCTTTTAATATATATATTTTAACATGTTAAATCAGATTATAATATAAACTAAAATTATTGGGATTATAATATATTTTATAAACATGTATGTTTTCCCTAAGTTGTAAAAACACTAAATAAATCCTTGACCCCACATTCACAAATATACCCCATGTTTTAAAAAAAATCAACAAACCCATGACCCCACAATTTTGCCCTTTTTAAAAGCTCAATCCTAGAAAATAAAGCAAAAATAAATCAATGTTTATAGAGTGAATTAAGTTTTATTGGTGTCCCTAGTACCAATTCTTCTCAACAAAGTTAACTAATTAAAAATTGATCGATGACACAAATGTAGTATTTGCTATAACGTGTATCACAATTTTTACATTTAATTCATATTGAAATAATACACAAAAAAAACAATTCCTATGTTATTCGAATCAAAATCTAGAATATAATAATTAAACTAAATTAAACAATTCAATATCATTTCATAATATACTCTCGGGACTATTTTTTGTTGTATGGGTAACCCAAGGACCTTTTCATAAGCTCAACTTGTTTTGGTTCGAAAGTATGAACTAGTAGTCCTCGTCATATTCATCCCTCTGCAAGTGAGAAAAACATATTGATCTTGATCAATAATCTTATTCTTTTAAAAAATCATTACTCAAATTGCAAAAAAAAAAAAAAATTAAATTTATTTTGTCAATTAAGAACTTATAATATATGTTACCTCCTCGCGTGTGAAAGTGAGGCCAATTTTGACGGATCCACAATTTTCATCGTCCTTATAAAGATCATATGTTGTTGTTTCAACTTCTCCTTCGCGAAACACTTCCTCTAATGAAATTCTGTTTTTGATCACGGGATATAGAAAAGAAAAAAAAATAAAAATAAAAAGAACCATGCATTAGAGACTAGATTATTCGCAAAATAAAATCAATATTCTTGAAATAGAAAGGAAAGAGGGAGATTATTAACGTTGTTTCCCCAATGAAATCGTCATCTTGAAATGTATTTTCATCCATAACCTTGATGTGAACATCGTCACAACCACGAGAAATAGTGAATAAGAAGGACTCATTCCACTCTGGATCCTCTCCCTCGCCTATTATTAAAACAAAACTTATACATTTAAGATACGTATTTAATTAATTTATATGTATTGACAGTATCAACAAACTATTGTATTATTAAAAAAGTATTTGAAGTTTTTACATTCGATCCAATTATAATAATTACTACTAACCTGATGCAACACTGGATTTCTTCTCTTCAGTATGACATGTAATGACCACATATGGATTCATATCAGCTTTTTAAATGTAACAAAAAAAAAAGGTAAAATAATTAGTTAACCTATAAGAGATGAAGGATATTAATAATAACGAGCAGATTTAGAATTTGAATTTTTTAAAATTATTTGTAAGATCCAAATCAATAACACTCGGAAAGTTAGATTTACTAGTATAAAGAAAGAGAGTTAATGAGGAAAATACTGAGCCAATTTTGGTCATCAAGGCCTCTTGCATGTCCAACATAAACTTCAAGTTGTCCGTAAGGCATAGTCTTTTATTTATTTATTTATACCGCGATCAAACCAGAATAAGATAATAGACAAGTAAAAGAGATTTCTATACAAATCTTTTAATTGTTTTGATTTATGTACTTTATTAAGCTTTCTTAATTTATAGTTTACTAGTCTAATTACAAAAACACACGTGTTATTTGTGATCCGAGAATATTTGGAGAAGTATTAGAGTACAACCAACTGGATGGATAGAGAATTTCTTTTTGATTTTTTCTTTTTTAGTTATTTCGTGTAATACTTTTCATAAATACATTTTCTTATTAGACTCAGAGTGTGTTTGGTATGAAGGAAAATGTTTTTCTGGAAAACAAGTAGATTTTAGATTTATTTTTTCATGTTTGGTTGGTGAGTAGAAAATCTTTTCTAGAAATGATTTTTAGTGTTTGATTTATGAATAAAAATGTTTTTGAGAACATCTTTTATTTTCACTAGAGTAAAAAATAATTTATGAAATTGAAAATATTTTTTAAAATCAAAATTATTATTTTTTGGGGGTGGGGTGGGGGGTAGTGGGTTAATTTTTTGGGGAGGGGTTGGGGTTCGGGTGG
>NC_028646.1:6933683-6980783 GCF_001406875.1 Solanum pennellii | reverse complement strand
GTGGGGGGTGGGGGGAGGGTCAGGGATCGGGTGAAAAAATAAAATTTTGAAATTGAAAATAATTTTTAAAAATCGATGTTTTTCCTAAAAAAAATATAATTTGAAATTGGAGGAGAGCTTTGGAAAATGTTTTTCTTACTTTTTGAAGGGAAGTCATTTTCCTTAATTTTGAGGAAAATGAGTTGATTTGAAAAATATTTTCCATAACTTTTGTCCCAACCAAACATGAGAAAATTGAAAAAACATTTTTCAAAAAATGTTTTCCTTCTTGCCAAACGCACTCTCAGAGCCTAATTTTTTCCACTAATTACTAGGAAGAAGTAGTGGTCAATGGTCATCATTCCTGATAATTCAAATTGACATTCAATATTATTTTAATTTTTTTGTACTTTTATCATGTTATTGGATTATCCAATCACAAATTAGGTCTTGCCAAATTTAGAAAAGGATACTCCTTCGATTATTCATGAAAGAGGACTAATTTGCATTGAAAACACATGAATATCATAAAAAACCCTAGGTTTGTAGGACCCATACAATGAAGAAATTCCACATACCTGAAATGAAGAATCGTAGCTTGAATTCCTTGAATGGATACTTGAAGCTTGAAACCCTCGTTCTTGCTTGAGAGGAAACTTGAGAGTGGGGAAACTTGATTTGGGTTTGGGTCTACTAAGAATCCCTTAATCTAACATTCAAAAAAAAGTCCAAAACAGCGTAGCATAGAAATTAAAAGACTGGAAAAAAAATCAATATACCCTAACTTCAAATCTATTGGGGGTCATCTATGGACCATATAACAATCTAAAGACTTTAAAAGTGCCCGTAAAAGACAGTGTTTTCCTGAGTTTATGAGTTCTCATTGTACGGACCAATCTACGGCTTATGAAAGCTTCCACATCCTTTAGGAGAGTCGGAATAAGAAAAGTTGCTGGAGATTTTCTCCATTTTCACTTGATGAATAGTCACCAATCGTGCATTCAGACTATGTCAAAAAGACATAGCAATAGTAGTATACTACAAAACACACGTACTGATAGGCATAATCGATCAACTCACATCCACCGTGAAACCCCTAGACAAATTCCCCCCTCCTGAAATCTGCTACCAATTGTCCCATTATAGTCTTGGTTCCTTTCACGATCCATGAAAGCATTAGTAGTAAGGAAATTTTGTAAACTTCAGCTTTTTGTATCTTCACAAGGTCTGATATAGAATTAGAAACTTTTGGGTTGTTATTGGACGCTAAATTAAAAAAATTGTTGACAATCATTGACTCAAAATGTCACATATGTAGTCCACATGTTGACACAAATCTTCCCAAACTTGGTGTTTCAATTTTTTTTTAACTTCAACCTTTTGGACACTAGTACTTGAAAGGATAACAACTTTAACATGTGCTTTTACATGGTTAATCATGGTTATGATGAACCTATAGGAAATATAATGGTTATAACTAAGCTTCAATGTATGGAGTGTTATATTTTACTTTTTTCTCTTGGCAACATTCGTCCTCGATTATGGATCATGGCCTAAAATTTAATAACTCCCATGATCTTGTAAAACTTTTGCTAGAGATCTCTTTTGATAAATTATATATACAGTTTTTTTATATACACCTATAAAATATACTTTCTCCGTTTAAAAAAGGATAACCTAATTTGACTTAGAACGGAGTTAAAAAAAAAGAAAGAAGACTTTTTAATCTTGTGGTTCTAAATTAAAGTTATATCAAATGCACCAAAACGCCCTTTTAATCTTGTGGTGTTAAACATGTCACGTGGAAAGTTAAAGTAAAAATGTTGCCAAAAAAGAAAAGGAGACATTCTCTTTCAAACAAACTAAAAAGGAAATGGAGACAATCTTTTTAAAACCTAGGGAATAAAATTTTTTAATAAATAAAACATAAATGTTTTGTATAGTTAATGAAACTTGTATTCATCTATAACAGAGTAATATGATTAAGCTCAAGCAAGAAGCATCCACGCGTAATGAAAATAACTTGTTTCTATACCTTATTTGGAGCTGTAACCTTATGTGGAGCTTCTTGTCATAAATTTAATTTAAACATTAAGCTTAATAATTGAAGAAATCAGAATTTTATCTAAGTTAACTCAAATTAACTGAAATAAAGTTGTGACATAATTAGTAAAGTTATTGTCATTTGTTAGGACAACATAGGAGGATAATTCCTTTATGGTTTTTCTATTAGAACCTTTAATGGCGAAAAATTCATATTTAAGTATTGTTAGTGAAACTATTTATCGTGCGACTATAAAATATTTATAAGATGATGATATGAAATATGTAATATTTAGGTTAGTATCGAATATATAGATAATATTAATATTTCTCCTCGTCTGCGTAATCATAGATTATTTTTAAACATATAAAATATATTTATTTATTTTATATATGTATATATTAGCACAAAATATTCATCGTGGTGAATTAAATGGAATAAAAGATAATATTGTTGAAATAACAATGTACTGTATTAGGTTGAAAATATTATATATTATATATGTTTTAATTTGTTCTATCTTTTGTAGGAATACTAATATTCTATTCAAACTCTATTTTCGTCAAAACAAAATTGATTTTTTTATTATTTCCTTATTATTACATTTGCTTATTATATTTTTTTAAAGATTATTTTAATATTTATAAGACTTACGAAAAATGAAACATATAAAAGTTATAAATAATATATAATATTAAACGTTATAAGTAAGATGAAGAGACATGAGTTATAAATAATTCAAATGTGTAATTTTGTTAGACATTAAATGTATTACTAATTATGTATTGATTTTATTGGTAAAATAAATAAATAAAAATAATGGGGGACAATACAAAAAATGAAAAGAGAAAATATAATAATTGGTGACTACTTAAAAATTCTAAATACATTTCAAAGCAAAAAGAACAGTGACATATTGTTACATACGCAAACAAATGAGATCATGAAAATAATACTTTATTTTTCAATTACTTTTATATAATTATAATAAAAAAGAAACTCGTAATCATCATAAAAAAAATTTCTTGTTAAAATGAAATAATTATATTAATTTTTCTTCATAACAAAGAGAAAGTAGAATACTAAATGATCAAATGATTAGTATTGACTGTATAAATCAAAATTTAAAAAACTCTAGCAAAAGTAACTAAGTTGCTAATATAATTCAAAGTGAAAAAATAATCTCTAATTATGTCTTTTTACCATCTTCCTTTGCAAAGAGATCCGCCATCATGATTTGGTCCATATGTCAAACTCTTCATTATATGCAACCAACTGAATAAAAAAATCATATACCAATTAAAAATAATTATGTCAAAAAGAAAGAACTAAATATAAACTATATATATAATGTCACACCTCTTTTATTTTTTACAATTGTTGTGAATATGACGAGCTTTTAAAAAAATATATTTTAATTTTTTTGTAGAGTCGCCACTTGAAATTAGTTTTTTAGGTGTTCCAAGTCACCAGATAGTTCTTAGTTTAAAATTATAAAAAAAAATTTTTTTTGGTCTACGAAAAACAGAGATTGGGTAAGGAATTCTATTGACCGGAGGGAAGGTATGAGGCACCCTCCGAGTCCCGTGGTTCTAGCACGGTCGCTTTATTAACTTATATTTGTCTAAATAATTTATTTATTTATTTTGAATAAAAGGGGAAAATTGTATTAATTACTATTTTTTTAAAAAATTGATTGGCCTAAGAGCGTAACCGCACACAAAACCCTTCTTTTTAGAAAATAATACACACCAAGGATCGTAACCGAACACATGATTGTATTTGAAGTTTTATTTTATTTTTTAAAGAACAAAAAACACAATAATTAATTACTCAATTTTTTTAAAAAAATAAGAATAAAAGAAAATGGTGCAACATATACACCAAGAAATGATTAGTATTTATTTATTTATTATTATTAAAAAATTTCTAGCATTTATATTTATTGTTTTACCAAAAGAAAAAAATAGACAATTAAGTTTTACTACTAGACAATGACAACAAAAGAAGAAAAACAATTTTTTTTTATAAAATAACAATTAAACACTCTTTTAAACTAATGATTACTAGTTTTAATTTCTTTTTTTTTTGTTATATTGATAAAAATTTAAGAAATAACCAATTTGGTAAAATTTTTTTTTTATATAAAATGACTACCTTGACTTATTTGATAGAAGATTGCTAAATAGCAAATTTTCTAATTGTTAAATTGTTAAGTTAAATTAGTCAAATTTGTATTTATACTCTAATAGTCAATTCAAATATTTATATAAGAGAATTTTATTTTTATTTTTATTTTTTTTAAAAAAGACCATATTTACATTTTTTTTGCAGAAATAACCAGATTTACATTTTTTCTTTTGTTGCAAAAATGACCAGATTAAACCCTTTTGCAAAAATGACTAGTTTTAAATTTTTTATTTTTATTATTTTCTTAAGTTCATTTTTCAAAAAGAAAGTTACCAAAACTTAAAAAATTGCGATTGTTATATTTTTTTTAATTTTTTTATTTTATTTACTAAAGCTAACATTTAAACTAAATATGATTAAAAATATATGCACATCATAATAAACACAATCATATGAGAAACACTATAGAATAAACTAATAAAAATATACAAACTAAGTAACATAAGGATAAACATAATCATATGAGAATCATAATAAACTTAGCAAAAAAATCAACAATTTTTCAAAAAAAATAATAATAAAAAGAACATAAACATTAATTCAAGATTACATTGAAATGTATAAAGAAATACCTAGAGTTGATGACAAGCAAATAATAAAACCAAATTCAATTGAATTCTCAAGACAACCCAAGAGAAATATCTTTTTTTTTTAAGAAGAAGAAATTTTTTTAAGTTTTTTTTTTTCTTCTTGCAATCTTTTTTCCATCTTTTTTTCTTCTTCTTTTTAAATGGAAAAAAGAAGGGGGCTTAAATAGGTGTTCAACATTAAACCTCCAACTTTTCTTGAAAACTCAAGAGCCAATGCATGCATTGGACTCTTTGTTTTCCCAAGGTGCCATCCAAGATGGCCAATGAACTTTTATTTATTTTTGTTTTAAGAAAAATCAGATTAATTGAATGATTTATTTGCCCTTTTAGATGACCCATTTACTTTATTCATTAATTGAATATAGTTATATGGGTCATCAGAAAATAATAGGCCCAACTGTCATTTAGATGACCCATTTCTTTTATTCATTGTTTGAATAATAGTTAATGGGTCATCTGAAAATAAAAGGTCCAAATGTCATGTAGATGACCCATTTCTTTTATTCATTGCTTGAATAATAACTGATGGGCCATCTGAAAAAATATCTAAAATAGGCCCAAATGTTGACCCATTTCATCAAGACCCAAACAAATTGACCCACTAACACAAAATCTAAACATCTAAACAATATTAAAGATCAAACACAATAAAATAATGCAGAAAAAAAAGTAAAAAAAATTAAAAAATAATAAACATAAAACGAAATAAAAAAATAAAATAATAATAATAATACTTCAAGCAACAACATCAACATGGTAAACTTAAAGAACATTAATACACAAATCCGACATCAAACAACTTATATGGTCAAACGAAAAAAGATAATAATGAATTTGGATAAAGATTGAGAGGAGGGGAAAGATTGACATAACTTTCGGGTAAATGAAGTGTTAGGTAGTGGAGCCTGATTAATTTTAGGTTTTCCTATTTATTCTCTATTTTAGGTTTTCCTATTTATTCTCTATTTTAGGCTTTCCTATTTATTCTCTATTTTAGGTTTTCCTATTTATTCTCTGTAACCAAAAATACTCTGATTTATTAATATAAATATACCTCACCGCCGTGGAAGTTTACTCACGGGGTGTTACCACGAAATATTGGGTTTTCTCTTTCTCTCTCTAGATCTCTCATCTCTTTTTCTTGAAAGTTCTTGTGTTCTTCATTCATCTAGTGTGTGTGCGTGAATTCAATCCTAACAACTGGTATCAGAGCTAAGGAGATTCAACACGATCACTGACGATGGATAGTTCGAAGCTTGGAATCGAGAAGTTTGATGGATCTGATTTCAGTTTCTGGAAGATGCAGATCGAAGATTATCTGTACCAGAAAGATCTTCACGAACCGTTGACCGGGGTGAAGCCGGAATCCATGACGGATGAGAAGTGGAAACTCAAGGATCGCCAGGCTCTAGGGTTGATCCGGTTGACTTTGTCAAGAAACGTGGCGTTCAACATCGTGAAGGAGAAGACTACGTCCGGTATGTTGAAGGCACTGTCAAACATGTATGAAAAACCATCGGCTATGAACAAGGTATATTTGATGCGTAGATTGTTCAATTTACAGATGTCTGAAACTGGATCCGTTTCTGATCATATAAACGAGTTCAATATGATTGTGAGTCAACTCAATTCTGTGGATATTAATTTCGAAGATGAAATTAAGGCGTTGATTTTGATGTCATCTCTGCCCGAGTCTTGGGATACTGTTGTTGCTGCGATTAGCAGTTCCCGTGGATCTGAGAAACTGAAGTTTGATGAAATCCGTGATGTTGTTCTTAGCGAAAGTATTCGCAAACGAGAAGTGGGAGATTCATCGGGCAGTGCTCTCAGCGTTGATCGAAGGGGGAGAAGTAAGACGAAAGGCCAAAATCAACATGGTCGATCAAAATCAAAGAATCGAGGAAAATCCCTGAACAGATCAAACGTGACTTGTTGGAACTGTGGAGAAAAAGGGCACTTTCGGACGAACTGTACAAAGCCAAAGAAGAAACAGAATCAGAAATTTGGAGATGACAATGATTCTGTAAATTCAGCAGAGGACATTGGGGATGCTCTAATCCTTAGTGTGAACAGCCCGGTTGAATCATGGATTTTGGATTCTGGTGCATCTTTCCATTCGTCTCCAAGCAAGGAGTTGTTCCAAAATTTCAAATCTGGAAATTTTGGAAAAGTATATCTTGCTGACAATAAAGCCTTAGAGATTGAAGGAAAGGGGGATGTTTGCATAAAGACCACCTCGGGAAACCAGTGGACATTGGAGGATGTCAGATATATTCCTGGGATCAAGAAAAATCTGATCTCTGTTGGTCAGTTAGATAGCACGGGATATGCAGCAGAGTTTGGGAAAGGTTCGTGGAAGATCGTGAAAGGTGCTATGGTAGTAGCTCGTGGCACCAAATCTGGAACCTTGTACACCACTGCAGGGTGTATAAACATGGCCGCTGTTGCTGAAGGTGCTTCCGGTTCATGTCTGTGGCACAACAGACTTGGACACATGAGTACTAAAGGAATGAAGATGCTGGTTGCAAAAGGAGCATTAGAGGGTCTGAAGTCTGTTGATATGGGTCTTTGCGAGAGCTGTGTTATGGGCAAACAGAAAAGAGTAAGATTCACAAAGACTCCTAGAGAGCCAAAGAAAGTGCGGTTGGAAATGGTCCATACAGATGTTTGGGGACCATCTCCAGTATCATCACTTGGAGGATCCAGATTCTATGTTACCTTCATTGATGATTTCAGCAGGAAGGTATGGGTTTACTTCTTGAAGCATAAGTCAGATGTGTTTGCAACTTTCAAGAAGTGGAAAGCTGAAGTTGAGAATCAGACCGGTTTGAAAGTCAAATGCCTAAGGTCTGACAATGGAGGAGAGTATGACAAATCAGAGTTCAAGGCATTCTGTGCAGCTGAGGGAATCAGATTGATGAGAACAGTTCCTGGTAAGGCAAGGCAGAATGGAATTGCTGAGAGGATGAACAGAACATTGAATGAGCGTGCAAGGAGTATGAGGATACACTGTGGGCTGCCCAAAACACTTTGGGCGGATGCTGTGAGCACAGCTGCATACTTGATCAACAGGGGACCATCAGTTCCTTTAGGGTTCAAGATTCCAGAGGAGGTGTGGACAGGAAAAGAACTCAAGTACTCACACTTGAGGACTTTTGGTTGCACTGCTTATGTTCATGTTGATCCTGAAAAGAGATACAAGCTTGATGCCAAGGCTGTGAAGTGATACTTCATAGGCTATGGTTCTGATTTGTTTTGTTACAGGTTTTGGGATGACAAAAATAGGAAGATCCTGAGACATTGTGACGTGACACTTGATGAGTCTGTCCTGTACAAGGACAGAAAGCAGAAGTTTCTAGAGATAATAAAGCAAGTGCGAGTTGAGGTTGAGTTGGAGAAGAATAACCCCAAAGATGTCGAAGCAGATACTCAACCAACTCCTACTGAAGAATCAGAAGTGGAGCAAGTTACACCTGAGCGGGTGTTAAGGAGATCATCTAGAACCATCAGGGCACCAGATAGGTATTCACCTTCATTACACTATCTATTGCTGACTGATGAGGCGGAACCAGAGTCCTTTGATGAGGCCCTACAAGTGGAGGATTCGATCAAGTAGGAGCAATCCATGGATGATGAGATGAGGTCACTTGAGAAGAACGACACATGTGTGTTGACTGAGTTACCTACATGGAAGAGAGTTTTGCTGAACAAGTGGGTGTTCAGAATCAAGACTAAACCAGATGGCAAAAGAAGGTTCAAGGCTCGTTTAGTGGTTAAAGGATATTCACAAAGGAAAGGTATTGATTATGCTGAAATATTTTCTCCTGTTGTGAAGTTAACCTCTATTCGAATTCTGTTAAGTGTTGTTGCATCGGAGAATATGCATCTAGAGCAAATGGATGTAAAAACAGCGTTTTTACATGGAGATCTGGACAAAGAGATCTATATGCAACAACCGGAAGGATTTGTGGTTCCAGGCAAGGAACACATGGTGTGCAAGCTCACCAAGAGCTTGTATGGACCAAAGCAAGCACCAAGGCAGTGGTACAAGAAGTTTGACTCCTTCATGACCAAGAGTGGATTATGCAAAACTGAAAAGGATCCATGTTGTTACTTCAAGAAATACACTGATTCATATGTCTTTCTACTCTTGTATGTGGATGATATGTTGATTGCAGGATCTAGTATGAGGGAGATTAACAATCTGAAGACAAGGTTGTCTGCAGCATTTGAGATGACAGATTTGGGTCCAGCAAAGCAGATTTTGGGGATGAAGATTTCTCAGGATAGATCTGCTGGCACTTTAAATCTATCTCATGAGTTGTACATTGAGAAGGTGCTGAGCAGATTCAGGGTTAATGATGCTAAACCCAGGACTACTCTATTGTCAAATCACTTTAAATTGTCAAAGGAGCAGTCACCCAAGACTGCCGAGGAGCGTGATCACATGGCACTTGTTCCATATGCTTCAGCAGTTGGTAGTTTGATGTATGCTATGGTATGCACTTGCCCTGATATAGCACATGCAATGGGAGTTGTTAGCAGGTACATGGCGAACCCTGGGAAAGAGCATTGGGAAGCTGTGAAGTGGCTTCTGAGATATCTGAGAGGTACATCCAGTACTTCACTTTGTTTTGGCAAAGCCAAGGTGACTCTACAGGGTTTTGTGGATGCTGATCTTGGTGGGGATGTTGACTCGAGCAAGAGTACATCCAGGTACATTTACACCATAGGTGGAACAGCAGTGAGTTGGATCTCCAGGCTTCAGAAGTGTGTTTCTCTTTCATCTACTGAAGCTGAGTATGTGGCAATAGCTGAAGCTGGGAAAGAGATGATATGGCTGGCAGATTATCTTGAGGAATTGGGCAAGAAGCAGAGCGAGAAGATTCTTTACTCAGATAGCCAGAGTGCCATACAGTTGGTGAAAAATCCAGTCTATCATTCGAAGACAAAGCACATCAGAAGGCGATACCATTTCACTCGCAGGGCAGTGGAGGATGGTGATATGTGCTTGGAGAAGATAGAGGGTGCAAAGAACCCGGCAGACATGTTGACGAAATGTGTTGATGTTGGGAAACTGAGGTTATGTAAAACCTCGGTTGGTCTTCTGTAGTTGTTGCTACAGATGTTGCGGTGCGGTAAAGATGTTGATGATGAAGAGATTTTTTTTGAGAATGTATTTTTTGGATGACTGAGTCAGTCTCCAAGTGGGAGAATTGTTACGTAGTGGAGCCGGATTAATTTTAGGTTTTCCTATTTATTCTCTATTTTAGGTTTTCTATTTGTTCTCTATTTTAGGCTTTCTTATTTATTCTCTATTTTAGGTTTTCCTATTTATTCTCGATAACCAAAAATACTCTGATTTATTAATATAAATATACCTCACCGCCGTGGAAGTTTACTCACGGGGTGTTACCACGAAATATTGGGTTTTCTCTTTCTCTCTCTAGATCTGTCATCTCTTTTTCTTGAAAGTTCTTGTGTTCTTCATTCATCTAGTGTGTGTGCGTGAATTCGATCCTAACATGAAGGTCGCCGGAAAACTTTGCCGAAATTTTTTTGACGGATTTTGTACTTAAAATTTATATTTAATGATAGCCCTTGAAGAGCTCTACACATTTATGTAAAGGGTTTGGGATGGGAATGACCAGAACTTTATAAATCTAAGAAAAAAAGTAAAAATTTATATTTGATTTTCCTTAGATATACGGAGTTTGGCTATAGATATGGATGAAAGGTTTGTAGATTTAGGTAGAGGAGGGTGAAAGGAAAAGATGGTAAATTTTAAAGATTTTTTTGCCCAAAAAGGTGGTGGCGGCAGCGGTGGCCGGCTGGCGGCATGGTAGTAAGGGGAAGAAGAAAAACAAAAAATCTAAAATAAAAAAATGCTAATTTTTGGATTTTTGTATTTTTGTTTGGGTCCAATAATAGCCCTTGGATCAAAATATCATGAATGGTTGAGATTCAATCTTGACCATTCCTCCCCCCCCAGGTCAAAATCAAAGGTCCATCAGAATTGATCTAAATCAGCCTAATTTAAACAAAATTGGGTCATTTGAGCCAATAAAATAATAAAAATAAATACCCAAAATACAAATAAAAATAATATTCCTTACTAAAATATTATAGGAGTAATAATTCACAGCATGCCCCTCTTTGGTTGAAAACATGAAGAGTTTTCAAGTAAAGAAAGTGAACGAAGTGGCTAATTTTGGACTGTTTCAACTCCGATGAAGACATTTTGGAAAAGATGAGCGAACCTTTCTTCAGAGGTTGCCTACATAACCTTGATTAAAAGGAAATCAGATCACTGTAGTTCGAGAAACTTTGATAGCCGAAACTATCTGAAACGGTGGCCAAAAGATTGCTTCATATTGCTTGTCATCATCTACTGCCTATAGTTACAAAACAAAGAGTTAGAGAACTATGTCTCTCTACATTATAAATGTTACAAGATCCCTAATTGATGTATCTTCTTTTGATCTTATCTAGATATTTCACTTGCTCTGTGCATTATCTTTGAGATCGATCTTCATGCTGTCTTGGCAGCTGGTGGATCATTCTTAAGTGCATGTTTTAACTTGAGTTGGTTGTTGAAACACAAAACTCAAGATCACAAAATGGAAAACCCATGAAGAATATGTTTCCTTTAGAAAAGAAGAAAAAAAATGAGAATCTTGAACTAGGAAGTATAACCCTAGAATGAATAGGTTAAGTGAGGCGTGTTGCCCTGAGAGTTCCAATAAGACGCATTGTCCTAAGATTGGATGTATCCCCAAAATGTGAATAGGGTGTGTATAACCTACGAATGTTGGTGCGTATTGCTCCAGATATGCATATGGTGTGTATTGCCCATGAATAGAGAATTGATCTGTATTGCAAGTGAATAAAGACTGGTGCGCACTACACATAAATTCAGATTGATGCGTATTGTACGAAATTCAGACTGATGCGTATTGCACATAAACACAAGATGGTGCGTATTGCCCATGAATAAAGGATGTGTGCTTGTTGCACGAAATTCAGACAGGTGCGCATTGCACATGAACAAAGGATGGTGCGTATTGCCCATGAATAAAGGATATGTGCGTATTGCACGAAATTCATATTGATGCGTATTCCACATGAATTCCAATTGGTGCGTATTGCACAAAATTCAGACTGGTGCGTATTGCGCATGAACACAGGATGATGCGTATTGCCCATGAATAAAGGATGTGTGCTTGTTGCACGGAATTCAGATTGGTGCGTATTGCACGAAATTCAGACAGGTGCGTATTGCACATGAACAAAGGATGGTGCGTATTGCCCATGAATATAGGACGTGTGTGTATTGCACGAAATTCAGATTGGAGCGTATTTCCCAAAACTCTCGCATTGATAGGCAAAAATGCGCGCAACATGAGATGAAACACCAAACATTTGAAGACTTTGGAGATCTTCCTTTTTGTGATGTTTCCTTTTTGACTTGTAACCCTGCATTTCTTTTTCCTTTCTGTGTTGAGCAAATGAAAGAGAAAATTGTTAGTTTAAAGTGGTGGTTGGTTTGTGGCCTTGGTTCTCCAACGACTTGACCATACTCACGACTAATTTCTCCAACTCTACTACAACTCCTTGGTTAAGCAACCTTTGAAGCTCCCTCTTTGTTAACCAGGGGCCTTGATCTTTTGGTACTACCAAGTATCATGGTGCGAGGGATGTCCTAAAGAATGATGACCTTCATGAATTTTCAGTGAAGATCTGAGGTGCTTTTAGTCATTGTTCAATGTCTTGTCAACTCAGATACTCAGCTTTACTTTTGGGAACCCGTAGTAAGCTTTGCACTCTTTACTTTATTTTGTCAAGAGATTATATCGAAAAGAGAAAAAAAACAAATATCAAACTTAAGAGTATGAAAGATAAATCAAGAAGACTATAAACTTAATGAAGGATATTCCTTTAAAAATGAGAAAGAGAACTTATCTGGAGGCATATGTCGACTTTGATTGAACCATGACATGCACTTGGACTTGCCCCCTGATCCGTTTGAGTTTTTTAGTTCTAAAAATCTGAGTCTTCATCAATTGATCTATGTGCACTTTATGCAGAGGTGTCGACAAATGATCATCTTTGCAGATTTCATTCATGACGTTCTCTCCCTTTATCTTAAGGTGCCCGTAGGATTTTCACTTATAAGATTTTATTATTATTTTTTCGTCTTATGATGCCTATGAAGGTTTTCACCGATAAGACTCTTTCATATTTTTTTTACTTACTTATGGTATCCCCCAAGGGTTTTCACTCATAAGTTTTTTTTTTCTCTTTTTTTCGATGTTGCCTTTGATGATTAATATCATTTTCAGATTTGATCAAAAATTCGGTTGCCAGAATAAACAGAATTACAATCTGACATTATTCTATATAAAAAAAAACTAAAACAATGCCCCAGTTTTCTGTAAATACTGGAAAACTGATTTTTTTATATGACCGAACCCCTAAAGGGTTGCCTACGTATCGGAATCAGGTCAAACGTAGTTCAGAATTTTCAATGAGAGATTTTTTTTTGAAGAGGTGCCTTTGTTCTTTCAACCCCAAAATTGTCGCAGAACCTTAGAATGCATTAGATGTAGTATCTTTTGACTAAATCTGCATTAACAATTATGCCCGTGATTTTTCCTTCCACATCAGTAAGGTGCAGGGCTTCTTTGGACAATACTTCCTTGATAAGATATGGACCTTGCCAATTTGGGGCAAACTTTCCCTTGGCTTCTTCTTGGTGCGGGAGAATGCGCTTTAAGACCAGTTGACCTACTTCAATGTGTCTTAGGTGAACCTTTTTGTTGTATGCACGATCCATCCTTTGCTGATAAAGCTGACCAAAACAGACAATCGTCAATCGTTTCTCGTCTATTAATGCGAGTTGCTCTATTCGGGTTTTGACCCATTCAGTATCTTCAATTTCAGCCTCGACAATAATTCGAAGAGATGGAATTTCAACATCCGCTGGAATCACAGCCTCAGTTCCATACATCCAAAAATTTGCACCAATCGAGGTGCGCACTGTTGTGCGATATCCCAAAAGTGCAAAAGGCAGCTTCTCATGCCATTGTCTAGTGCCTTGAATTATCCTTCTGAGAATCTTTTTGATATTCTTGTTGGCTGCCTCCATAGCTCCGTTGGCTTTTGGTCGGTATGGAGTAGAATTGTGGTGCACAATTTTGAACTGCTCGCATACCTCCTTTATCAGATTACTATTGAGGTTTGCAGCATTATCTGTGATGATAGCTCTTGGGATACCAAATCAACAAATAATGTTTGAATGAACAAAATCCACGACCGCCTTCTTAGTGACTGATTTTAAAGTTATCCCCTCCACCCATTTGGTGAAGTAATCAGTCGCAACCAAAATGAATCGATGTCCATTAGAGGCTTTTGTATCAATTGGTTCGATTACATCCATTCCCCATGCAACAAAGGGCCAAGGAGCAGCCATAGGGTGCAACTCTGAATGAGGTGAATGAATGACATCACCATGAATTTGACATTGATGACATTTTTTCACAAAGTGAATGCAATCCCTTTCCATGGTAAGCCAATAATACCCCGCCCAGAGTAACTTTTTTGCAAGGACATATCCGTTCATGTGTGGTCCGCATACCCCAGCGTGCACTTTATTCATAATTTTCTCGGCTTCTTCAGTATCCACATATCTCAATAAATTCAGATCCGGAGTTCTTTTATACAAAACATCCCCGCTCAAAAAGAAACCATTAGCCAGACATCTAATAGTTCTTTTTTGGCTTCTATTGGCATGTTCGGGGCATCTCCCTGTCTTCAAGAAATTCTTGATGTCTGAGTACCATGACTCACCATCAGGTTCTGCTTCCACTGTATTACAATAGCCATGTTGGTCCCGAACTTGAATCTCTAATGGGGTGATGTAAGTGTTTCCAGGATAGGGAAGCATTGAGGCCAAAGTAGCCAAGGCATTGGCCAAATCATCATGGAACATGGGGATGTATCTAAACTCGATGTACATGAACCTTTTGCTAAGATCTTCCACACATTGTCTATATGGAAGGAGCTTGAGGTCTCGAGTTTTCCATTTGCCTTGAGCTTGTCGGATAAGCAAATCAGAATCTCCCAACACAATTAATTCTTGCACACCCAAATCTATTGCCATATTTAGACCCATGATTCAAGCTTCATACTCAGTCGTGTTATTTGTACAAAAGAAACGAAGTCAAGCTGTTGCATGGTAATGTTGCCCTGTGGGCGATATTAAAATTGCCCCAATCCCTGTGTCTTTTGTGTTGGTTGCTCCATCAAAGTAC
Organism: Solanum pennellii; assembly: GCF_001406875.1. Lineage (NCBI taxonomy): Eukaryota > Viridiplantae > Streptophyta > Magnoliopsida > Solanales > Solanaceae > Solanum > Solanum pennellii. Next base: position 6,965,667 of record NC_028646.1, on the reverse strand, counting down.
AATTGCCAGGCTTGATTTCCATTTGAACCTACTTCCTTAATTGAGTTAATCTCTTCATCAGGAAAATATGTATCCAATGGTTCGTAATCACATCGACTGGGTTCTCTGCCAAGTAATCTGCCAAAGCTTGGGCTTTCATTGCAGTGCGAATGACATATATAATGTAAAATTCAATGAGCAAAATTTGCCATTTCCCGAGTCTGCCAATTGGCATTGGCTTCTGAAAGATGTACTTTTAAGGATCCATCCTTGATATGAGGTAAGTTTTGTAGGACAATAAGTTATGTCTTAACTATTGAGCTACCCAAGTTAAGGCGCAACACGTCCTTTCCAAAAAGGTGTACTTGACCTCATAACTAGTGAATTTCTTGCTCAAGTAGTAGATACCCTGCTCCTTCCTTCCTGTAGCATCATGTTGACCGAGAATACACCCAAAGGAATTATTTGTTACTGAATATAGAAAGAGAGGCCTGTTCAGCTTGAAAAAGTAAAGTCTCAGTGCCAGTTGTAAGGTTAGGAAGGTTCAGGCGGTACCAACACGGGAGGGTTGGACAAATAATCCTTGATTTTTTCAAAAGCTCGTTGACAATCTTCTGTCCATCTGACAGCAGCATCCTTCTTCAGAAGTTTCAAAATGGGCTCACATGTGGTTGTGAGTTGAGCAATAAACCTGCTGATGTAGTCCAACCTCCCAAGTAGACTCATGACTTCGGTCTTATTTTTCAGGGATGGCAAATCTCAAATGGCTTTTATTTTGGAGGGATCCAATTCGATTACCCTTCTACTGACAATAAAACCCAGAAGTTTACCAAATTGAAATCTGAATGCACATTTTGCTGGATTAAGCTTGAGGTCATATCTTAGCACTCTTTCCAAGAATTTTCTCAGATCTTGCACATGATCAACTTGTGTTTTAGACTTAATGATTACGTCGTCGACGTATACTTCAATTTCTTTATGCGACATATCATGTAACATGGTGGTCATAGCCCTCATGTAAGACGCCGCAACATTTTTAAGACCAAATGGCATGACCCCGTAGCAATAAGTTCCCCATGGAGTGGTGAAAGCAGTTTTCTCAGCGTCCTCTTCATCCATCAAGATTTGATGATACCCCGCAGAACAGTCCACAAAAGATTACATCTCGTGTTTTGCACAATTATCAACTAGGATGTGGATATTTGGCAATCAAAAGTTGTCTTCTGGACTAGCCTAGTTTAAATCTTGATAGTCAACACAAACTCTTATGTTTCTATCCTTTTTCGGCACAGGAACAACATTTGCCAACCAAGTAGTGTAACTAATAGCTTGGATAACCTTTGCATTCAGTTGTTTCATTATTTGTTCCTTGATTATTTCACTCACGTCCGGTTTGAATTTCCTTCTTTTTTGTTGGACGGGTGGAAAATCTGGATAAACAGGCAACGTATGAACCACTAAATCAACACTCAAACCTAGCATGTCATCATAAGACCAAGCAAATACATCTTTGTATTCAAACAAAAGTTGTATTATTGCCTCTATAATTTCCTGATTGATATGTAGACTTATTTTTATTTCCTTAACATCCTTAGAACTTCCCAAATTGATTGTCTTAGTTTCACTAAAATTAGGCTTTGGTTTGTGCTCAAACTGTTCCAGTTCCCTATTAATTTCCCTAAAAGCCTCTTCTCCATCATATTCCACCTCTTGACTTGGTGATTCAAGAATAAACAACTCTTTGAAATCAGGGAGTGAATTCTGCATGCATGTCATGTTATCAAAGCCGGCATTTACATAACTGAAAAATAGAGAACAAGAATTAAGGGAGGGAAAAAGACAATTTACTATGAAACTGAAATTTCATATCATTGACATCAAAAAGGGACAGAAGGGTTGACAATAACAAAATACTTTGAACTATTCGGGCCACAACCCTGAGAATAACAAAATACAAAAGAGTAGCAAAACAAACTACCACGACTCCTTCCTTATGGGAAAAGGAGTGGCTTCCCAATTGCTTAACTCAACACATGAGCCCACGAGCTGTATATTGGCATGACTTGTACCTTCACCAACTTGGACCATATTTACTTCACAAAACAACTGTTGAGATCCTCAATAACTTCTTCAATGTCTTCAAGAGTGAATGAATCTTTCAATTCTGGACCCTACGATTTGATAAAAGAATGATAAATATGGGGAATCGGTTATGGCAACGACCAATCAATCCTTTTGTGGTTCTTAGCCTTATCTCCATTTCTCTTGATTTGTTTGTATCCGAGGCCAGAGGTGCCTTGGTTTCCTAAAAGAGTAATCGGATCCTTGATTCCTTGCGAAGATACTCCCAAACCTTTACCGGGTTGATAACTATATTTGAGCATCGTCGTTGCTACCATTAAAGCGGAAGAGAAGATACATGATTGGATGATAGATTCTCCTTTTTTAAAGCGATCGAATGATACAACCTCAAAAGACTGGTAAACAACAGAATCACATCCTTCTTTTTCCTCAATGTATGGGACGGATGGATCTTTGTAAATAGGTGAATCATCTTCCCTATGAACAGTGATTCCCTTATTTTTGTATTCAAACATGACAACTTGATGTAGAGTTGATGGGACGTCTCGAGCCATGTGGATGCATGGCCTCCCTAGTAGAAAATTATAAGATGTTTCCATATCCATTACTTGGAACACAATCATAAAGACTACTGGCACAATTGTCATGTTTAACTTGATTTCACCAATGGTATCCCTCGTTGAGCCGTCATAAGCTCGCACAAATACATTACTGGGGCGAATTCTGTCAGTGTTAACTTTCAAGCTTTGCAACGTAGAAAGAGGACATATGTCTACCCCTGACCCTCCATCTATCATGACCCTCTTTACATAGTAACTTTCACATGTCACTGTAAGATGCAAAGCTTTGTTGTGTCCAGCCCATGGGCAACTTATCATTAGTGAAAGTGATGACGTTTGACTCGAAGACGCGCTTGGTCATATTCTCCAACTGATTTACTGTGGTCTCTTTTGGCACATGTGCTTCATTCAAAACCTTATTCAACACAAGACGATATTCTTCTGAGTGCAAAAGTAGAGACAACAGTGAAATCTGTGCAGCCGTCTTCTTCAATTGTTCCACGACAGAGTAATCTGGAACCTTAAGCTTTTTTAGAAATTCTACATTTTCTTCCTCACTAACTGCTTTCTTTAGTGGTACTTGGATATTTTCAGTCATCTTCCCTTTTCTTAATTCTTTTGGAAAATAACATCTTCTAGAACGTGTCAAACCCCCCGCTTCATCAACTTTTTCGACAATCTCCTTTCCTCGATAAACCACTGCGGTTTTGTTATAGTTCCAAGGGACAGCCTTTGAATCAATTATTGGACGCTGTTGAACGGGCTTAACAAAAATAGGCTCTTTCAAATTGGTCAAGCAACTTTGGGCATGTTGTGTTAATGAAAAGTCTTTTGATACATACAACTCTGGCATAGCTGCTCGAACTTCAATCCCCTTTGAAACCCCCGAGATGCACAAGACTTTGGTGTCAATATTGGCACCTTCCACACTCAGAGATGCAACTGGTTCTAAACTCTTCATTGACTTGTATTCTTCCCCGATCTTCCTAAACAACTTTCCCATTATGCTGAGGAGTTTGTACTCTTGATCATCAAAACCATACCTACTAAGTTGTTTTGAGCTGGAAGTGGGTTATTGGTCACATTGGGAGTGTTTTGATCTCTATCACAACAACAACTCCATGCTCGATCAGCTTCTCTATTGCTCCCTTCAAGGTCCAACAATTATCAGCGTTGTGTACTGGGGCTCCTGAATGGTATTCACATCTTTCATTGGCTTGGAAACCTGGAGCATTTGGATTCCGACAATGTCGTGGGATACACTCAATCACTCCTAGCTTTTTTAACTTTTGAAACAAGCTGGAGTACGACTCTCCCAATAGAGTGAATCTCTTTTTCTGTGCTTAATCTTGAGCATAATTCTGCATAAGAGGAGATTTGTAAGGGACCTGATAGGGTGGCCATTGCGGTGAAAGTTTCCTTGAGATGGGGCCCGAAAATATGGGCGATTGGGAGGATGCACATATGATTGAGCATTTAAGACCGTGTACGGAGATGGAGATACTGGATATTGAGGGGCATAAGGGTCGTAATGCTGAGGATAGCTAAGTTGTTCTTGAATTGATGTGTAAGGACAATTAGACTTTTTCTGAGCTCCCCTTGACCCTGATGCTAGTGAAATAACTTCCTCTTTCCTTTTACGATTTCCAAAACTTGTTAAACCACCTTGAATGTCCTGTGTGGTAGCTTTGACTGCTGCCTAGCTCACGATTCTTCCTGTTTTGAGACCACTTTCGACCATTTCCTAATTTTTATTGCTGTGTGAAACGGTCTTCCCATTGCGGCTGTGAGCTGGTGGAAGTAGTCAGGATCTTGAGCCTCTATGAATATATCAACCAATTCTTGCTCATTTAATGGGGGCTTGACTCGGGATGCTTTTTCCCTCCATTTGATAGCATATTCTCCGAAGCTTTCACTTGTTTTTTTTCTTGTATTGGAGAATGTATTACGATCTGGCATAATGTCGACATTATACTGAAATTGTCTAACAAAATCTTGAGCCATATCATCCCATATGTGCTAGTGGGAGATCTCTTGGTCTATAAACCATTCTGAGGCAACACCAGTCAGGTTCTCACCAAAATAAGCCATGAGCAATTCTTCTTTACCCCTGCATCGCGAAGATGATTACAGTATCTCTTAAGGTGGGCTATGGGATCACCGTGTCCATCATACTTATCAAACTTAGGGGTTTTGAACCCAGGTGGCAGATGGACATTTGGGAACATACACAAGTCTTTGAATGCGACACTTTTGTGCCCTACTAATCCTTGCATGCTCTTCATGTGTTGCTCGATGCTTTTAATCTTTTTCAACTTTTCTTCTTGCTCTGTGCCTGGAGTGGGCCTCTCAACATCAATGGGGGAGCCGAATTGAACAGAGTTAGGGCCCCCAAATGCTATCCTAGGAGTACAGTACTGCTCCGGATGAGTGGTGAACTGTCCCTCTTGAGCTGCTCTTTGCGTCACAGTCGGTTGTGAGAGTGTATAGACCGGTGCAGCTGTTGTGACAGTGGGAGTATTCCTAAATCGCATGCCTTGAGGACGTGTTGTTGATGGCCCGGCCCCACAATTATCAAATGGACCATACCTTGGGGGGAAGAAAGGTTCTGATATTGGGACATGAGAAGATGAAGATCGGATACTAGTGATATCAGCAAAACCAGGAATATATGTTGGTGATTCTTGTACATTGGCCCAGGCTTGCCACAATTGTGCCATAATATGTCTCAACGTCCGATTTTCTTCAACAGTGACTGTCTCTCTTGTTGTTGAATCAATTGGAGTATTCGCTGGATTCACCATAGTTTCAGTATTGGTTGTCATTGACGCTCTTACGTTAGACCTGGTAAAGTACGGGTGCGATGCCAATTTACAACAAACCAACCACCGAAAGCTAACTAGAGTTGATGTGAAATGAACAAACTTGTTAGGGGTTAGACAATTTTATAAATCAATCACACACTTATAAATCACATAGTAACATGGGTTCAGAAGGCCATTGTTTCATCCCATCTTTGCTTTGCTTATTATCCTTTTTTTTTTAAAAAGAAAAAGTTTTGAAAAAGAAATTCTGATCGGACCCTTTGGAGGTTGCCTACGTATCATGTTACTGCATGAATCAGATCATTACGTATTTCAAAGATTTAGATGACTCAAAATGATTAATTTGGAATTAATTTGCCGAAACTTCAAGAAAACAACAAAAATCAAAAGGTTTAAACACAACCCGGATCAACATAATATCCTTAAACACCATGAAACAAAGTCTAGCCCTTCAGAGATCATTCATACGCACTGATTTTTAATAACATAGGAGGTTTGCTCTGCCAGTTGATGAACTTGAAGTCTATCCCTTCCTACGTTTTGATGACAGTCATTTAACAAAGCCTGATGATCACCAAGATTATTCCTCAAAAAGGCCTCTCGCCCTTCTGTGTGTTGCTCTCTCGATGATCAGAATTCTTTGCCCCTCTTCGATATCAACATAATGAATGATTTTTCTCTTACATTCTTCTAACTGATGCATCCAACACGATCTTTCTTTCTCGAATTTTTCCTTATGCCGCTTAAGTTTTCCCTTTTGATATTGCACGACCTCTTCGGATGCCACTAAGTCCCTCTTCAATCGAGAGATCTCAAAACTCTGCTCCTTTTTTTATCTGTTGTGCCAAGTGGATTCTACTATGCAATTCTTCCTCCAACCGGGCTAATCTTCCCTCTGCATGCTTCAATTCTCCTTTCATATCTTGCAACTCTAACTTGTGATATTTTCCTCTTTGGACCTGTACTTCTTGCCGTGCAATGCTTGCTTTGGCCTTCTCCAACTCTTTTTTCAAATGTCTTATAATATGTTGATCTCTTCTTTTTCTGCTGGATCCTTCGAGAGTGTCACCAAATGTCATTGGATCACGAAACCACGATAGGTACCTAGGAACCACCTTTCCTTTATCTTTATCCACAACCATTTCACTTAGCTTAGAAATAATACTCCCGTACCAAATCTTCATAATATCTTCGCTATTAAAACAAAAACCTGGTGGAGTGTCATATGCAAACCTACTCATATCATCATTGGGTGGGATTTCTTGAACTCTGGCTAATTGATGCATAACCCAAAGTAGGGCATATGGTTGAACACCTCTAAGACCAATCAACACAAGAAATGAGATAACACTAGACATGCAAATGATATCCTTAGCTGTGAACCAGTAATAATTCCACACTATTTCATTAGATGTGATCACTGAAAGTTTTTCTTCACACGCTATGATTCCTTTTGGAAAATTAATTTTTGCTTCCCTTTCCTTATGAGAGGAAACATAGTTGCACCAATATTGAGTAAACCTAGGCGCACGATCATGGTGATAAAAGTGTTCCAAAAATTATATTTGGAGCAAAATATTACAGCCTTCAAATTACATTTCCCCACTTAAACATTTAGTCAATGCACGAAACATATTTGCCAGGATCATAGGAATAATAGTTGGACTTTCCAACGCCTTCACCACACCAGCCAGACGAATGTCAATATGCTTGTCTCTTTTGGGGAAAATAATGAGCCCCAAAAATGCGACCATAAAAGCAAAACATCCATTTGCCTTCCAAGCCTCTTTGCTCCCTTGGTTACTCAACTGGTTTCGATAGTTCTTGAATCCATCCCTTTGACCGTATCTCTGGTATAGAAAGTCCAATGAGACCCACCCATTTTTCAAACTCTCTTTCTCTATTTTATTAATCTTGAGCAATTCCAGAAATTTTTTGGCATCAACATGTTTCGGAATTATGGGTCTTTTATTGCGTAGATCAGCACCTCAAACATTAGACCCCTTCCCCATGTAGCTGGCAATTTCTTCCAAAGTTGGTGTCATCTCACAGTCAGAAAAACGAAATACATTATTTTTGGGATCCCAAAAAGGAATCAATGTCTCGACCACATCCTTTCTAGGATCAATCTCCATAAGATGCACTAAATGCCCCTAGTGTTCCTTTACTCTTTTTTTATCATGACTTCCCATGTTTGTCCACCATTGTCATAAATATTTTGATATAGTATCTACGATCATGAACTCTGAAATTCCTTCGCTTCTAGGCCTTTTTGAACCTTGTCCTTTGGTCGATGGTGCCATATGTACCTTTAAATAGAATCCAATAAAGGTTTTTATGACAAACTCTAACAGAGTGAAGAAATAAAAGCAAAAAAAGGAGTTTTTTTTATAAAAAAATAAAATAAAACACCAATTTTTACAAATACCAAACCCGAGAAGTGATGCCTACGTATCTCTTTTTAGTGAGAATTAGGTTTGCATAGTTCATAAAAGAAAAACTTGTCTTGGGAAGACTAGCCCTTTTATTTTGACCTTTTTTAAAAAAATAAATAAAAAATTAAACTCAAAAAGCTATTTTGAAGATGGTCAACAATGTCAAGACCTTCTGAACCATCTATTTTTACATAGCATATAAAATGAATACTTTGGTCTAGCACGGATACATATCTCAAATTTTGCTAGCTCAAATGCACATGATGAAAGAAAAAAACAGCATACCAAAGACATTTTATCTAGGTTTAACATTTATGAAGGTGTCTAGCCTAGCTTTACTCGAGCGGACAACTCGAGTCGGGGAGGGTCAGAGTACCGGTAACAGAGCTATTCCGGCTTAACTGGTGGTCCAACCCCGTCTAACATGTGTGAGAACCTAGAATTAGGAGCGTAACCGCACACTGACTCATCCTAGACAGAATTCCTGTGGAGCGTAACCGCACACACCGTATATAACAAAATTACAGAGACTCAGAGGGTGTGCAAGAGAAAATACTTTATATACAATATAATATCAAAACAATGAATTGCTGAAATAACACAATTAGCATCCAAACATAAAATTTATCCAAATAAACAAAATAGCAAAAAAAAAAAGTTAATGTACAAAGCTCGTATTCTAAAACAAGTGGTCCTCAGTGGAGTCGCCAGATTTGTCACACCTCTTTTTTTTTTACAATTGTTGTGGATATGACGGGTTTTAAAAACAATATATTTTGATTTTTTTGTAGAGTCGCCACTTGGAATTGAGTTTTTTAGGTGTTCCAAGTCACCAGATAATTCTTAGTTAAAAAAAAACTTTTTTTTGGTCTACGAAAAACAGAGATTGGGTAAGAAATTCTATTGACCGGAGGAAAGGTATGAAGCACCCCGCTAGTCCCGTGGTTCTAGCACGGCCGCTTTATTGACTTATATTTTGCTAAAATAATTTATTTATTTATTTTGGATAGAAGGAAAAAATTGTATTAATTACTAATTTTTTTTTAAAAATTGATTGGCCTAAGAGCGTAACCGCACACAAAACCCTTCTTTTTAGAAAGTAATACACACCAAGGATCGTAACCGAACACATGATTGTATTTGAAGTTTTATTTTATTTTTTAAAGAAAAAAACACAATAATTAATTACTCAATTTTTTTTTAAAAAATAAGAATAAAAGAAAATGGTGCAACATATACACCAAGAAATGATTAATATTTATTTATTTATTATTATTTAAAAATTTCTATCATTTATATTTATTGTTTTACTAAAAGAAAAAAACAAAAATAGACAATTAAGTTTTACTACTAGACAATGACAACAAAAGAAGAAAAACAAAAAAAAAACTTTTACAAAATTACAATTAAACACTCTTTTAAACTAATGATATACTACTTTTAATTTCTTTTTTTTTTGTTATATTGAAAAAAATTTAAGAAATAACCAATTTGGTAAAAAAATTTTTTTATATAAAATATGTTTGCTCTAGTTTTTGTTGTTTTTGATGTTGAAACGGTTTTTCTTTATCCATGGACTACCTTGACTTCTTTGATAGAAGATTGCAAAATAGCAAATTTTCTAATTGTTAGATTATTAAGTCAAATTAGTCAAATTTGTATTTTTACTTTAATAGTCAATTTAAATATTTATTTAAGAGAATTTTATGTTTATTTTTATTTTTATTTTTGGAAAAAGAAAAACACCATATTTACATTTTTTTTGCAGAAATAACCAGATTTACATTTTTCTTTTGTTGCAAAAATGACCAGATTAAACCCTTTTGCAAAAATGACTAGTTTTACATTTTTTTTATTTTTTTCTTAAGTTCGTTTTTCAAAAAGAAAGTTTCCAAAACCTAAAAAATTGCGATAGTTATATTTTTTTAATTTTTTTTTACTTACTAAAGCTAACATTTAATATGATTAAAAATATATATGCAAATGATAATAAACACAATCATATGAGAAACACTATAAAATAAACTAATAAAAATATACAAACTAAGTAACATAAGGATAAACATAATCACACGAGAATCATAATAAACTTAGCAAAAAAAAAATTAATAATTTTTTAAAAAAAAACATAAAAAGAACATAAACATTAATTCAAGATTACATTGAAATGTAAAATGAAATACCTAGAGTTGATGACAAACAAATAATAGAAGCAAATTCAATTGAATTCCCAAGACAACCAAAGAGAAATATCTTTTTTTATTTTTTTAAGAAGAAGAAATTTTTTAAAGTTTTTTTCTTCTTCTTGCAATTTTCTTTCTATCTTTTTTTTCTTTTTTTTTTAAATGGAAAAAAGAAGGGGGTTTAAATAGGTGTTCAACATTAAACCTCCAACTTTTCTTGAAAACTTAAGAGCCAATGCATGCATTGGACTCTTTGTTTTCCCAAGGTGCCACCCAAGATGGCCAATATTTTTTTTAAAATTTTTTTTTAAAGAAAAATCAGATTACATTCATTTGCCCTTTTAGATGACTCATTTACTTTATTCATTAATTGAATATAGTTATATGGGTCTTCAAAAAATAATAGGCCCAAATGTCATCTAGATGACCCATTTCTTTTATTCATTGTTTAAATAATAGTTAATGGGTCATCTGAAAATAAAAGGTCCAAATGTCATGTAGATGACCCATTTCTTTTATTCATTGTTTGAATAATGGGAAATTTAGCTAACTAGTCAAAAAAAACCAACTTATTTAGTGATAATATCCATACTTTAATAATATTAGTAAACATGTCAAAAATGTCATTATTTTAAAAATAAATAATTATTATTATATTATTTATATTTTCTCTCATTATTTACACCCTTTTTTTCTCTCTCATAAATTAAATATTTTCCTATATTTATGTAATTGGATATATATTAATGATATTTTAAATTTTCTCTCTCTTTTATTAAGATTATTATCAATTTCTATCTATATATTTGTTACTAATCAATTCTACAACTTCCAAGATTTATTTTCACTTTTCTTAATAAAAGATTTTCACTCTCTCTCTAACCTTTTTCAAAATTAATTCTTCATAGATTTTCGAATTTTCCTATTATCTTTGTTAATATTCACGTTCTCTCTCTAACCTTCTTCAATAGGCAATTCCACAACTTCCAAGATTTATTTTCACTTTTCTTAATAAAAGATTTTACTCTCTCTCTAACCTTTTTCAAAATTAATTCTTTATAGATTCCCGAATTTTCCTATTATCTTTGTTAATATTCAACATCTTCCCCGATTTTCGTTTGGATTTCACGTTTTCTCTCTAACCTTCTTCAATAGGCACACCTTCTTCAAAATCAATTTCTTCACATATCCTCAACTTTCCAGATTTAGGAGATTCACATTAATTTGGGTATTATGTTCTTCATATTCCTTATTGATTTACTTACTAATTTTAGTATTTTTTTTAATTTTTTTTGTTTTGTTGTTGTTCTTAAATCATTTTTTAGGGTTTCATAATACAAAATTCTCTCTTCAATGGACGCCTTCAAGAGAGTTACTAGAGGTATTGTACAAAAAAATCAATGTTCTTCCGAGTTCTCATCGTTTAATTTTTTTTTCACTCAAGAAATAAACAACAATGTAGGTTCAGCTTCTAAGTCTAAGGAGGATATACGAGGGGGGGGGGGATGCCTGAACCTGTCGAGGTGCAAAATCCCACACAAATTCATAACCATGAAGTTGAAGAAGACCAATTTTTTGGAGAAGAGGTATTTTTTTTTGCATGTGCTGTGTATTGCATGTTTAGTTTAATTTTTTAGTAATTTTTAAGATTCACAAAAATACATGTTACAATGAGTTTGGAAGTGTGTATGGAATGTTTAGTCTGTTATAGTTTCTATGTATTTTTGTATTGGGAAATTTTTTAAATGTCATATATTTATTGTATTTTGTGTTCTGTTCTTTTTTTTTTGTGTGTGTTAGTTGTCAATGTAATACATTTTATGAGCTTGATTGTGTATTTACTATTATCATATACATTTGTAAGTGTATATGGAATTTTCATCTTGTTATAATTATTATTTTTTTAATTTTTTAATAGTTCTAATGTTTTTTGTATTCACTGTTATAGTTAGCATGTATTTTTGTATTTAAAATGTTTATTGTATTTTGTGTTCTGTTTCTTTTTTTGTCAACGTAATAAATTTTATAAGTTTGATTGTGTATTTACTATTATCGAATATATTTGTAAGTGTATATGGAATTTTTATTATGTTGTAGTTATTATTTATTTTTGTGTTTTATAGTTTTAGTGTTTTTTGTATTCATATATTTGAAAGTGTATATTGAATTTTGTTGATGTTTTAGTCAAGTATGTATTTTTGTATTTTATAGTTTTATTGTATTTTTGTATCCATAGATTTGGAATTGTGTGTTGTATTCGTATTATGTCAGTATATATCCATAAATTCATTTTGTATTTAATATGTTTATTGTATTTTGTGTTCTGCTTTTTTTTTTTGGTCAATGTAACGCATTTTATACGTTTGATTGTGTATTTACTATTATCGAATAGATTTGTAAGTGTATATGAAATTTTTATTATGTTGTAGATATTATTTATTTTTGTGTTTTATAGTTTTAATATTTTTTGTATTCATATATTAGGAAGTGTATGAATTTTGTTGATGTTTTAGTCAAGTATGTATTTTTGTATTTCATAGTTTTATTGTATTTTTGTATCCATAGATTTGGAATTGTATATTGTATTCTGTATTATGTCAGTATATATCCATAAATTCATTTTGTATTCTGTTTTTTTTTTGTGTTAGTTATGTCAATGTACCACATATTAGTAACCATATGTTTTTTTTGGTATGTTATTGTAACTGTGTTGATTTTTTATTTATTATTATGTTTTTTTGTTCTATTATTTTAGTATTATTTCATTTTTTTTGAATTCAATATGCCAGGGGACTTCTTATGCTTGCAAAAAGCTACCAAAAATGCACCCCACATTCACTGTATAGTAAATCATGACATTAAATCCAAGTTGACTGACAAGCTTACACCGGAGCAGTATAAACTTTTTTGTGAGAGTACGTGTTTTGGTCAGTATATGAAAATCAAAAAATGTGTTGGGCAAGGTCAAATTCACAGGTATGTCACTAGAAGTAGAAGCTAGTAGTAATCAGTCTCTTGTAATCAAAGTAAATGGAGCTATTTTAAAGTTCACAATTAGGACGTTTGCGCTCATTACTGGATTAAACTGTGTTGGTGTTGTAGAGGATTTCAAGTTTAACACAGAAGAACCTAACCGACTTATTGTTCAGTACTTTGGTGGTACTGAGATCATACGTAGATCTGATTTGTTCGATAGGTTCAATGGTAAAGTTTGGGTTGACAATGATGATGATGCGATTAAGTTTGCAATATTATATTTCATTCATATGTTTGTGTATTCTGGCGAGAAGAGATCATTGCGAATTCCTAGAATTCACTTTGATTTGGTTGAAAGTGGTCGGTATATGCATTATCCTTGGTGCAGAAAAGCATTTGAGTGGTTGCTACAGAGTATCAACAAGGTTTTCTTACTGATGGTCAATATTATAGAATATGTGGTATGCATGTTATCCTTCAAAAATGGATATACGAGTGCATTGGTAAGCGTAAGACGAATTTTGCACGGAAAAATCAGTGATCGTATCCCCCGTATTCTAAATTGGCAAACAGTAGGAGGAAAACCCCGATTCAAAATGTTGATGAAAGATACATTCAATGATGGTAATAGAGAGGTATTGTATATAATTCAAGAAATTGTACCCTCGTAATTGTATTAATTCGATGTATATCTTTTATTATGTTAATTATTCTTTTTACTATCGTTTTCAGATTAAATGGAAGAATGTTGTCCCTTCTCTAATGGAAATTGTTGTTCTACAATTGCCTCCTGAAGGTGTTGAAAAATCAACTGAAGGTGTTCAAACAAAATTACATCGTGATATTGATGAACAAGCACTTTCTGGATAGAATTAAGATGATGATTTGTCAACCCACCTCCACCTTCAATGAAGGTTACAGATAAAAGAAAAAAGGGGCAATCAGTATCACCTGCTAAAAGGATACTAAAAAAGGACTCAAATATCGCAGATCAAATGGAACGGAATGAACAGATTGATCCAGTAGCAAAACGGAATGTGAAAAAGCTGCGATTCAAAAAGTTGTGCGGAAGAAACAAAAATTGTATTCTAGGAAGACAACCACTCATACTTATGTGCCAACAAAGGATTCTCAAATACCATCTGTAGGTGTGTATCATGAACAATTTATGAGGAAAGAACTCTCTGAGTTACGAAAGGAGATATATAGTGTTTATACTTATGTTTTTTCAATATATTTATTCAAATTATTGCAATCTGTAAATTTTACACATATTGTAACTATTTCAGGTCAGAGAAAAGTTCAAAGACATTCGAAAGTTGATAAATGATAATTTTAATATCATTATGTCTACTTTGAAGGTGAAACAATATGCTCAATTGTTATGTTTAAAATTATTTTTATTCTTTTTATTTTTTTGAATTCTCTGTTGTAATTTAATATTTTCAGGACAAAAAAAATTAATGACATTGCTGGTCAAGGATAACAACCTTTTACAAGTCCAATTTTATCAGAAAATCAAAATCAGGTAGACACAACTCATTTTGAAAATAATAGTTTATTCTATTTGTATTCTGTATGCTGTAATATATATATGTCTAATATAATTTTTTTTTAATATTTGTAAGTACCTTATTTCATTATCCATAGTGATTAAATATATGTTGATTACTTTTATATCCAATATATTTTCAGAACAACACAAACAATCACAATGCTGCTCAAGGACGACAACATTTTACAAGTCCAGTTGTATCAGAAAATCAAAATCAGGTAGAGATAACTCATTTTGAAAATAAAGATTATTATTTTTGTATTTTGTTTTTCTTACTACGTTTATGTTTAATATTAATTTGTATTTTATATGTCGTTAATACTGTATTTCATTATAACTATTTTTTATCTATATGTTGACTACTTTTGTATCAAATATCTACATGGATTGAATGAACTTCTTGATGATGAGAAAACGGAGTGTGATGAAAGCTCAAATGATGGCAGCAAGGAAGTTCTCCAAGTATGTTCATTATAAATTTTGTATTTTTATATGGTTTACCGATATTTTTTTTTATTCAATCTCCTTTTTTCAAGGATCATTCAATTTTTAAAAATTCAAATCTGGGAGACATACCCGATATTGTTGGGGATGCTGATAAACAAGTATGTTGGTTAACTCTACATATTTATATAGTGCCGTTGGGAATATTTTGATTATTTTTTATAATTCACATTTTTATATATTTAAAGGTTGATTGTGAAAATTCCCCTGTGCGTAATCTGATCACTGTAGATGCTGGTTTTAGTTCGTCTAAATCAATAATCCCAACTGTATGTTTTCTACTTATCTAAACTAATTAGTTTTGTTGTTATTAGTATAATTTGCATTTGAATAATGTTATTTTTTTGTTAACTACAGATACGTCAACCATCATTTGTATTTGACAAACCCAAAAAAATAAGGCCGCTTGTTTTTGAAAGACAACATGATTTTACAGATCAAGATGACAATGATGAAGAGGATCAGTTCATATTTTCTACCTCTATTCAGTTCATTGCTCCCATGGAAGGGTCACAACAATCACAGTTTGAGTTGGATGATTCTCTAATGTCAAGTCTCAGTGACATAAAAAGTATTTGTGTTACTGACAATACCATTAATGCAGAACAGAGCATTATCATGCATATTCTGTAACGACCTGTTTAGTCGTTTTGAGCAGCAGATTTTATTTCTGGAAAAACTGGCTGAGACGACGGATCTCACGACGGACCGTCATGGGCACGACGGACCGTCGAGGGGGTCTCGTTCCAAAACACTTGGAATTCTGAAATTTGGGTACTGAAATCGACTCTCTGAACTTCGTAACGGAATAGCAGGACGGACCGTCGTGGGCACGACGGACCGTCACAGACTCTTCAAGGAAATTTAGTCTCTGAAGTCTGTGACGGAAGCAGCAGGACGGACCGTCGCAGGCACGACGGGCCGTCAAAGGCTGCGTAATCCCAGGCTGGGTCGGATTTCTATTAAGTAATTTAAGGGGCGTTTTGGACTATTCTTGCTTTAATTATAAAGTTAGTGGGTTAATGTTAATAAGTCTAATTACTTGGGGGTTAAAAGAGGTAACCTTGAGTTAATTAGTGGGATATTATTGCCATCTTTATACTTAATTATATGCTAATTAGGGTAAAAGAAAGAGGGTTTGAATGAGAAAAATAGAAAGAACAAAGAGAGAGAGAGAGGGTCGAACGAGAAAGAGAGAAACGAACGAAGAGGAAACACAAGCTTTGGGGAATTTGCTTGCTTGATCACGAATCTTCGGTGGAGGTAGGTTATGGTTTATGCTATTCGTAGTAAACTCTTAATAGCGAATGATATGTATTGGGTAGTATTGTAAACCCTTCTATATGCTTAATTGTATGCTTGTATGAATGTGATTGTATAATTGTGATAAAATAAGCATGATGAAGCTATTGAATCCCAAATCTTGAAAAACCCTAATCTACTTTGTTAATGAGATTGATGATGCCTTGGTATAAAAGAAGGCTTGATGAACTAAAGTAATGGGGTTGATGATGCCTTGGTATTAAAGAAGGATTGATGAATTAATAGAATGAGATTAGTGGAGCGGGTGTCACGAACCGACACGTAGTATTAGGGGGACCGGGTGTCACGAACCGACACGTAGAATTAGGGGAGCGGGTGTCACGAACCGACACGTAGAATTAGGGGGACCGGGTGTCACGAACCGACACGTAGAATTAGGGGACCGGGTGTCACGAACCGACACGTAGAATTAGGGGATCGGGTGTCACGAACCGACACGTAGATTTAGGGGACCGGGTGTCACGAACCGACACGTAGAATTAGGGGATCGGGTGTCACGAACCGACACGTAGAATTAGGGGATCGGGTGTCACGAACCGACACGTAGAATTAGGGGATCGGGTGTCACGAACCGACACGTAGAATTAGGGGATCGGGTGTCACGAACCGACACGTAGAATTAGGGGATCGGGTGTCACGAACCGACACGTAGAATTAGGGGATCGGGTGTCACGAACCGACACGTAGAATTAGGGGATCGGGTGTCACGAACCGACACGTAGAATTAGGGGATCGGGTGTCACGAACCGACACGTAGAATTAGGGGATCGGGTGTCACGAACCGACACGTAGAATTAGGGGATCGGAGTGTCACGTACCGACACATAGTAGTAGGGGAGCGGAGTGTCACGTACCGACACAAGAGGAATAAAGATAATGAATCTTGAAAGATGTTAATATACTCAATCTAATGAACCTAATTCCCAAATGGGTATGGTATTGAGGCTTGAGTCCTCATGGGTGAACTTGGCGGTGCTTATTAATGATTATAGAACTTGTTGTTGCTACACGTTGAGTATTGTAGTTGATTTATGATATTATCTGATATATACTGTTTTCTATTTTGAGTTGGCCGATGATATCTACTCAGTACCCGTGTTTTGTACTGACCCCTACTTGTATTTGTTTTCTTTGTTATTTGTGGAGTGCAGCAAACGTACCGTCGTCTTCAACTCAACCGCAACTCTAGCCAGTCTTCATTACACCGGATTTCAGGGTGAGCTAATGCTTCTAGCTTGGACTGGATCTTCTTCCTCATGTCTTGATGCCTTGAAGTTCCGGCATGGACTAGCTTTTGTTTATTTTAGCTTCTTAGAATACTCTTAGTTTAGTAATTTGATCATAGATGTTCTTGTGGTGATGACTTCCAGATTTTGGGGAATAATAGATGTTGAATTTTAGAAGTTATTGAATTGGTTTTTATTAATGAGTTTAAGTCTTCTGCATTACTTTCTGTTGATATTAAATTGAAATGTTAAGGTTTAGATTGGTTGGTTCGCTCACATAGGAGGGTAAGTGTGGGTGCCAGTCGCGGCTCGGTTTTGGGTCGTGACAAACTTGGTATCAGAGCATTAGGTTCGTTGGTCTCATCACACAAGAACGAGTCTAGTAGAGTCTTAAGGAACGGTAGGGGGACGCCTTTACTTTTCTTTGAGAGGCTATAGGACTTTAGGAAAATTCCATTCTTTCTTTCTTTCGTGCTATTACTTGAATCCAATTGGTATCTAGGTGATACAAATTGGTATCTGACCATCTTCACTCTATTTCGCAGATGGCCAGAACTAGAGCAATGACTACGTCAACACCAGCACCGGCGGGACAGGGTGCGTCTGAGCCAGCCACTGGGGCTGTAGCTCGAGGAAGAGCAGCGGCAAGAGGCCGTGGTAGAGGTCGTGGGAGGACGTCCTCTAGGGGAAGAGGACAAGCACCTGCCCCATCTGGTACTAGGGCGGTGACTCCTCCACCAACTGAGGAAGTGGTAATAGAGGGTGAGGAAGGGGAGAATGAACAAGTACAGAATGAGGGATTGCCACCCCAACCTACCCCAGAGATGATCAATCAGGTTCTGGCTTATCTTAGTGGGTTATCTGATCAAGGCCAGACACCTCCAGTGTTTTCTGCACCAGCACCTCAGGTTCCGGAAGTACAACAGGCAACTGCTGCGGCTCCCCGCATGGATGCTCCATTGGAAATAGGCACGTTTCCTCGTTTGACTACAGGGCCTATAATGACAAGCGATCAGCATGAACTTTTCAGTAAGTTCTTGAAATTGAAACCTCCAGTCTTTAAGGGTGCTGAATCTGAGGATGCCTACGACTTTCTGGTTGATTGTCATGAGTTACTACATAAGATGGGTATAGTAGAACGGTTTGGTGTTGAGTTTGTGACTTATCAGTTTCAAGGGAACGCCAAAATGTGGTGGCGGTCACATGTTGAGTGTCAACCAGCAGAGGCACCACCTATGACTTGGGCATCATTCTCTAGCTTGTTTATGGAGAAGTATATCCCCCGAACCTTGAGGGATAGGAGGAGAGATGAGTTCTTGAGCCTAGAGCAAGGCAGGATGACGGTCACTGCGTATGAGGCTAAGTTTCGTGCATTATCTAGGTATGCCACTCAGCTTTGCTTCAGTTCACAAGAGCGGATTCGCCGTTTTGTGAAAGGGTTGAGGTCAGATTTGCGGATTTCAGCCTTACAGGTAGCGGCTACAGCGAAATCCTTCCAGGAAGTGGTAGACTTCGTGATAGAGGTGGAGGGAGTGAAGCCAGATGACTTCACCATGGCATCGACATCTAAAAGGTTTCGTAAGGGAGGTGAGTTTAATGGTTCTTACTCCAGAGGGCAGGGTTCAGGAGGTTATCCAGCCCGACCTATTCAGTCTTCACTGCAGACCGTAGTTGGGGGTCCACCGCAGACCGGTCAACACTTCTCTGAGTCTGGAGGTCATCCCCAGACTTCGTCGTTCTCACAGAGACCTAAGCTTGAGTCCAGAGAGTGTTATGAATGTGGAGAGATCGGACACATTAGGAGGTTTTGTCCAAAACAAGGTTACAGACCCCCAACAGTCAGAGGTAGAGGTGGTCATGGAAGAGGCCGTTATTCTGGAGGGCGTGGTGGCCGAGGTAATGGTGGTCACCAAAACGGCCGGGGTGACGGACAAATTGGAGCTACTACAACACCACATGGTAGGGGCAACGGGCAGACAGGTGATAGGGCCCATTGTTACGCTTTCCCTGGGCGGTCTGAAGCGGAGACATCAGATGCTGTTATCACAGGTAATCTTTTGGTTTGTGATTGCATGGCTTCTGTATTATTTGATCCTGGCTCCACATTTTCATATGTATCTTCCTCATTTGCTACTGGTCTTAATTTACATTGTGAATTGCTTGACATGCCTATTCGTGTTTCTACTCCGGTGGGTGAGTCTGTGATAGTCGAAAAGGTATATAGGTCTTGTCTGGTGACTTTTATGGGTAGCAACACTCGTGTAGACTTGGTTATCTTAGAAATGGTTGATTTCGATGTAATTCTGGGTATGACTTGGCTTTCTCCAAATTTTGCAATCTTAGATTGTAATGCTAAAACTGTAACGTTAGCCAAGCCTGGGACAGATCCGTTAGTGTGGGAGGGTAACTACACTTCCACTCCAGTTCGTATCATCTCCTTTCTTCGTGCTAAGAAAATGGTTAGTAAAGGGTGTTTAGCGTTCTTGGCACACCTCAGGGATGATACTACCCAAGTACCTTCGATTGAGTCGGTTTCGGTAGTTCGTGAGTTTCTGGATGTGTTCCCTGCAGACCTTCCTGGTATGCCACCGGACAGGGATATTGACTTTTGCATTGATTTGGAGCCGGGTACTCGTCCCATTTCCATACCCCCTTATAGAATGGCTCCAGCAGAGTTAAGGGAGTTAAAGGCCCAACTTCAAGAATTGTTAGGGAAAGGCTTTATTAGACCGAGTGCATCCCCTTGGGGTGCTCCTGTTTTGTTTGTGAAGAAGAAAGATGGGAGTCTTCGGATGTGCATAGATTACCGGCAACTAAATAAAGTAACTGTTAAGAACAGGTATCCTCTTCCTCGCATTGATGATTTGTTCGATCAGTTACAAGGTGCTTGTGTCTTCTCTAAGATTGACTTGAGGTCTGGTTATCATCAATTGAAAATACGGGCAGCAGATGTGCCAAAGACTGCTTTTCGAACCAGGTATGGGCATTATGAATTCTTGGTAATGTCCTTTGGACTAACGAATGCCCCTGCTGCTTTCATGAGCTTGATGAACGGGATTTTTAAGCCATATCTGGATCTCTTTGTGATCGTATTTATTGATGATATACTGATATACTCCAAGAGTAAGAAGGAACATGAGGAGCATTTGAGAATTGTGTTGGAAATGTTGAGGGAGAAAAAGCTTTATGCCAAATTCTCCAAGTGTGAGTTTTGGCTAGATTCAGTGTCCTTCTTGGGGCACGTGGTTTCTAAGGATGGAGTGATGGTGGATCCTTCTAAGATCGAAGTAGTGAAGAATTGGGTAAGACCTACTAATGTGTCAGAAATAAGAAGCTTTGTTGGTTTAGCCAGTTACTACCGTCGATTTGTCAAGGGATTCTCTTCTATTGCTTCCCAATTGACGAACTTGACTAAGCAGAATGTTCCATTTGTATGGTCGGATGAATGTGAGGAAAGCTTTCAGAAACTCAAGACCTTGCTGACTACCGCACCTATCCTTACCTTGCCAGTAGAGGGTAAGAACTTCATTGTGTATTGTGATGCATCCTATTCTGGTTTGGGTGCAGTGCTAATGCAAGAGAAGAACGTAATTGCGTATGCTTCGAGGCAACTAAAGGTGCATGAACGTAATTATCCGACCCACGATTTGGAGTTGGCTGCGGTAGTGTTTGCATTAAAGCAATGGAGACACTATCTATATGGGGTTAAGTGTGAAGTCTATACGGATCATCGCAGTCTACAGTATGTCTTTACTCAGAAAGATTTAAATTTGAGACAGAGGAGATGGATGGAACTACTGAAGGATTATGATGTCACCATCTTGTATCACCCAGGAAAGGCTAATGTGGTGGCAGACGCCTTAAGTAGAAAAGCAGGGAGCATGGGTAGTCTAGCTCACTTACAAGCTTCTAGACGCCCATTGGCTAGAGAAGTTCAGACTCTGGCTAATGACCTTATGAGGTTGGAAGTAAATGAGAAGGGAGGATTTTTGGCCAGTGTGGAGGCGAGATCTTCTTTTCTTGACAAGATCAAGGGAAAACAGTTTAATGATGAGAAATTGATCCGAATCCGAGATAAAGTGTTGCGAGGAGAGGCTAAAGAAGCAACAATCGATGAGGAAGGTGTTTTGAGAATCAAGGGAAGGGTATGTGTACCCCGTGTTGATGATTTGATCAACACTATTCTGACAGAGGCTCATAGTTCAAGGTATTCTATACACCCTGGTGCAACCAAGATGTATCGTGACCTAAAGCAACACTTTTGGTGGAGTAGAATGAAGCGCGACATTGTTGATTTTGTTGCCAAATGTCCAAATTGTCAGCAAGTAAAGTATGAACACCAGAGGCCCGGAGGAACACTTCAGAGAATGCCCATTCCCGAATGGAAGTGGGAAAGGATTGCAATGGACTTCGTGGTTGGTCTTCCAAAGACATTGGGTAAGTTTGATTCCATTTGGGTAATTGTGGATAGGTTAACTAAGTCTGCTCACTTCATTCCGGTCAAGGTGACTTACAATGCAGAAAAGTTAGCCAAACTCTATATCTCAGAGATTGTTCGGTTGCATGGAGTTCCACTCTCCATCATATCAGATAGAGGTACGCAGTTTACTTCTAAGTTTTGGAGAACATTGCATGCTGAATTAGGTACTAGGTTGGACCTTAGTACTGCATTCCACCCTCAGACCGATGGACAGTCTGAGCGAACGATTCAAGTGTTGGAGGATATGCTTCGTGCATGTGTGATAGAATTTGGTGGCCATTGGGATAGCTTCTTACCCTTAGCGGAGTTTTCATACAATAATAGCTATCACTCAAGTATTGATATGGCTCCATTCGAAGCATTGTATGGGAGGAGATGTAGGTCTCCCATTGGGTGGTTTGATGCATTTGAGGTTAGACCTTGGGGTACTGACCTTTTGAGGGATTCATTAGAGAAGGTGAAATCTATTCAAGAAAAGCTTTTAGCGGCTCAAAGCAGGCAAAAAGAATATGCAGATCGAAAGGTTAGGGACTTGGAGTTTATGGAGGGTGAGCAAGTCTTGCTGAAGGTTTCGCCCATGAAAGGGGTGATGCGGTTTGGTAAAAGAGGTAAGCTAAGCCCAAGGTATATTGGACCATTTGAAGTACTTAAGCGAGTAGGGGAGGTGGCTTATGAATTAGCCTTGCCTCCAGGGCTGTCAGGAGTGCATCCGGTATTTCATGTGTCTATGTTGAAAAGATACCATGGGGATGGAAACTACATCATTCGTTGGGATTCAGTTCTGCTTGATGAGAATTTGACTTATGAGGAGGAGCCTGTTGCCATTCTAGATAGAGAAATTCGCAAGTTGAGATCAAGGGAGATTGCATCCATCAAAGTTCAATGGAAGAATCGACCAGTTGAAGAGGCCACTTGGGAGAAGGAGGCTGATATGCGAGAAAGATACCCACACCTGTTTACAGATTCAGGTACTCCTTTTCGCCCTTGTTTTTCTTCTTGTGATCGTTCGAGGACGAACGATGGGTAAATTGGTATCTATTGTAACGACCTGTTTAGTCGTTTTAAGCAGCAGATTTTATTTCTGGAAAAACTGTCTGAGTCGACGGAACCCACGACGGACCGTCATGGGCACGACGGACCGTCGAGGGGGTCTCGTTCCAAAACACTTAGAATTCTGAAATTTGGGTACTGAAATCGACTCTCTGAACTTCGTAACGGAATGGCAGGACGGACCGTCACAGGCGTGACGGGCCGTCACAGACTCTTGGTAAAAATCTAGTCTCTGAACTCTGTGACGGAGCAGCAGGACGGACCGTCGCAGGCACGACGGCCCGTCACAGGCTGCGTAAATCCCAGGCTGGGTCGGATTTCTGTTAGTAATTTAAGGGGCGTTTTGGACTATTCCTGCTTTAATTATAAAGTTAGTGGGTTAATGTTAATAAGTCTAATTACTTGGGGGTTAAAAGAGGTAACCTTGAGTTAATTAGTGGGATATTATTGCCATCTTTATACTTAATTATATGCTAATTAGGGTAAAAGAAAGAGGGTTTGAATAAGAAAAAGAAAAAGAACAGAAAGAGAGGGAGAACGAGTAGAGAGAGAGAGAAACGAAGAGGACAACAAGAATTTGGGGAATTTGCTTGCTTGATCACGAATCTTCGGTGGAGGTAGGTTATGGTTTATGCTATTCGTAGTAAACTCTTAATAGCGAATGATATGTATTGGGTAGTATTGTAAACCCTTCTATATGCTTAATTGTGTGTATGCATGATGTGATTTTGTATATAATTGTGATAAAATAAGCATGATGAAGCTATTGAATCCCAAATCTTGAAAAACCCTAATCTACTTTGTTAATGAGATTGATGATGCCTTGGTATAAAAGAAGGCTTGATGAACTAAAGTAATGGGGTTGATGATGCCTTGGTATAAAAGAAGGATTGATGAATTAATAGAATGAGATTAGTGGAGCGGGTGTCACGAACCGACACGTAGTATTAGGGGGACCGGGTGTCACGAACCGACACGTAGAATTAGGGGACCGGGTGTCACGAACCGACACGTAGAATTAGGGGATCGGGTGTCACGAACCGACACGTAGAATTAGGGGATCGGGTGTCACGAACCGACACGTAGAATTAGGGGATCGGGTGTCACGAACCGACACGTAGAATTAGGGGATCGGGTGTCACGAACCGACACGTAGAATTAGGGGATCGGGTGTCACGAACCGACACGTAGAATTAGGGGATCGGGTGTCACGAACCGACACGTAGAATTAGGGGATCGGGTGTCACGAACCGACACGTAGAATTAGGGGATCGGGTGTCACGAACCGACACGTAGAATTAGGGGATCGGGTGTCACGAACCGACACGTAGAATTAGGGGATCGGGTGTCACGAACCGACACGTAGAATTAGGGGATCGGGTGTCACGAACCGACACGTAGAATTAGGGGACCGGGTGTCACGAACCGACACGTAGAATTAGGGGATCGGGTGTCACGAACCGACACGTAGAATTAGGGGACCGGGTGTCACGAACCGACACGTAGAATTAGGGGATCGGGTGTCACGAACCGACACGTAGAATTAGGGGACCGGGTGTCACGAACCGACACGTAGAATTAGGGGATCGGGTGTCACGAACCGACACGTAGAATTAGGGGGACCGGGTGTCACGAACCGACACGTAGAATTAGGGGATCGGGTGTCACGAACCGACACGTAGAATTAGGGGGACCGGGTGTCACGAACCGACACGTAGAATTGGGGGATCGGGTGTCACGAACCGACACGTAGAATTAGGGGATCGGAGTGTCACGTACCGACACATAGTAGTAGGGGAGCGGAGTGTCACGTACCGACACAAGAGGAATAAAGATAAAGAATCTTGAAAGATGTTAATATACTCAATCTAATGAACCTAATTCCCAAAAGAGTATGGTATTGAGGCTTGAGTCCTCATGTGTGAACTTGGCGGTGCTTATTAATGATTATAGAACTTGTTGTTGCTACACGTTGAGTATTGTAGTTGATTTATGATATTATCTGATATATACTGTTTTCTATTTTGAGTTGGCCGATGATATCTACTCAGTACCCGTGTTTTGTACTGACCCCTACTTGTATTTGTTTTCTTTGTTATTTGTGGAGTGCAGCAAACGTACCGTCGTCTTCAACTCAACCGCAACTCTAGCCAGTCTTCATTACACCGGATTTCAGGGTGAGCTAATGCTTCTAGCTTGGACTGGATCTTCTTCCTCATGTCTTGATTCCTTGAAGTTCCGGCATGGACTAGCTTTTGTTTATTTTAGCTTCTTAGAATACTCTTAGTTTAGTAATTTGATCATAGATGTTCTTGTGGTGATGACTTCCAGATTTTGGGGAATAATAGATGTTGAATTTTAGAAGTTATTGAATTGGTTTTTATTAATGAGTTTAAGTCTTCCGCATTACTTTCTGTCGATATTAAATTGAAATGTTAGGGTTTAGATTGGTTGGTTCGCTCACATAGGAGGGTAAGTGTGGGTGCCAGTCGCGGCTCGGTTTTGGGTCGTGACATATTCAAACCACAAACAATGATAACTCAAATATGCAAAAACAGGCTAGCATGGAGAGTCAGAACAAAATAACTCCTGTTCACACACCATTACCTGCGCATAGGATTAGACGTCCAGGCCCTTTCAATACATCCCCATATATGACATCGTCCGGCTCATCTGCAAGTATAAAGACATAACAAATTTTAATGTGTTTTAAATCTGATTTATATATATTTATTCTAATTTTTGTATATGGTATGTTATTTTTTAATTTAATATTTACATCATGTACTTCATCGGTGCAACCAATTATTTTTGAACTGAAATCGTGATATCATGATGCACACGGGTCATGGATTTGCGAAAGGTCTTTTTGCAAAACATGAGAACAAGTAAGTATTTAAGACGCATAATAATATAAAAAAAATTGTATGTTGTATTATGTATTCTCCATTTTTTTAGTATATGATATGTTTTTTTTAGTATTCATGATTATTATTTTGAGGTTATTTTGCATAATCAGTTATTAATCTGAATCATTTTTTTTACTGTATTCTAAACATGTTAGTGTATTTTCAATGAATCAACTTATTGAATGCTAATGTACGTTGTATTATAAATTGATTGAAACAACTCATATATTGTTCGTTAATCTTTTTAAAATTCTGTATTGTAATAACAATCCAGAAATTTATTTGTTGCTATGTATGTTACTCTAAATTCTGGTGCATATTTTCACAAGTACATTCGATACCTATATAATTTCTATGTTTCTATGTAATCAATATGAAATTTAAGCAAATTGTATACCTTTTATTTTTTGTGTATTTGTTTAGACGTCATGATCAGGACCGATACAAGAAGGGTAAAACACGCATTTCAGTCCCATTTGACTTTGATGTAGATATTTTAGACAATAAAAATTTGTTTACAATTTGTACTCAAAAGTACAATTGTTGAATGATTCGGTAAGTAACAACTGTAGTTATTTAGTTATTCTTCGTTGTTTTATTGTTATCTAATGATTATTTATTTTTTATTATTCAGCATATCAATGTTATCTTCTATTATTTGAGAAAGAAAACCAAGTATGATGTTGACAGCAGGTATAAATACACAACTGTGGATTGTGTGTTTACGTTCAAAATTTCATCAATTTGAAAGAAGTATGAAGATTTAGATAGTGATGTCTGCTGATGAAGAGCATTTTATGGGTGATTACATTAGAGGGTATAAAGTTCATGTCGGCATTCCGTTGCATTTAATGGATCACGTATTTATCCCTGTAAATGTAAAGAAAAAATTTCTTTGGGCATTTTGCGGTACTCTCTCTTAATGATAGACGTGTATACGTTTATGATTCTTACAGAGCGGCAGGTCATGATGCAGCAATCAGGAAAGCGGTTACCAAGTTGGATCAACTCATTCCGCTTAAGTTGACTATGTATGATTATTACAAGAACAGAGGTATAGATAGATCTGTTAGTCAAGAAGAGAATGAGTTATTTGAGATAATTTTCATAGACAACATACCTCAACAGACCGATGGCAGCTTGTAAGTTGTATTAATTTTAATTCAGTATTTCATTTTTGTTTGTATTTGAATTTTAATTTTGTATTCTCATGTTTTATTCAGGGATTGTGGTATCTATATGCTTGCTTTTGCCGAGTGGATGTCTTATGGTCAAGGAAATCCAAGTGGTACATTTGACGTAATGTTTTTAAGGTCAAGATATGCTGCACTTTTTTGGAATTATAATAAGCAAAAGCAAGACAACGAAGCCATTAGTGACTCTGAGGCACCCCTTAGGCATGCCATGCCTCTATGTGTTCGTGTTGTGCCTGCTCCAATTGAAATACAGTAGTTGTGCGTTTGTTGAAGATACTTCTTCGTGTTTTAAAACTACTTAATTTATGTTTCATAAACTTTTATTTTGCTTTATATTTTGCATACTTATCATTTTGATTAACTTTTATGTAGCAGATAATTTTGCATACTTATCATTTTGATTAACTTTTGTTTAGCAGTTTATTTTGCATACTTTTCATTTTGATTTTATGTATATATATTATGTTAGTTGATTCCATGTGTTGTATTTTGTATGTTGTATCCATCGTTGTAAAATAGTTGTATTACATTATATACATTGACAGGTTTTTTATTATGTTCTGTATTCATTACGTCACATTACTTGTAGTTGTATTGTTTGTATTAAAATCTAATTTATTTTCAAATGTTGTCACATTAGTTGTATTATATAGTGTCAAATATATTTGTTTATGAACATTAAATCACAATTTCTCAAGTCATATTTTTTAGTGTTCTTGCATATACATATACATATTGAATTCTCAGCTTATTCATATATAGTGTGATAGGCAATAATATGGAGTGAGCTATCAAATGATTTTGTATTTCATTAGAAACAATACTTTTGTGTATTCTATTTTTTTAAAATCAAGGACTTTATTTTATTTTATTTTTGTTTAATTTTTGTTTACTTTATTTTTTATGAACGTTTAAGTTATATATTACAAATACAAAACTTTTATTAGGATACAAGTATATACGCGCAAACGAACATATTTTGATAAAATATTATTCGTTGAACATTATGAAAACATCAAATACAAGGATAAACAATTTGTACAAACACATATAAATTTATTTTTCAAAACAAAATCAAACATATCTAACTATTCAGTTCGAGGTCCATTCCTGCATGATCGCCTATTATGTCCCTTTTGACCACAAGTACTACAAGAATTCTTGTTCTTCTTTCCATATAGCTCACTGTATGTCTTATCACGAAGCTTTTTTGGAGGCCTACCAGGTAGTTATTTGAACTTTGGAGGCTTAAATATTTCATTCTCTACATATGCAGGCATATTCCAATCTTTTCGATCAGGTAATGGATTGATTGGATTAGCATATGTAACAAGTAATGTATTTGGCTTGTAAAGGTCAGAACAATACGGTTCAGAATCAAGAAATTTCTTCTTTAAAACAGCCCAAGCGTGCGAACATGGTATTTCATCCACTTGAAATCTCCTACATGTGCAAGTTTTCTTTTCAAGACAAACAATAAATGTTTCCCCTTCATGACGAACACTGTGCACATAATTACTCGTTGCAACTACCTATTACATAAAGTTAAAAGGAAGTTAAATCATACCAATTATACAATCTTTACTTTTTACTGAATGAGATGCAAAATACAACACTTTTAAGGAAGCATAAACATACCGTCATATGCAGTGAAAGTTCTTCATTTTCAGCGAGCATTGCTTGTGCTTTACCACAACGTGTCGTGAATGTATTAGAAGCAGATGTATGGTTTTTGAAATTCCATCGACCAAACATTTGTCTAATTTCCTCAAGAAAATCATATATAGGTAATTCTCTTGCTTTCACAAGGCATCCATTTATGCATTCAGCTATGTTTGATGTCATCACAGTGCCTCGATCAACTGTTGCATACACTCTTGCCCATTTGTCATAACCAGCCAATTCCAAATAATTCTTCACCTTAATATCAACATGTTCTACTTTTTTCATCAGTTCATTAAATTCAGAATGTTTGTATGCCTTTGCCATTTCATAAAACACTTCTGAAAAACTGTCATGTGACTTTTTATAAAGTGTCTTCACGTTCTTCCAAAGATGAAACATGCAAGCATAATGTGGTATGTTGTATATCCTCGAAACTGCTTTTATAATACTCTCGTTTCTGTCGGATACAACACACATTTTATTCTTTAAACCATGAGCTTCTCTAAACTGTTCAAAAAACCAAGTCCAAGATGAATCATTTTCCGAATCAATAATACCATAAGCTAGGGGCAGTATATTTCCTGAATATATACAATGCAAACATTTGGATACATATCGGCAAATACAACAAATACATTTTTAATGAATATAATACTGTGCGTAATTCTTTATAAAAATATAAATATCTAATAGTTACCTGCTCCATTCTTGCAGACACAAATGTGCCATTATAAGTCCCCCTGAGATGGCTGCCGTCTACTACAACTATTGGCTTACAACTTTCAAAACCTTTTATGAAAGGAAACAAAGCTATAAAGACATATAGAAATTCATTTTCTTCCATCTTCTTCATTCTTATATGCTATCCAGGATAAGTGGTGTCCAATATATATAAATAACTGGGTAATTTACTATATGAATCAGATGGCGTCCCCCTTAATGTATTTATTGCCTTTTCCCTAGCATTCCATGCCACAAAGTAGGATACATCTACGCCAAGTTCGAGTCTAACATCAACTTGTATGTCTTTCGGTGTCAACTTTCTTTTATGATCAACTAGCTTGGGCTTTATTATACCTCCAAAAAGACTGCTTGTTGCTTGTCTCTGACTATACACCATATCTTTTAATGAACATGTATGCTCATCTACAAACTTTCTAATTCTAAACGTTCTCGATTTATTGATGTTGAAAGCCTTTATTATCCATCCACAATTTTCAGATACACAAACAAGTGTATAACTGCTTGAATTATAAAAGAAAATAAACAAAGCAAATTAATACATGATATTATATGGAATAATTACTATAACAACAAAAGATAAAATCTATATAAATACATAATACCTTACTAAACTTGATCTTTCTGTCTTCCACTGAAATCTATTATCAATGGCATATTTCATCATCACAACTTTCAAAGTACGTTTATTCTTATAAACTTGATCCTCAATGACTTCTTTATGATTCATATTGCAGATAATAGAGTTACTTAACTCATTACTGATTAATGGTGCACTAATAACTATTAACTTGGTTATTAGTATTACTTCCTCCATTTATCATACACATGCCAACATCTTCTTCATACTCATTTTTACAATTTATATCACGATCATTCACAGATACAGTTACACAAATGGGGTACTTTGCGAATTCTCGAGCTTCTTTCTTCAATGAGACATATACTCTCATTTCCATATCGTTGTGTATCTCCAAAGGTGCAATGCTACCTTCTATTTTATACTTAAGTTTCAATCTGTTATACCTCAAATCTACCCCAATCTGATTAGCAACTTCATCAACTAAATCTTTATACGATGCATATTCTTTAATCATAATTGCCTCAGTTGTGTAATCAACATAGCAATTATCTTCAGTCCAATGTCCATAATGCTTTATTATAAAACTAATGCTCCCCATATATGCTTTATAGTAAAAAAAATCACATAGTAAAAAACATAGTCAATACTAAATATAAAAATAATGACATTATCATTAATTTGTATCAAGAATACAAAACAGTAAAGTTACAATAGTAATTCAAATAAAAGATTCGAACATTACTTGTCCAAACAATTGATGCATCAAATACGTATTCTGTTGGATATATAGTTTCGTATACAAAAGTTAAAAAAAAAAATTCAAATCAGAATACTATTTATATATATCAGTACAAAAGTTAAAGATAATTGCATTGATTAAAATATATAATAATTCAAAACGCAAATAGATATGAATAATTATTATACAAATAAAATCGCATCAAATCACAATCAAATACCAAACATATAAGGATTAATTAACTAAAACATACCTGAATTTCGACTTTTCGTTTGTTTTTATTTTCCAAAAATCGTTTATCCAGTTTATTTGCCAAAACAATAAACTCGCAATAATTTTTTTTTTGGATGAACATCATTAATAATGGCCAGATATATCATTCAGATTTTGAAAAAATTGTAACTGATGTAGAGAGTTTTAAGCATCTGTTACTTTTTATAATTTTTCTCTCCCCTAAATAGCTCCAGTTTGTTCTATAAATTAGGTATTCTTTTTAATTAAACAAAATAATTAAAATATAATTAAAATACATAATAAGGTAAAATTTTGACATTATCACTAAATATTGAAAGTGTTGACACTATACCCTATTAAATACTAAAATAATGACATTTTAAAAAATTTTCCTTGAATAATAGCTGATGTGCCATCTGAAAAAAATCTAAAATAGGCCCAAATGTTGACCCATTTCATCAAGACCCAAACAAATTGACCCACTAACACAAAATTTAAACATCTAAACAATTTTAAATATAAAACACAACAAAATAATGCAGAAAAAAAAGTAAAAAAATAAAAAATAATAAACATAAAACGAAATAAATAAAAAATAATAATAATACTTCAAGCAACAACATCAACATGATAAACTTAAAGAACGTTAATAACACAAATCGGACATCAAACGACTTATATGGTCAAACGAAAAAAGATAATGATGAATTTGGATAAAGATTGAGAAGGGGGGGGGGGG
>NC_028646.1:6885024-6933623 GCF_001406875.1 Solanum pennellii | reverse complement strand
GGGGGGGGGGGGGGGAGATTGACATAACTTCCGAGTAAATGAAGGTCGCCGGAAAACTTTGCTGAAAATTTTTTTGACGGATTTTGAACTTAAAATTTATATCAAATGATAGCCCTTGAAGAGCTCTACACATTTATGTAAAGGGTTTGGGATGGGAATGACCGGAACTTTATAAATCTAAGGAAAAAAAGTAACATTTCATATTTGGTTTTCCTTAGATCTACGGAGTTTGGCAATAGATATGGATGAAAGGTTTGTAGATTTAGGTAGAGGAGGGTGAAAGGAAAAGATGGTAAAATTTTATAGATTTTTCCGGCCAAAAAGGTGGTGGCCACCGGGCGGTGGTGGCGTCAGCGGTGGCCGGCCGGCGGCATGGTAGTAAGGGGAAGAAGAAAAATAAAAAAATGCTAATTTTTGGAGTTTTGTATTTTAGTTTGGGTCCAATAATAGCCCTTGGATCAAAATATCATGAATGGTTGAGATTCAATCTTGACCATTTCTATTTACCGGATCAAAATCAACTGGGCCATCAGAATTGATCTAAATAAGCCTAATTTAAACAAAATTGGGTCATTTGATCCAATAAAATAATAAAAACAAATACTCAAAATACAAATAAAAATAAAATTCCTTACTATAATATTATCGGAGTAAAATAAGCACGTCAAAAATTAGGTGTTCACATATAATATAGTTGTATATTATCTTTTCAATAGTACTAACAATACTAAATAACAATTATTTCTTGAAATCTAACAAATATTATAATTAAACTATATTATATCTGGAAAATTAACTATTAGAAAGAGCAATTGCATAGGGACAACGCATTGTCAAGAATTAGAGAGTTTTTAATCATACTTACTTGATAAATGATAATACAAACAAAAAGAAAAAATATTAAGAAAGCATGTATAAGTACATAAAAATAAAAAGAGAGACTTTAGAATAAAATATATATTACCTTCATATACTTTTTTTGTTACATGTTAGTTAATTCACAAACAAGTATGATGAAGAAGAGCATTTATAACTTTGTATGTGAATCTTCATAAAAATAAATATTAAGTTATATAGATAAAATAAAGGAAATGAAAAAATAAGGACTTGAGAATGATATATTTATTAACTTCATGTACTTTTTTTTCTTTCATGTTATTTTTATTCACAAGCCAAATACGAATTTCAATAGACCAAAATAGAGGAAATAAATATAAAAGTTTGCAATGAAATATTTCTTACCTTCATGTACTTCTTTTTTGTTGTAAACCAAATTAATATGATGAAAAGAAAAAGGATAATTGTGAATGCGAATCTTCATGAAACTAATATGAGTTTATAGGGGAAAAAAAAGGAATACCATAAGACATCATAAACATACAAATTTAATTTGAAGGTTATGGACATAAAACTTATGAGAGTTATGAATATTATTTAAAGTAAAATTTAAAGAGGCGCAAGTCATGAGTAATAACTCCTAGTGAATAAATTAAAAAATAAAAATAAAAGTACTTAAAATAAAAAAAAAATTATTATGATTTCATGATTAGAAGTGAGATAAACAAATAGAAAAAAAAATATAGAGTTTTTTTTTATATATATAAATGTTCCTACGTTAATAAAATATTTATTGTATAAATAAAGTAATATATTTTTACAATAGAATAATTAATTTGAATTAAAAAAGTCAAAAATAAATAAATTATGTTTCTCCTTTTATTATAAGTGAGATAAATAAATAAAAAATATGAAGTGTCTTTGTTATAAATGATTTGCCATTAATAAAATATTTATTGTAATAAATTTAAGTAATTTTTTTAATGATATAATACTTAATTTATTTTTAAAAATAAAACAAAAAAGGAAAAAAACTGAATGCAAATGGAGGTCATACAGATGTATCACATCACCTTGTTTATGGTCCTCTCTATATATATATATGTATATATATATATATATATATATTCATTTAATTGAAATTTATCTATTATATCTATTTATGAAATTTGATCTATGACTCAAAAAGTCATAATTAAATTTCCATTTATGAAATTTAATATATGACTCAAAAAGCCATAATTATATTTCTATTTATGAAATTTAGCCTATGATACAATTTACATAGACAATATATAAATAGCAAACCATATATATTAATCTCAAATCAAATATTTTGCAAAAGACAAAAACAAATTAAAACATATCACAATTTTTATCTTGTGTTCACATTTGTGTTCTCTAAAATTTTATCCTTAATTTTTTGCCAGATCAGATTCAATGTGTCAATCATATGTCAAGTCTAACTTGTCTTGTTTTTTACTATATAAATAGATCATTTACCATGAACTTATGACATCTTTCTCTATCTCTATTCATCAATTAAAAGGTGTGTAAGAATCTCTCTTATATATCTCTTTTCTCTTGGATTTATTTTGGTTGGTTCTTATATAAATTGATTTGTAACAATAGATAAATATATTAACACTTGTTTTTTTTTTTTTTTGTGTGTGTTCTTTTGTTTTATTGAACAAAAAATTAGTAATGAAAAATGACAGATTCGGGAGAATCAACCTCCAAAAAAATATCAGAAGGGCCAACGCAAGTCCCAAGATACTCCGTGGAACAAATTCAACAGCTTGAAGAGTAAGAACAATTTTATTACAAAAAAAAATCTTGATGTTCAATTCTCTTTCTTCTTTTTTATTTTTTATTTTATTTTTTTAAAGATATTACGCTATTTTCCTAAGAGGCATGAGTGATAAAATCAAAATCCATTAGTTGTATGCTCAAATATTATCAATGTGTATGTGTGTGCGCGCATTTTTTTTAATAATTCAAATTTAATTTTTTTTTATTTCATGTTTTGCCTTTTGTTTTTTTGCTTAAGACAATGGATAAATATAAGCCTTTTTTGGATGATAAGATCTACCATGTATATACATCTTTTATAAACAAACTAGTTATTTTTGATTATTCATTAATAACTTTAACAAAAGGAGATGAGTTTCTGTAATTTTAATGTATTTCTCATATTTACACACAATCTTTCTCTTGGTGTTTAATACCTTTTTATTGAAATTAGCTAATATAGGTTCGCGTAAAAGAATTTCACTTAAGGGTTCCACTAATCCAGTTTCACATTAAACTATTCTACTTTAGGGCTCAACTAATTAATCTAAATTTATATTGAAAAGTCCCACTTTAGGGCATGATAAATTCATATTCGCAAAAATCTCACTTTTGAAAATAAAACACTCTTGGCCAAAGCTAACAACTCCTATCCCAAGTCGCGAATATCAAGCCTTTGTTTAAGTATACATGAGGACATACCACTCTTCAATGTCCTCGGTCAGCTAGTACCCTCTCTAGGGACTAGCTTAATTATCCAAATTTACATGGCAAATTATATTCCGTTTTAAGGGTAAAACATTTTCTAAGGATGACTTTAGTTCTAACACTCGAATTTGGAGATTCCGATTAATGATAGAGAAATACTTACTAGTATAACACATCTGCTATAATAGATAAAAAAAAAATTCTTCTTTTTATTTTTAGGTTTATTGTTTTAAAAAATTTGATCAATAGTAATTGATTTTTTTTGTGTGTGTGAATTTTGAAATGAAGATTTTTCAAGAAATGTGACCATCCAGATGAGGACCAACGAGAACAATTGAGTAGAGAAGTAGGGCTTGACCCTAAACGGATCAAGTTTTGGTTTCAAAACAAAATAACTCAGACAAAGGTATTTTAATTTATTGGTCTTTTTACTATAATTATAATTATACTTAATTGATTGTTTATTATTTTGTTATTATTATTATTATTATTATTATTATTATTATTATTATTATTATTATTAATTATTATTATTATTATTATAATAATAATAGTGAATTAATATTCCTTTTTTAATATATTATTAAAAAATCAAGGAAAATGGCTAGTTAAAAGTAGTCTCGACCCATGGCAGGCCACTGAATCTCTTGTTTTAGTTCCCAAATTTGCTTCTCTAAATTTGGTTAAATTACAATAATTTTTTCCTATACAATTAATTCGTACATTCACTTCCTCTCATTTTTTGTTTTCCCCCTATGTGTACATTTTTTTTTTTTGTATTTCCATTAGGTTTGAGAATTTAGTCAAAGAAAATATGATTTTATAATTAGGAACTAGTGATTTCCCTTTTTGGATTAATGAAAAAAATCTACGCATATTAAATGGCGGATCAAATTAGGTTTAGGCCAGTCAAAATGATTTGAACAAATATACGAATAGGTTAATAGTTTGTTTTGTTTGAGCTGCACTTAGATGGACCACAATCCAATTTCCCAAGTCAAGATTACCAAACAAAATTATTTTTAAAAACTTCTTTTATGAATCAATTTGAGCTACATTTTTTTTTCAATATCAAACAACTTTTAAAAATGCATTTTGAGTTTGGCCCAAATTGATTTTCGTTAAAATAGGCCTAATCAAATTCATTCAAATTGAAGCGATCGAGAGTTGGATAAATTATATTTCAATGGAATAAGTTTTTCACCCATGCAAAAATTAATCCTTCAAAATGTATATTGCACATGAGGAAGGAAATGTATGTTGTGCAAAATTCGAACGAAAATTTGAACTTTTAAACAATGGACAAAATATTTTTCACACATCTAAAATATGCATATATTAATATCACTTTTAGTTCCTTCAAATGTAATTACATTATAGTGTTGATTCTTGTCATAAATAACTAAGTAAATACCAAATGTAATTAAATTCTAGTGTTGATTCTTGTCATATATAACTAAGTACATACACCTTCAATTAATTAAAATGTGCACTTTTGATTTCTTTGCTGGTGAATATTGACAAATTTATCATAATTATTGATTCCTGAATCACATAATTACCCAATTGTTATGTTAAGCATGTATTATATTGTAACTCCATATTTGATAATGATAAGGTTTTGAAACATTTTCCATAAAAGGACCATAATCATACATTTCAATAAATTGTAATGAAGTTCAATGTTATTCTTGAAATACCACAAGAACCAAGATCAAAATGTATCGAAATTCTTGGGACGGAAAATGAAATTAACATAAGAAATATTAATTTAAATCTCTTTATACATTTAATTAGCTTATGATATCTAATATTATTTATCTATATTTTTATATAATTAGATTTTTAATATATATATTTCTTCAGATAATGAATGAGAGATCAGATAACGAATCTCTTCAAATAGAAAATGAAAGATTTCGTTGTGACAATAAGATCATGAAAGAGAAATTGGAAAATGCTATGTGCCCACAATGTGATGATCTACCCATCGGAAAAGAAGAAAGGGCACTTCATTTCCAAAAAATGAAAATGGAAAATCAATGGTTGAGAGAGCAGGTAAATCTTTTTTTTTTTTTGCGTTTTAATTTATTTATTTTCCTTGAAAAGAAATAATTAGTTGTTAGGATTTGTTTTCCTCCCCTCTATAGTTGGTATGGACTTGTATCTGCTTCTATTTCTTTTAGGCTTGATATCCCATTCTTGTTGATGACCTTTTCTTTTAAATATAGATCTACTATATAGCATGATTCAAATTCAAGGGACCTCATCTTTAGCTATAATAAGATTATTATAATTTATAGGTATATATTCTTAAAAAGATGATGTATAGTCTATTTCAATCTTAAGTTTAATTAATACTATCTGATTCAATTTTCTTTTTCTCATTAAACTTCAAATTTTCTGTAAAATTAAAATAAGATAAATAGATTGAAACCATAAGAGTATTATATATAAAAAGTGTAATTTTTTCCATATCAAAAGAAGAAGAAAAAACTTTGCATCTCAATATAATTTTTTAAAAAAGAATTATACCAACCACTTTGAAGGAAAATATTTTATTCATCAAGTAATCAAAAGTACTTTCAATCTTACTACAAGTTCTCTCTATTCCTTTATATTTCTTTCTCTCTGTATATTTCTTTCTGTTGAAAATAATTTCCTATTTAAAATAATAAGAAACCAAACTAAACTAGGATTAAAAAAATCATTTCCATATGAACTAGGACAAACAAATCCTAACTAGGAATACATTGAAAAAAATACTAATTACCAAATTCTAAACAACTTAAGATTTCTACAACTTTGAACTACTATTCCAACATTCTCCTGTAATTCAAAGTTGTATACTGTTGCATTTTTCTTCTTGTTGTTGTAGTCATAGTAGTAGTATTGGAGCACTTCTCTCGAATCTTCATTTTGTTGTTGTAGTCATAGTAGTAGTATTGGAGCACTTCTCTCGAATCTTCATTTTTATTCTTGTTGCCGTTGTTGAAGTGGAAAAATTCTCTTCTCTTCAATCTTCAATTATTGAAACACTTTTCTTGAACCTTCAATTATTGAAATACTTCTCTTCAATTACCATTAATTTTTTTTCTTAGTTACGTTGGAACACTTTCTCTCCAACTTCCAAGTGTTAGAACATTTTTTCTCCAAACTCACATTTTTTTCTTGGTTGTGCTGAGACACTTCTCTGTAACTTCCAGTGTTGATACACTTCACACCAACAATTATTTTTTACCTTCCTCAAACTTTTAATTAGAGAAGAGCTTCTTCTCTTGTGTCATGTTTGGTTGTACCTCTTTAAACTTGCAATCTTTTTCTAACTCCTTCCCCGAGCATGCATATATCATTAGTCTAGTCTTTGTCAACATAAACATTGGTAAGCGGACGACATTTATGAGTCATAGTCGTACACCGATAATGGATTCTCTTCAAAAATAATTATTAGGATTGTAGAAGCTCTAATACTATTTTGAAGAAAATATTTTATTCATAATCTCAAAAGATCTTGAATCTTACTACAAGTTTTTTCTGTTCCTCTATATTTCTTTCTCTTTCTCAGTATTTCTTTCTATAAAAAATAACTAGTAATATCCCTATTCATAATAATTAGAAATCAAATCAAACTAGGACTAGAAAACTTATTCCCATATGAACTAGAATAAACGAATCTCAACTAGACGTGAATTAAAGAAATACTAAACAAAAAATCCTAAACAATTTAGGATTCCTTCTCCCACTTCAGATCATTATTCCAACAATATTAATTTGCATCTTAAAAAGGCTATTTAAAAAAGAAATACTATTATTATTAAGGCATAGTGTGTTTGTTTGACAATTTGTGTGGTCAATTGCGGAGTCTTGTTCCGTGAACCCTTCTATTCAGAAGTTTATAACCTTACCTTCACTTTTGATTAAGCCTGAGTCGCCTCATATGTCCGTTCTTAGATTATGCATATGAAGTGATGGAGCTAGGGAAGCTTAAAGCCAAAATTGTTAAATACCCTCGTTGGCATTTGAAAGGGAAATTCAATTCTAATGTATGGAAAAGGGTTGATTTTTAGAGTCTTGAAACAAAAAATAGTTCTCTTTATTACAAGTAACGACGTAACGCCTTCCAAGAAGGGTGTTGGAATGTGGGGCTTGGGCGAGGTTAGCAGAGATAAAGGAGAACTTGTGATGAGGGAAAGCCATGATTTGCAGACAAATATGAATCGAATTAAGGATTTAGCAGGAAGTTTCAGTAGGATTTCTCTAAAAGTTAGGGAGGAATATTAACGGAGTCAGAATCAGACATTGAGAAATTTTGAGAGAGAATAGGGGGGGGGACAAGAATAAGTTTAGTTGTGGAAGACAATTTTGGTAAAATTTGCTTTTACATTTGGGGATGATAACGGCCCGGGGCAGAACGAGGTAGGATAGGTTTATATATTTTCAATAAAAATCATGACAAGGTGGGGGATAGATAGTGTTTTATGTGAAGTGTGGGTCATGATAAAGCAGTACAAGGTTTTGGAATCTTGGAGTAGTTGTATCATATAAATTTAGTTGCTGGCTAGGAGCAAGTTGTTGGATTTAGGAACAATGGTGAAGTTTTGTTTTCAACTAAGATGAATGATCTGGTTTCTTATGACCCAAATAGTGGACAAAATACGAGTCTTGGTATTCAAGGAAACACTTGGTCGGTTTATGTTCAGAATGACATGAATCACTTATTTTTCTCAAAGGGAACAATGTTGTTCCGAGTGGGTTCTTGGGAACACTTGGTCGGTTTATGTTCAGAATGACATGAATCACTTATTTTTCTCAAAGGGAACAATGTTGTTCCGAGTGGGTTCTTGGGAACACTTGGTCGGTTTATGGAATTAATGAGTAGCAAGACCAAAAAATTTATCGATAAAATAAGGAAGAATTTGATAGTAGGTAAGGTATTTCATCGAAGTTCATGAATGTTTCAAGGTATTGAAAAGTGAAGATGTTTTATCAAATTTGATAAAAACATCTTTCACTTTCAATACCTTGAAACATCCATGAACTTTGATGAAATACCTTACCTACTGATCAGATTCTTCTTTATTGTATCGATAAATTTTGTAGTCCACGCTACTCATTAAGTCCATAAACCTTCCGTTCCTCCCAAGAACCCACTCGAAATGACATTGTTCCCTATGAGCAAAATAAGTGATTCCATGTAAATTTGAACATAAAATGTCTGAGTGTTTCCTTGAATACCAAGACTCTATCTTTTCGTCCACTATTTGGGTCAGAAGAAACCAGATCCTTCTTCCTTGTTGAAAACAAAAATTCACTGTTGTTCCTAAATCCAACAACTTGCTCCAAGCCTACTACTAAATTTATACGATACAACCTACTCCAAGATTTCAAAACTCTGTACTGCTTAATCACTCATCACATAAACACCATCTATCTGAAAGAGTTCTTTAGTCATTGTGTAAAATATGTACTACAATAATGAATATATAAGAAACAAAAAATAACGGCGAAACCTACGAGAAGTAGTGTCCTTAGACATCACAACTTAACCTATTACATATCTTTTTATTTTTCAGAATGAGAAAAAAAATGGTTGTTAAACCAAAAGGCTCAGATACCATACAATGAAAGAGTTCTTTATTCAGAGTGTAAAATATGTATTACAATAATGAATATATAAGAAACTAAAAATAGCGATGGAACCTAGGAGAAGTAGTGTCCTTAGACATCACAACTTAACCTTTTACATAGTTTAGATATACTAGGAATCTATATCTAAGAAGCCTACCCTTTACACTATCCCCCACCTATACTCGGATGAGGTGGATAGCTTTATATATTTTTCAATAAAAATAATGACAATGCGACTCAAAATTTTATATCCTCTTCTTCATTTACTTCTGTTTACATGATACAATCCAAGTTCACTACTTGATAACCCTTTTTTTGATCTCTGTCTATCTTCTCCTTGGTGTTACTATTTCTTTTATTGTCATATTCCCCTTTATTTGTTACTCCACTTAAATCATGTATTCGTTTCTGCGCGGTGCCTATGACTTGCACCTGCCCTAGACAAGAGAGATCACCTTCATCTCATACTAAACTAATTGAATGAAAAAAATTTAAATTATATACACTGACAATAAGTTATATACTCTATCCTTTATTTTTAGGTACTCAAAATTATGTCTATTAA
Source organism: Solanum pennellii (assembly GCF_001406875.1). Lineage (NCBI taxonomy): Eukaryota > Viridiplantae > Streptophyta > Magnoliopsida > Solanales > Solanaceae > Solanum > Solanum pennellii. The sequence continues at coordinate 6,924,094 of NC_028646.1, read as the reverse complement.
TAATAATTACATATTATATATATAACATGTCATGTGACTTGACAATTTTGTTTTTATCGCAGACCGCAAGATTATCCAAAATCATATCAAGTATCCGTGGGAAGTCTGTTGTGACGGATTCAAATTTGACACCGCCAGCTGATGAAAGTTTATTGAGACAAATTATAAGTGGCTCTTCCATTGGATATCCTCCTCCTATAAATCAAGAAAATAATAATAATTCTACTGATAACGTTCGAGCACATTCAATAAATATTAATAATATTCCAATAATTTCCCCATTAACACCAAAAAAGTTTAGTTTTCATCGCGATAATGGGGAGCAATCAATTATTTCTTATGTAGTTGTTCCTGCTATGATTGAAATGTGTGGACTTTTTCATTTGGATAATCCATGTTGGGTAAAATCATCAACTGATGAGAGGTGGCTTATTCATCGCGAGTACTATGACAAAGCATTTCCAAACCCAAATCGACCATATAAATCATCAACTGCTCGAATTGAATCATCAAGGGATTGTGGAGTTGTACCAATGACTGCAATTGAGTTGATCCAAATATTTCTTGATCCGGTAAGTTTCTTAAACATTTTCATATTATAATAGTTTTGTTCACAAGTAAGATGAGTTTAAATGACACAAACATGTACAATGAATATTTATATAGCCGACTCTAATTATATGAAATGTTTTTAGGCATGATTATTATTGTTTAAACATTAATCATATTCTAATTGATTTTGTATATGCAGATCAAATGGATGAACATGTTTCCTACTATAGTCACAGAAGCAAGGATTCTTGATTTTCTTGATTCTGGGGATATGGGAATTNTTGGAGTTGTACCAATGACCGCAATTGGGTTGATCCAAATATTTCTTGATCCGGTAAGTTTCTTAAACATTTTCATATTATAATAGTTTTGTTCACAAGTAAGATGAGTTTAAATGACACAAACATGTACAATGAATATTTATATAGCCGACTCTAATTATATGAAATGTTTTTAGGCATGATTATTATTGTTTAAACATTAATCATATTCTAATTGATTTTGTATATGCAGATCAAATGGATGAACATGTTTCCTACTATAGTCACAGAAGCAAGGATTCTTGATTTTCTTGATTCTGGGGATATGGGAATTTCAATTCAATTGGTAAATGTTAATTCATATTTAATATATTTTTCTTAAAAATTAAATATATATTAAAGTTGCTTCATAAAAAATGATCTATTTTTTTCTTGATTCTTGAAAACAGATGTATGAAAAGTTGCATATTTTGTCTCCTCTAGTAGACGCTAGAGAATTTTTCTTCATACGTTGTTGTAAACAACTTGATCATACAACATGGATAATGCTGGATGTTTCATATGATTTATTCAAAGAGATTCAAACTTGTGCACCTTCTTATGCTTGGAAGTTTCCTTCTGGATGTATAATTCAAGATATGGGTGATGGCACGAGTCTGGTAAGAATCACTTCCTCTCACAATAGCTTGAAAACACTAATATTTTGCTATGTGTGGTCTTGATGAGGGCCCGTATCACACGGGCACTGCAGAGATTTACTTTACATTTTTGCAAGAGATTGTTCAACAACTCAAACCTATATATCACTATTCACGTGTAGTTTATATTCCAAAGAGTGTTACATAGGTAAAATTTTGTAAGTATGGATACATATCTTTTAATATTGTATAAGAATCAAACTATCTTTATTCTCGATTAAATCAATCTTAAATCCTTGTGTTATATTCTTCACACTCTAAATATTTAATTTTGGATCCTTGTGTTAAATGTTTTCTTGTAGCAATCTAACTTTTGAGTTTTCGAATGGAATTTCGTCAGTTTTATCAGCCCTGAAATGTTGAATTTTATCTAGGAGAGTCGTCGACTTTAGATTCAGAGATATTTCATGGATTTGACGTCTTAAGATGTGTTGGCTTTTTTTCCACGTAATCTGATTGTGTTAGACTTCATTGTTTTTCTTTGCTTCCACATTTGTTGTTATATTTTGAATTTTACGCTGACTTGCCTTGGTGGAATAATAGAAGTGTCATCGCGTTTTTTTTTTAGTCATGACAGTTGAGGCCCTAAATGTTCAAATGTTACTAAATATACTGAATAGTTGTATCCTTATATCTTGAATAATCCTCACATTGTGTGATTCAATACTAAAAAGTATGAATTTGCAACATAGATTCTTATCGAAAATGTTTCCAATTATCAAGATTGTTTTTATAGCTTTTTTGATATGCTTTTTTCTTTTGTAGGTTACGTGGATTGAACATGTTCAAGTAGATGAAAAAAATCAGGTTAATCATATCTTTAGAGACTTGTTGTATGGTCGTCAAACATATGGAGCTAAAAGATGGATTGTTACACTTCAAAGGATGTGTGAAAGGTATAATTTTCCAGTGGATGCATTATGCCCTACTAGGCATGGTCTCAAAGAAGGTTCGATTTTATTTTCCATTCTTTGTATTTTCAGGTTTTAAAATTTTAATTTACAAAATAAGATAAGAATATGACAAATACTCTCTGAAATGTACGAGTTCCATCACACCACACACATCCTATTTTGGCAAGTCAATATTTATTTTTCTTTTGTTTATTTTTAATTTTTAGTGGTTAATGATATTTCAGAAGGACTGCAAAATGTTAAGCAGATATCTCAAAGGATGGTGAAGAGTTTTTGTGAAATCCTAAGCATGACAGAAAAATTAGATTTTTCAACTTCATCAAAGTTGAATAATACATATAGGGTTTCTATTAGAGAAAATGAAGAAACTACCCAATCAAAAGGCTTCATTGCCACTGCCGCTACATCCCTATGGTTTCCTTTTGCATTCAAAACTATTTTTAATTTCCTCAAAGATGACAAGACTAGATATCAGGTATGTATCGAACTTCTCTATGACGTGGATAATTTATATATTTTTGTGTTGTTGAATCGAAATGATGTTATAGATAACATGTTAATGTCATATGATATTGATATTAGTTCCAATGGAAGTTAGATGTTATAGTGAAATACATTTGATATAGAGAAGTCTGACGGTATGTATCTTTACGTTGTATATTAAATTTTAATTTAATGAACCAAACTTTTAATAGAAATATTGTTTGCATTATTAATTCATGTATAACTTGTTTTTAACTAAACATAAATGTACCCTATTAGATTAACTTTTTTCAATTCTTGTAAGGATTTTTCATGTGAAATTCACAAAAATTTCAATAAATATAAGATTTGGGACTCATCATTTTAAAGCTAGAATGAGTTTAGTATCTATAGCTTTTAAACTACTTCTGAATTTGTCCGATCTACTTATATTGGGCTCCTATGTTATTTTATCTGTATGTTCAGCTATTTGCAGTTTTATTTTATTTAATTATAGTCTTACAATATTCATCTCATGAATTAATTTTTGTCGATTGAATTATGAGTTTGTAAATTGTTTCATTTTGATTTTGTTTTTATTTTTAGTGGGATGTTTTTGCTGAAGGAAATAATGTGACTGAGTTAGTTCGAGTACTAACCGGAACTCTACCCGGAAACGATATTACAATCATTCAGGTATTTGTCATATTTATAGGTTGCTATTTTCTGAATGAATAATTGCTCGTGTTTTCTATCTTTTAGGTTAAATATTATGATAAAATATTAGTTGATGACCTGTAGCTAAATATGTTATAGAAAATAAGATTATTTGATAATACGTTGTTAGATGAGATAAAAAACAATATTTTTTTTTATTATTGAGGGACAATTATCATACTATTCCCTTCGTCTCATTTTATATGACACCATTTGATCCAGCACGAAATTTAAGAAATAAATGAATACTTAGAATTGTTTACCAAATTGTCCTTCAAAAGTGAACGTATTTTTCTCTCTTTATAAATGTATTAGAGTACTATTTAAAATTAAGTAGGATCAAAAAGGGTTAAAGAGAAATTGTACGTTTAAATACTTACTATATGAGGAAATGTGACATTCTTTTGGGGATTGACCAAAAAGGAAATGGTACCACATAAAATGGGACGGAGGGAGTAATTCTTAATATTTTTAGTGCTTACACTAATACTTCTTAAATTGTTCTAACATATATATGCAGTCTTATATGCTAAAAGAGAACAACATGTTACTTCTTGAAGAGTCAAGCATCGATGAAATGGGAGCATTTTTAATCTATGGACCCATAGATTTACCAATAGTCACTTCAATTGCCATTGGAGGTGATGCCACAAAAGTTGACATTTTCCCCTTAGGTATCATCATAAGTCCCGATGGCCGCCTTGCCTCGGAAAGGGGCAATAATGGAAGTGAAAAAGATGGTTCTATCTTGACAGTGGCTTTTCAAAAATTGATTTGTGCTAATAATAATCCAGTCTCCCAGGAACAACGTATGGAGGCAGTGACTTCAGTTCTTAACCTTTTGAGCTCTACAGTTTTACATATCAAAGCAGCATTGGGTTGCTTTGATTAAAAATGTGATGTTTTAGTTTCAAAGTTGTTATTTTTGTTTTTTGGATATTTAAACTTAGAAAATTTCATATGTTTGAAGGATGATACATTCCCTTCCTTTGACTTATAAAATATTAAGATCATGAGATATGTTATTGCTATAATTTTTTATATTGATAAACTATCTGGCCAGATTAGAAAAACCTTCTTAAGTAGAAATGTGTGGCTTTGAAAAAATATATACTTCAAAAAGTAGCAGTTTACATTTGGCTAATCGATTCGGAATATAGTTTTTTTGCATTATATTTGTTCTTTGTCATATTACAATTATAAGTGGAAGTCTCATTACACATTCATTTCAAATGTGTAAAACAAAAGAAGAAGAAAATAATATTGATGAGTTATGAATTACTACTATAAATGTAAGCTTTAGAAGTGTAATGACCATCTTGGTCATTTTCTTTTTTTTGTGTGTTTTGACTATTGTGTTCCTTTATGTAGCTTCTATATAGTTGTCACGATCATAAACTTTTGTTAGTGACACCAACACCAACCCTTCAGTGGGAGAATTTGTTGGGTATTATTTTCATGAGTTTCTTATTATAAATAGGCTTTTATTTTAGAAAAAGTTTTTGAATTGGCAAGTCCTTTTCATTTTGAAAAAGGTTTAGGACTCTATAAATATAATATTGTATCTTCTAACTTAATCAACATTAACAATGTAGTCAGACTTTTGCTTAGGGGGATAAATTGTGGGACACAAGTATGAGAAGTTATCACTTGTGTGGACCTCCCATGTATACTGAGTGAATTGGTTGATATTATTTTTCTTTATATTTTGTACTCTCATATTTATAGTGGATTGCTCATCTCTTTTGTGATTGTAGGTCGAATTGATCGAACCACGTTAATCTTTGTGTCTTTTTGGTATATTTCTCGTTTGTCTTCTTACTCATGATTTTTCGAGGCTTGCTTTGCTAGCTTCCACATTTCACTTAATTATTTTTGGTCCTAATAAGTGGCATTAGGGCCATATTCAATCATAGAGTCAAGTCCAGTGATGGTTCAATAATCGACGATTGAACCAGGTTAGAAAGAGGTGTTCATCTTGATGGATAAAGTTCTAGCCACAACCTTTTGACAATAATGAAGATTTTTGTTGAAAAAATTGTTTCATAGAGGTTCTCCGTAGTGAGACAAAAATTTGATGAAGGAGATTACGGAGAGGAGAAACAAATTGTTGAAAATTATGTGAAGAAGGTGGACAAATCTATTTTGTCGGAAATTCAAGCCATGAGGGAGATTTGTTTAACATTATTTACCCTAAGTTTCGTATCATAAATAGGGTTTCCTTTTAGGAAAAGGTTTTGTGTTGGCTAGTTTGTTTTCTTGTAGGAAAACGTGTAGGACTCTATAAATATAGTTTTGTTCCTTCTAACTTAACCAACATTCACAATGTAGTCTTAAAGGTTTTGAGAGTTTTGTTTAGGGTATGAATTTATGGGACACAAGATTGATACGTTATCACTTGTGTCAACCTACCATGTATTCTGAGTGAATTAGTTGATGTTATTTTCTCTATATTTTGTACTCTCATATTTATAGTGGATTGCTAATCTCTTTTGTGGATGTAGGTCGAATTGACCTAGTTTCCACATTATACCTAATTATTTTCACTCCAAACAGAACCAACTACCATCCCACGGCTAACCTATAAAACTATTTTAGAACATAAAATGATATAAAACACTAGGAGAACAGTTTATAAGCAACTAAATGTTTGAGTTTGCGTTAACTCAACTTGTCAATTAAAAGTGGCCGTGGAATAAGCTCCCTAGAACCTAAAAGTCATAGTACCAAAATATCTAATAGTCTAGGATAAGGGATGCAACCCAAAAAAATAATAGAAATAAAGCGTACATTTTGTCTGAGTCCTAATAATGGACTAAGAAGGAAAAGAAGAATCCTTAGTAACTTTGGAGGAAGAAGCACGCCCTTGGATTCAGAAAACAGAACTCTCATAGCCGAGGACTCAAAAAAACCACCAGAGTATATGCCTTATACTCAACAAAGAAAGAGCAAGTGTAGTAATAGTACACAATCACAGTGTGTTTGTAAGATCATAGGATAGATCCAGTAAATGAAATATGAACAAAGACAAATAGTGTTAAAAATTAGTGCATCTTCAGTGTTTTACTGTTTTACTTCTGTGTTGTTTAGTTTACTTAGTCAAATAAATTAGTTCCTATTTCGCAGGAAGTCTATCTTGATAGGAGTCTTAATTAATAGTCACTTTAGGAGTCTAAGTTAGTGACATATTATATACATCTGCTGCGTATTTGTTGTAAAAACAAGGAGCCTTGAGTTTGAGAAAATATAAAGTTCCATTTTCTGTTCGACTGGTGCACTTATTCTTTTTTTTTTCTCTGAATGTGCTTTTGTTTTATGGTATCAGGTTATTGGCTTGAACGTTCTTTCTTTCTTCTTGTCTATCAAGTTTGTTAAGTCTTGTTGGAGGAAATTGAAAGTTCCAAAGAAAACGTTTGTGCAGTATGGAGTCAATAAATGGAGGAAATAGTTCAAACACACAGTTTGGTGTCGAGAAGCTTATGGGGACAAACTACAAGCACTGCAGAATGTGTATGGAAGCTTACCTTCAAGGTCAAGACTTATGGAATCTTATTGCTGGTGCTGAAGCCAAAATTCCAGTAAATACTTCAGAAAATTTAGAATCACGGAGAAAATGGAAGATCAAATGCGGTAAATTAAAACACTTTTTGCTTTGAGAACATCAATTGGAAAAGGGATCATCCATCATGTACATGATGTCACCAAAAGAAGTCAGGGAGATACTTGAGCGGTTGTTTGCTAGAAAGAACACCACTAGGATGCAACTATTGGAAAATGAATCGGCAATGCTAACAAATACATGCATGTCTATATCTGAATATTTCTTATGAGTTAAAATTATTTGTGTTGAAATTTCATAATAAGATCCCGATGAGAAAATTGCTGAAGTAAGATATTCGAGGATTGAAGAAGGAGTAATCATTCATCACCTTTATTTTGGGCTGGACAAAGTAACCTTCGGTTAAAGAGTTTGAAAGTTTGCTTCCCAACTAAGAGGCATTGGCAAAGCAAATTGCAAGAAGCCTTGAACCAGATGCACCTCTCTTTTCAAGGGATAAGAATAAAAAGAAAAATGCATCATTTGTGAGCGGGAACAATAAAAAAGAATAAAATGGTGAAAAAGCTACCGGTAACAACTTTGATAATAGGAAGTTCACTGTTTTCTGAGTCAAATTGGTAAAAAGAGACGAAATAGACGAGAACCCCTATACAAACCTTTTATAATATCCATTCATACCCAAGAAACTCCTAATATTAGTTGGAGATGCAGGTCTAGGCCAATTCTGCACTGTCTCTTTTTTCTGAGTATCAACTTTAATTTCCTCTCCAAACACAATGTGGCCTATGAATGCCATGAACCCAAGCCAAAGTTCACACTAGGAAAAGTTGGCATATAACTCTTTATCTTTCTAAGTCTGGAGAGCTATTCTAAGATAACTAGCATGATTTTTTCATTCCTCGAATAGATTAGTATCTCATCAATGAAAATGATAACAAACATATCTAGATATGGCTTAAATACTCTATTTATAAGGTCCACGAACGCTGCAGGTGCATTAGTTAAACCCAACGACATGACAAGAAGAGGATACTTATCCGTGATGGTTACCTTGTTCAACTGATGCTAATCTATATAAATCCTAAGTGAACCATCTTTCTTTCTCACAAATAAGACCGGAGCACTTAAGGTGAGACACTTGGTCGAATAAAACCTTTCTTTAGGAGATCTATCAACTTCTCTTTTAACTCTTCTAGATCCATTCTGTATGGCGGAATAAGTATAAGGCGAGTATCTGGAAGAATATCTATACCGCATTCTATTTCTTCTAAGGAGGGACTCCAAAAAGATTATTAGGAAGACTTTTGGAAACTTTTTTACTATTGGAACTGACTAAATAGGATGTACCTCAACACTAGAGTCATTAACTCGGATAAAGTGATAGACACACTCTTTGGAAACTAACTTTCTTTCATTAAGAAATCAAATAAAACTGTCACGCCCCGAGCCTACACCCTGGACGTGGCCGACACCCAATGACCATTGTTGGCCTTGAGCGAACCCTTGGTCTGGCTTACTAAACTCAATGTAATAATTAACTTAATCATAAATCAAGAAAACATTCTCAAAAGAATTAATTAAACAAAATAGTTTGGCCAAAATGACAATTAAGTCTCATGATAAAGTATCTGTAATAAAAAGAGACTCAACTGAACTAACTGACAATCTGTCTATGAAGCCTCTATAATACTAGGATGAACGTCGAGACCAACCCCACAACATTCCATAAATGAAAAGAGTGGAAAGCAATAAAAGAGTCCTCTAGAATGCAAGGAGGCTCACCACGGACGAGTGCTCAAACGGATCAAAGAGGCGCTGGATGTTGATTCTGGTTACATGCGTTTGAATCATTGAAACGATGCAGGCCAACTGGTATCAGTACATTGAATGTACGAGTATGCGAGTTGGAATTATAACATAACTTAAGCTTGAAAGGAGTAAGGAGGAACACTTACCTTGGCTCTGCTCAACCCATGAATACTCAACTCAATATATATAAGGCATTCAAACACATGTGAAACTTTAAATCAGCTGAAACAATCTTAGTTCACTAAAATAAAACAATAACAAACTTAACTTTACTTATTTAAAGTAATATAACTTATGTAGGGGATTCTCTAACCGACAACCATCACTGTGATCCTAAGTGATGATAAAATATTTTACCTCATGCTACCACAGACCATCCTATACCTTGACATCGGTATACAAACTTACTTAACTTAGTGGATCCTCTAGCTTAACTTACGTGATTATCTAAAGTATGACCCGTTAATACCCATGATGACTACATGGTTTACATGGAGACTTGAGTTAATATGAACTCTCATCCCCACATAGGTGTTCAATACTACTCCCAAAATATACTTTTGCTCATGCTTTTAAAATAACTTTCTTTCTTTGGATTGAGATAATTTGTTCAACACTTTAGCTTTAAAAAGTTCTCTCGGGATGAATGTCCCCTTTTTCTTGTCCAAAACTCTTTTGGAAATCTTGGGTTCCTCATTAAATTATATGTGAAAACGTTTATAGACTTTAAAGGAGTAGTTAGTGCCCTTATAAAGTTTGAGAAATGAACTCAAAACTCTACTCTTTGCTTAACTTGAAAACTTGAGTCTTAATCAACTCTTAGGAAATACTTAGTTCCCTTGTATTTATTTGAAGAAAAGACTTCAACTTTTACTCTTCACCTTAACTTGGAACTGGAGCCTTAAATGAAGTTAAAACGTTTAATTAAGACTCTTGAAAACCTGTAAGAACTTTTACTTTGACTTACTTCTTAACTTTTAGACTTAACTCTTAACTTATTTGACTTTGATCTTAACTTTTCTTGAATTGGATTATGGATTCAAGCTTCATGATCTCATATTTATGGATGATTTCATGATGTTTAGATGTAACCTAGAGTGTTGGAATCAACTAAGAAATATGAGTACATCACTTAGGAACTAGTACGGAGAGAAGAAGAATGAATTAGGTGCACAGGTGCCTTGGCGCTTTGAGAGGCATGGGGCGCTAGGCCCCATATTTCAGAGGCCAAGTTGGGGCGCTCTGGCTACCGAGCCGCCCCAAGGTCTTACGGACAGAGACTGTCACGTGGGACTATGAGAGGCGCAACGTCTTAGGGCCGTAAGGACAGGCGTTTCGATTTTTCTTCTCCGTTTATCATCTCTAAGCACTCTAAACCTCCGTGGTTCTTTCCTCAAACACTTAGGATCACTAATAACTTAATACCCAATAGATTCGATTTAAAAAAACCGTAATACTAACCAAATCAACTCTAGGCATGTAACAACTCAACCAACAAGAATTCAACAATATTCTTCTAGAACTTCACTTTTCATAATTCAATCTAGTCAAAATCACTGAATTAAACAAATTGGTGTGTGGGTGAACTAATCCAACATGAAAAGATATCACATACCTTAATAGGATCACCTTGGCGAATTCCACTCGCAACTCCTTGGATTTCTTGGCAAAACCTCGATCTTTCTCCCCTTTTGTTCTTCTCTTTTCTCTTCTCCAAGCCCTAAGCATAAAATAACTTTTTTTATCTGAATTAAAACTAATTTTCACTCCAACTAAATCCCTAAACTTAAATAGGAAATAAATTGATGAAAAAACTAGTTTGCCCTTCCTTAAACCCGGATCGTGACCTTCCTCAATCCAACAACCCAACTTCCAATAGGCATATCTCCTTCATATGAAATCGAAAATGTTTAAATTTGGTGGAGTTTGAAATATATATCCAAGGGCTTTTCGACCATATCAAGAACTACCTCTAACTGATCCTGAGCTCGACGTTATGGCCATTTGAAAATGACGAAAACTCACATCTTAAAATTAGAAAGTTTTTTCAGATTTTCCCCTATCTTTCCAAAAGTGATTGTTCTTAGTTTCTTGGCTTATTCCTAGAAATTTCGAGTAACGAAATGTTACAAAAAGGAATCATAGGCCTAATGAATTGTTCTACCACTCTACAGCTTGTTCAATGGGAAACTGAAACTTGACTACTCAAGTTCTACAATTTATTGATGCATAACAGGCATGGAACCAGTCCATATCTAAAATGACATCAAAATCTACCATATCTAACTCAACTAAGTCAACCAAGGTAAACTTTTGATTGAAGGAAATTGTACAATCAAGATAGACTCTCTTTGCTAGAATAGACTCACCAACAAGTGTAGAAATACAGAAGGGATCACTAAGTTGTTCAAGAAGAACATCAGAATTGAAGGCTTGGATCATACCAGTGACAAGATTTGGCGAATCCTCTTTCTCTTGGTGACTAGAGATCGCATAAATATAGATTTCTCCTCCGCCTGCCCATGAAGTAGCTCCTCGAAATACTGCTCTATTTGGTGGAGCAATTAAAGAAGATTGAGCTCCATTGTCCCAATTATCATTACTCTACCTGTTCTTAGGAATCTTTCTCATAAATGACTGTTCTGGCCAATCTTGAAGTAGCCAGTAAAGCTTACACGACACATCTTTGAGTGGCTCCTACCACACTTAGCACCTGCAGGATTCTTAGTACTCCCTAGTAAAACACCACCTTGTGAATGCGCATCTCTAGCTCTAAAGTTCTGAGAATTCCAACTATTCTACTTACATTTGTTCCTTGGTGCAGGTTTACTAGCAGATGATGGATCAGGTCCTTTTTGCTTATGTTCGAAAGAAGACCGGTTCACATTACTCTTTTGCTGCCTAGATTCATTTCTTTTTTGTCTTATACCTCTTATTCTTAAACTCTTCTCTATTCTTCAGCTGGTCCACATCAATTTGTTGCAAGTGAATCATCAGCCTTGCTCTGCCCATGTAACTTATTAGCATGGTTGTCTTACTTATCTTACTTGACAGACGAGTCAACCCAACAATGAACAAATTCATCTTGCTCCTCATGTCAACAACCATCTATTTACTTCTCTTAGCTCATGAGGAAAGAAATGCCTCATAAAAGGACTCACCAAAAAATCCCGACTCACAATCAGTAACGTGTAAGAACGAGTTAGAAAGAAATTGTATAGAGATGAACTCTATCGCACTAAATGAGTATGAAAAAAGTGAAATAATTTCCTAAATGTTGCAGCCTCCTAATTATAGATGTGGCACGCTTCACACTTATAACTAGGACTCTATCAACACGACTTCATAGACTTCCTAGTACTCTTAAACTCTGTGCTCTGATACCAATTTTATCACTCCTTGAGCCTATACCTTGGGTGGGACTGACATTCGAGAACCATTGTTGGTCCCAAACGAACACTTGGTCTGGCTTACTTACTTAGTGGAAGACTTTAAGCATTAATAAAAGAACTCAAATGCAATATAACTTAACTGTCTCAAACTTAACTTAATGATTTAAAAATAAATATTTAACTTAGCCAAACTGGCAGCTCAAATATGAACACAAGCCAATAACAAAGTAAAGACAAATGAACTAACTGATTGTCTATCTATGAAGCCTCTAATAATTGAGGTGGATGTCGGAGAAGACCCACTACATCCTAATGACCAAAAATACTAAAAGAAATAAAAGGGATCTTCGCAATGCAAAAAGGATCACCACCAAACTCTAAGTGCTCAACCTAATCAACGAGGTGCAGGATGATGATCCTGGTTACTTGCATGTGCATTATAAGATGGTGCAGATTAAGTAGAATTAGTACGTTGAATTTACGAGTATGCGAGTTGGAATGTTGAACAAGACATAAGCTTGGAATGTTGAACAAGACATAAGCTTGAAAGGATCTGAAGAACTTACGTGGCTAAAATCAATTCACTTATCTGAACTCATTTTATAAAGTAGTGTAAACAAATGCAGTATAGAGAAAGACCTTAAAACATGGTGTTCAATTCTATATTTAAAGATACAATAATAACTTTGTGTGTATACAAATATGCAATATGAACTTTGTTTGTATATGAAAATACAAATATCCCTAATGTATATAAAAATCAAAATACTAACCGACAATCATCACCTAAGAGTTATCGTGATGATACAACATTTTGTCTCATGCAGCCAGAACTGTCCTATACATTTCCATTAGTATATAACTTGAACTATTAAGTGGATCCACTGGTTTATCCTTCAAAGCACTAAAGGAATCATCTAAAAAGTATGACCCTTTTCTACCCATGATGGCTACATGGTTTATGGCGGCTCAGACTTTTCTAAACTCTCCCCCATATCGGTGCTCAATACTACTCCTAAAGTATACTATCTATTTATGTTTAAAAACATAACTTCTAATGGTGGTTTGAGATAATTGCTCAAAACTTAGCTCAAAGATTATTTGGGTATCAAAGTTTCCCTTCTTGCTTAATTGTGAAAGCATTTACTCTTTTATGAAAATTAGCTCATAGGCTCTTTGGAAATCAAAGTTTCCTTACTTGTTTAAATGTGAAAACATTTTAAACTCTTTGAGAATAAATAGTCCTCATATACTTTTGAAGAAATGAACTTTCACTTCACCCTTTATTGAACTCAAAATTCAAGTCTTAAAACAAAGTTAAATCATTTGCAAGACTCTTGAAAAACTCTACGAACTTCTCTTGACTTAGCGCTTAACTTTTCTTGACTTGACTCTTAACTATCCTTGAATTGAATTATGGATTCAAAGATTAAGACTTTTGATTGGAAAGATCTCATGATGTTTAGAAATGATTTTAGATAGCTACTCATGAAAAAATAGTAAGAAATCACGGCTTGAAAGCTGGTCCGCGACGCAGAGTTGTATTTAAATTTTCTATTTATGAAATATATTTTGAGGCAAAACAGTCCGTGATCGCTCCACTCCGCGAGGAATATTTTTCTCCGATCCCGAGGAACCGGTCCGCGTCACGACGTAGCACCCAGATTTGCCCGGCTTGTTCCTTCTTCGTTTTCTTATTCAAATTCGCCTAAACTCGATTATTTTTCACAAATTCTCTTTTGATTCAGATACCTAACATATGTGTACAAGAATCTATCAAATACAACTTCTAAAATAGACCTTAAACTCTCAAGAATTCCTCAATATCATCACAAATTCAAGAACGAAAGCAATTCAAGAATATAACTCAAGAACATCAAACCTTAAACCTTTTTAGAATGAATTTTGCTGAATGAAACATGTTTGGCGTGTGGTTGAACAAACCCTACACTATGAAAGTACTTATGGACTTCGAAAAATATGCCAAAAGTACCTATAGAGTTAGGAAAATACTATGGGAAAATTTGAAAAATATTACTACTAGAGTAAAAGGGTCGTGGCTAGTTTGTGGAGACTTTAATGAAGTCACTAACACTTTGGAAAAACTTGGAGGCAGACCCATAAATAACACAAAGTGTTCTAAATTTATTAGTTGCCTAGATGATATGGATATGATTGACTATGATTTCACGGGACAAAAATACACATGGTCAAATAAACATAAAAATAACAATACACTTATAATGGAACAAATTGATCATTTTCTTAGTAATCATTCCTGGCTAAACCTTTTCCCTGACTCTCATGTTCATCAGCTTCCCCGTACTCACTTCGACCATTGTCACTTCGACCATTCTATAGTTCTTCTTAATTGTCAAAGAAGCTCCCATAACTTAGGGAAAATCTTTAGATTCGAATCCATGTGGATAGGGCATTTCGATTTTCCAAACATTGTAAAAGACAATTGGAAATACATTAATAACTATAACAGTGCTCTAGAAAACTTTCTTTGAAACATTAAAATATGGAATAAGAAAACTTTCGGCAATATTTTAAACAAAATAAGAGCATCCTTAACAGAATTTATGTACTCCAGAAAATAGATGAAGCCTACAAAAATTCTTTTCACTGGAATCTAGAAAAGAAACTCATTAATGACTTCAACGAAGTTTTTAAAAAGAAGAGGATTATTAAAAAAATAAAGTCTAGAGTCCTATGTTTAAATGAGGGAGACACAAATACTAAATTCTTTCATACTACCACTAATAATAGAAGACGAGGAAATAGAATCTTAGGACTAAAGAACTCTGTAGGAAATTGGACTTTTGAGCTTAACGCCATTCTCAATATCATTAACTAACACTTTCAAAACATTTACTCAACTGAACTAAATAAAGGTAACTTACATAACCCTGTAGTATGTGGTAATGCCCTCAATCTAGAGGACAGTGTTAACATATGTAGATCATAGAAAGAGAGGAAATCGAAAACGTTATCTTCTCTTTCAAGCCTCTAAAATCTCCGGGTCCTGATGGGCTTCATCCTTAGTTTTTTCAGAAGTATTGGAGTGATACAGAGGATGAAGTAATAAATACTTGCATGAAAGCTTCTAGTACTCACACTATTCCTACGGAAATTAATAAAACTTGTATATGCTTAATTCCAAAAATAAAGAACCCGAACAGATCACCCATTATAGACCCATTAGTATTTGTAACACGATTTATAAAATCATTACAAAAATAATGGTAAATAGAATCAGACCTTACCTAGACAACATCATTAGTCCTCAACAATGTAGCTTCATCCCTGGTAGACGAGTCGTAGACAACACTATCATTGTTCAAGAAGCAATCCACTCCTTCCAAAAAGTGAAAGGGAAATTTGGTAAAATGCTTCTAAAAATTGATCTAAAGAAAGCATTCGATATATTAGAATGGTAGTTTATCTAGAAATCCCTCACAATCCTAAAGTTTCCAAGAAATTTAATTGATCTCATCATGTCTTGTATATCGACCTCATCTATTTCTATTCTTGTTAATGGGAGACCTACGAATTACTTCCTTCCTACTGGAGGCATAAGGTAAGGTGACCCTTTATCACCTAATATATTCATTATACACATGGAATCTCTAACTAGACTTATGAAGTATGTCATTAAAAAACACCTCCGGAAACCAGTTAAAATCGGTAGAATAGGTACCCCATCTTCCATCTTCAGTTCGCAGATGACATTATCCTCTTAGCTAAAGTAGATGGTAAAAATGCTAATACCATTATCCACATTTTCAACACTCTTTCAAATCAATCTGGCCAAAAAATAATCTTTAACAACTCAGCTATTATCTTTTCTGCATATATTTAATGAAGTAGATAGAAACAATCTATCATCTGCTCTAAATATTAATTAGAAAGATATAGTAGGAAAATACCTTGGAATTCCATTCACTAACCACCATCCTAAGAGTTTTGACTACCAATTTATCATAGACCATGTGGTCTGTTAGCATGATGGACATCTACACAATTGTATACATTAATGTAATTATATAGTGATATAAATTAGCATGATCATATAGATTTGTTGTAGAATCAAAGGAATAAATATTGTGATATAATGACTGATCCGGAGGGATAGCAAATCATATTTAGAGGGATTGAATGACAGACTTGTAGAGATAGAATATCTGATCTATAGGTATAGGAATGACGGATCTTTAAGGATTTGTAATATTTATTCTCTCTATATAATAGAAAGACTCTCACTTTGAGAGGCATTCAACAAAACTGACATGGTATCAAAGCCTTTTTAGTGCTTTGATTCTTATTGTCTTTCATCTGTGGTTCCTTCCAGAATTTTTTTTGAAAGCTTTTGTTCTGTTTACTGTTAGTCAACAGTTAGACCTAAGTATCTTGGAATTTAAGACGTCTTGAAATCTTAGCCTCGGTCATTCTGGTTATTTTGCATCATTGCATTTCTATCTTCCTTAGCTTGTCAAGAACATGTCGTCATATCAGTTTGAGTCCTTCCATGTTCATTTCACGGGAAAAAAATACTTCACCTGAGAATTTCAATTCCAACTCTTTTGTCACCGGAAAAGAATTATGGGGACATATAGATGGAAATGATCCTACTCTTATCGATCCTAAAAAGCTTGATCAATGGAAGGTTAAAGATGCTCGGGTGATGACATGGATTTTAGGGTCACTTGAGACTTATTATTCTTAATCTCACGCCATACAAGACAACAAAGGCCATGTGGTATTATTTATGAAAGTTTTACAACCAAGACCATAGATCAAGGCTCTTTTAGTTAGAGCATGCAATTGCTATGTATTCACAAAGAGGTTTCTCTGTTCAATATTATTTCTCTGGATTCAGAACTTATGAGATGAATTTAATGATATTCTTTATGCTAAAATACCTTCTGAATCTCTCCATCATTCAAGGAATTCATTAACAAAGCAAGCGAGATCATTTTTTGATGAAATTACGATCTGACTTTGAAAGTGTTCTCTTTAACTTGATGAGTCGTGATCCATATCCCTCGTTGGATGTCTGTTTTAGGGAATTACTTTGTGAGGAGCAGCATCTCTTCAGACCAAATGCTTCTTATCAAGGAAATGTTGTCACTGATGCATTTACAGCTCAAGGGAAAGGAAAGACCATGAATATGGCTAGAACTCAATGCTATAGTTGCAAGAAATATGGTCATATTGCTCGTAATTGTGTCAAGAAGTTCTGTAATTATTGTAAACAACATGGACACATTATCAAAGAGTGTCCCGCACTACAGATAGCTCATCTTCAGTAGGACAAATTCTTACTCCTCAAATGGTACAACAAATGATCTTGTCAACATTTTCAACTTTGAGACTACAAGGAAATGAGGTTGTCACCCGTGTCCTAGACCCTAGATGAGACCGGCGTCGTTAACCTCTCTGAGGTCGCAGACAAGCTCTTCTTATCTTTCATCACAATAATACAGTTAAATTTAGCGGAAAATTTAAAACTTTTTAACTTTACTGAGGTGTACTTAGACTTCATATAATTCTTGCATAAGAGTGATATACTAACAGCTCAAAATAAACAACCATCTATTAACATATTGAACAATTGAAATAAAGCATTCATAATATCATTAATAATTGCCAAATCGGCCTTAATACGAAAGCTTGAACAAATGTTAGAAAGGAAACGCTAGGGACAACATCCACTAGCTATGTCTAATCTACTAAAGCTAGAATATAAAACGTAGACATCCTCGAACTCAAGAGGACCTACTAAAGTCTGGAGGTAATAGTCCAAACCGCTTCAACTGATCTTCAATCTTCTTGAAGGACCTGCACCTATAAAAATAGTAATTGTCTATGGGTTAGTACACACTTGTACTAAGTATGGGTGTATGCATATAAACACATAAGGACTATGCATGATCAAGGAAAACTCTTCCTATAACAACATGCCATTTTTGGAAAGTGAAGTCACTTCACTTTCCTAATTCATTATTTATGAATTATACTATGATATGAAATATTTTTAAGCATTTAAAGCACACAACTCATTTTCTATATGAAGATAAGACGTTGGAATCATGAACATGATTTTAGAACAACTCAAGCAAAATTTAATATTCTTGATTCCCTTAGGCCGAGATCTCCCTTTCCTGGACTTAATTTATTTTTCAGTCTTTCCTTCTTTTTGTTGTGCAGTTCAATGATATCCTTTGATCCTATATTTTACTAACGAGTGCAATGATTTATTGTAATCCCATTCCTACAATGAATCAAGTAAGTAATCCAATAGACTAAGGAAATGATTTGACTACCCTACTCATAAGTTGTTCTTTCAATTCTTGATAAATTGGGCATGAAGTCTTTATAAGCCAATCTTTATTGTCTATGCCCATTATTTGATCATTTGCATAAATGTTGGGGCATATATTCATACTCCAATTGATGAGTCATTATGTTTTGCTCCCTTTATTGACATAAGCCAATAACTGTTAAAACTTCATTCTTATCAAATACTGATGATTTGACATACTTATGCTTTTGCTTACTTAGTTCACTTTGAACATTCTAGGTTGACTTAGGATATTCTTTTAAGACTTCCATTGGGATCTTTCTGTGCAATGACTAAGAATGACTTACGTCATTACTTAGTCTAACCTCACCCTTTGGTCATCCTATTCGAACACCCCTCATGTTCCTAGTTCTTTCTTTATTACTTTCTTAGAGAAATCTTTAGCATTTAACCGACATAGATCATGTGACCTAACATGAAATCCAGTGTCTTCTCCACACTGAAAAGAGATGGTTCACCGGACAAAGTGAAACCGAATACTTTCTAGCTTTCTTAGGTGGATCCACTAGCTAGTAACCTATGCTGGCGACATAGTTCAAAGACTAGAAGAATTTGGGGACCCTTATCCACCTTGGTTATAGTCTCACCTCATGAGGATTACATGTGTTTGCACAGGCTCATTACTAGTCTATCGGTGCTTAGCTCAATTTATCATACTTTATAACTTTTAGAGGTGACTCATACATTATGGAAGCTTGGTTTTAGTATGAGGTATGCTTAGCTCAATGGATGACTTGTCATCCCTTTCTATTCTTGATGACTGTGAACTTAAATCTTACATTATCATTATGGTGTGAATGAGACTTGTCTCACGATTTTTAACATCCTCTTATGTGAGTATTTTTAACATAATTGATTAGGTGTAAGTGAGCTTGTCTCACTTCCTTTAACACCCCATTCTATGGTCAATTTTATAACTCATAAGTTTTTAGTTATTTCATTAATCACCTTATCTTGTTCAATGTTATTTAGTAGTCTTGTACCATTCTTTAAGAAATTTATGAGGACTTATGCAATGTGCTACTATGTTCACACGTTCATTTAGATAGGGTATGTTGGGACTTGTCCCAATCATTGGCATACCCCAGGTTATGAGTTCATTGAGTTACATCTTGTCCAGTTAATCTCTAACATGTATTTGGACTTACAAGAAACATCATAATTTACATTGGCCATATAAGATTGGTATGACTTAGTCGTTCACCAATTCTATTACATATTTTGGAAATAATATCGCTGGCCAATTTATTGGCATAAACCAAACTTTCACGAAACACTTGTCATGATATTATCATTAGCCAAGTAAATTAACTTCATGTATATACTATAGTAATCTTATAACTTTAAGCAAGCCAACTTTTAACATTTGATAAGATCAGAAGAACAATTCAGTTCCTAGCTTGGCCAATCTATAAAGTTGATTTGGCATTGAAGGTTCATTAACTAGCTTTGATTCTCATTCTTATTTCTTTTTGGAAACATTGCATTCCAAACACTTACAAACATATCTATTGTAAACACATACAATATTCGCAAACTTCATTCCTTTCAACAATAAACTGAATTTCATAAATGACTTACAACAATTTCATCTTCTCGAACACAATTAAGCATTACAACATTCTTATCTCATGTAAATGATACTCTAATCACACGGATCTAACCTATAGGTCTCATTCAACATTATCAAATCACATAAACCTACACATAATAATCAGTTAGCACCACATACCAACAACATGATTGAAATTTTCATTATGCATACTACTAGATGGTAAAGTTTGGGTTGACAATGATGATGATGCGATTAAGTTTGAAATATTATATTTCATTCATATGTTTGTGTATTCTGGCGAGAAGAGATCAATGCGAATTCCTAGAATTCACTTTGATTTGATTGAAAGTGGTCGGTATATGCATTATTCTTGGGCAGAAAAGCATTTGAGTGGTTGCTACAGAGTATCAACAAGGTTTTGACTACTGATGGTCAATATTATAGAATATGTGATATGCCTGTTGTCCTTCAAATATGGATATACGAGTGCATGGGTAAGCGTCAAACGAACTTTGCGCGAAAAATCAGTGACCGTATCGTCCGAATTCTAAACTGGCAAACAGTAGGAGCAAAACCCCGATTCAAAATGTTGATGAGAGACACATTCAATGATGGTTATAGAGAGGTATTGTATATAATTCAAGAAATTGTATCCTCGTAATTGTATTAATTCGATGTATATCTTTTATCATGTTAATTATTTTGTTTACTATCGTTTACAGATTAAATAGAAGAATGTTGTCCCTTCTCTCATGGAAATTACTGTTCTACAATTGCCTTCTGAAGGTGTTGAAAAATCAACTGAAGGTGTTCAAACAGAGCCACATCGTGATATTGATGAACAAGCACTTTCTGGACAGAATTCAGATGATGATTTTGTCAACCCACCTCCACCTTCAATGAAGGTTACAGGTAAAAGAAAAAAGGGGCAATCAGTATCACCTGCTAAAAGGGTACGAAAAAAGGACTCAAATATCGTAAATCAAATGGAACGGAATGAACAGATCGATCTAGTATCAAAACGGAATGTGAAAAAAGTTGCGATTCGAAAAGTTGTGCGGAAGAAACAAAAATTGTGTTCTAAGAAGCCAACCACTCGCACTTATATGCCAAAAAGGGATTCTCAAATACCATCTGTAAGTGTGTCTCATGAACAATTTATGAGGAAAGAACTCTCTGAGTTACGAAAGGAGGTATATACTGTTTATACTTATGTTTTTTTCAATATATTTATTGATATTATTGCAATCTGTAAATTTTACACATATTGTAACTGTTTCAGGTTAGAGAAGAGTTCAAAGACATTCAAAAGTTGATAAATGATAATTTTAATATCATTATGTCTACTTTGAAGGTGAAACAAAATGCTCAATTGTTATGTTTAAAATTATTTTTGTTCTTTTTATTTTTTTTCAATTCTCTGTTGTAATTTAATATTTTCAGGACAACCTTTTACAAGTCCAATTTTATCAGATTATCAAAATCAGGTAGACACAACTCATATTGAAAATAATAGTTTATTCTGTTTGTATTCTGTATGCTGTAATATATTTATGTCTAATATTAATTTTTTTTCTATATTTGTAAGTACATTATTTCTTTATCCATAGTGATTAAATATATGTTGATTGTTTCTGTATCCAATATATTTTCAGAACAACATAAACAATCACAATGCTCCTGAAGGACGACAACATTTTACAAGTCCAGTTGTATCAGAAAATCAAAATCAGGTAGAGACAATTCATTTTGAAAATAAAGATTATTATTTTTGTATTTTGTTTTTCTTACTACATTTATGTTTAATATTAATTTGTTTTTTATATGTCGTTAATATTGTATTTCATTATAACTAATTTTTATCTATATGTTGACTACTTTTGTATCAAATATCTACATGGATTGAATGGACTTTTTGATGATGAGAAGACGGAGTGTGATGAAAGTTCAAATGATGGCAGCAAGGAAGTTTTCCAAGTATGTTCATTATAAATTTTGTATTTTTATATGGTTTAACAATTTTTTTTATTCAATCTCCTTTTTCAAAGATCATTCAATTTTTAAAAATTCAAATCTGGGAGACATACCCGATATTGTTGGGGGTGCTGATAAACAAGTATGTAGGTTAACTCTACATATTTATATAGTGCAGTTGAGAATATTTTGATTATTGTTTATAATTAATATTTTTATATTTGTAAAGATTGATTGTGACAATTTTCCTGTGCGTAATCTGATCACTGTAGATGCTGGTTTTAGTTTGTCTAAATCAATAATCCCAAGTGTATGTTTTCTACTTATCTAAACTAATTAGTTTTGTTGTTATTAGTATAATTTGCATTTGAATAATGTTTTTTTTTTATTAACTACAGATACCTCAACCATCATTTGTATTTGACAAACCCAAAAAAATAAGGCCGCTTATTTTTTAAAGACAACATGATTTTACAGATCAAGATGACAATGATGAAGAGGATCAGTTCGTATTTCCTACCCCTATTCACTCTATTGTTCCCAGGGAAGGGTCACAACAATCACAGTTTGAGTTGGATGATTCTCTAATGCCAAGTCTGAGTAACATAAAAAGTATTTGTGTTACTAACAATACCATTAATGCAGAACAGAGCTTTATCATGCACATTCAAACCACAAGCAATGACAACTCAAATATGCAAAAACAGGCTAGCATGGAGAGTCAGAACAAAATAAGTCATGTTCACACATCATTACCTGCGCATAGGATTAGATGTCCAGGCCCTTTCAATACATCCCCATATCTGAAATTGTTCGGCTCATCTGCAGGTATAAAGACATAACAAATTTTAATGTATTCTAATCTGATTTATATATATTTATTCTAATTTTTGTATATGATATGTTATTTTTTAATTTAATATTTACATCAGGTACTTCATCGGTGCAACCAATTATTTTTTAACTGAAACACCCGTTCATCTTTGATCTTATTTCTGACAATCGTGATATCATTATGTGGGATGCACACCAGTCATGGATTCGCGAAGGTCTTCTTGCAAAATATGAGAACAAGTAAGTATTTAAGACGCATAATAATATAAAAAATTTTGTTTGCAGTATTATGTATTCTCCATTTTTTTTGTATATGATATGTTTTTTTTTAGTATTCATCATTATTATTTTGAGGATATTTTGCATAATCAGTTATTAATCTGAATCGTTTTTTACTGTATTCTAAACATGTTAGAGTATTTTCAATTAATCAACCTATTGAATGCTAATGTACGTTGTATTATAAATTGATTGAAACAACTCATATATTGTTTGTTAATCTTTTTAAAATTCTGTATTGTAATAACAATCCAGATCTTTATTTGTTGCTATGTATGTTACTCTAAATTCTGGTGCATATTTTCACAAATACATTAGATACCTATATAATTTCTATGTTTCTATGTAATCAATATGAAATTTAACCAAATTGTATACCTTTTATTTTTTGTATATGTGTTTAGATGTCATGATCAGGACCAATACAAGAAGGGTACACGCATTCCAGTCCCATTGGACTTTGGTGTTGATATTGTAGACAATAAAAATTGGTTCTACAATTGTACTCAAAAGGACAATTGTTGAATGATTCGGTAAGTAACAACTGTAATTATTTACTTATTTTTCGTTGTTTTATTGTTATCTAATGATTATTTATTTTTTATTGTTCAACATATCAATGTTATCTTCTATTATTTGAGAAAGAAGACCAAGTATGATGTTGACAGCAGGTATAAATACACAATTGTGGATTGTGTGTTTACGTCCAAAATTTCATCAATTTGGAAGAAGTATGAAGATTTAGATAGTGATGTCTGCTGCACTGATAAAGAGCATTTTATAGGTGATTACATTTGAGGGTATAAAGTTCATGCCGGCATTCCGTGGCATTTGGCGGATCACGTATTTATCCCTGTAAATGTAAAGGAAAAATTTCATTGGGCATTGGCGGTACTCTCTCTTTATGATAGACGTGTATACGTTTATGATTCTTACAGAGCGGCAGGTCATGATGCAGCAATCAGGAAAGAGGTTACCAAGTTGGCTCAACTCATTCCGCTTAAGTAGACTATGTATGATTATTACAAGAATAGAGGTTTAGTATAGATATGTTAGTCAAGAAGAGAATGAGTTATTTGACATAGTTTTCATAGACAACATACCTCAACAGACCCATGGCAGCTTGTAAGTTGTATTAATTTTAATTCAGTATTTCATTTTTATTTGTATTTGAATTTTAATGTTGTATTCTCATGTTTTATTCAGGGATTGTGGTATTTATATGCTTGCTTTTGCCGAGTGACTGTCTTATGGTCAAGGAAATCAAAGTGGTACATTTGACATAATGTTTTTTAGGTCAAGATATGCTGCACTTTTTTTGGAATTATGCTAAGCAAAATCAAGACAACAGAGCCATTAGTGACTCTGATGCACCCCTTAGGCATACCATGCCTCAATCTGTTCGTGTTGTCTGCTCCAATTGAAATACAGTAGTTGTGCGTTTGTTGAAGATACTTCTTCGTGTTTTAAAACTACTTAATTTATGTTTAATAAACTTTTGTTTTGCTTTATATTTTGCATACTTATCATTTTGATTAACTTTTGTTTAGCAGTTTATTCTGCATATTTTTCATTTTGATTTTATGTATATATATTATGTTAGTTGATTCTATGTGTTGTATTTTGTATGTTGTATCCATCATTGTAAAATTGTTGTATTACATTATATACATTGACAGGTTTTTCATTATGTCACATTACTTGTAGTTGTATTGTTTGTATTAAAATCTAATTTATTTTTAAATGTGGTCACATTATTGTATTATATAGTGTCAAATATACAACTAATGTGACCACATTTAAAATGTTTGTTTATGAACATTAAATCACAGTTTCTCAAACATATAATTTTAGTGTTCTTGCATATACATATACATATTGAATTCTCAGCTTATTCATATACAATATGATAGGCAATAATATGGAGTGAGCTATCAAATGATTTTGTATTTCCTTAGAAACAATATTTTTGTGTATTCTATTTTTTTTAAATCGACGACTTTATTTTATTTTATTTTGTTTAATTTTTGTTTACTTTATTTTTTAAGAACGTTTAAGTTATATATTACAAATACAAAATTTTTATTAGGATACAAGTATATACGCGCAAACGAACATATTTTGATAAAATATTATTCATTGAACATTATGAAAACATCAAATACAAGGATAAACGATTTGTACAAACACATGTAAATTTATTTTTCAAAACAAAATCCAACATATCTAACTATTCAGTTCGTGGTCCATTCCTGCATGATCGCCTATTATGTCCCTTTTGACCACAAGTACTACAAGAATTCTTGTTCTTCTTTCCATATAGCTCACTGTATGTCCTATCACGAAGCTTTTTTGGAGTCCTACCAGGTAGTTTTTTGAAATTTGGAGGCTTAACTATTTCATTCTCTACATATGCAGGCACATTCCAATCTTTTCGATCAGGTAATGGATTGATTGGATTAGCATATGTAACAAGTAATGTATATGGCTTGTAAAGGTCATAACAATACGGTTCAGGATCAAGAAATTTCTTCTGTAAAACAGCCCAAGTGTGCGAACATGGTATTTCATCCACTTGAAATCTCCTACATGTGCAAGTTTTTTTTTCAAGACAAACAATAAATGTTTCCCCTTCATGACGAACATTGTGCACATAATTACTTGTTGCAACTACCTATTACATAAAGTTAAAAGGAAGTTAAATCATACCAATTAAACCATCTTTACTTTTTACTGAATGAAATGCAAAATACAACACTTTTAAGGAAGCATAAACATACCGACATACGCAGTGAAAATTCTTCATTTTCAGCGAGCATTTCTTGTGCTTTACCACAGAGTGTCGTGAATGTATTAGAAGCAGATGTATGGTTTTTGAAATTCCATCGACCAAACATTTGTCTAATTTCCTCAAGAAAATCATATATAGGTAATTCTTTTGCTTCCACAAGGCATGTATTTATGCATTCAGCTATGTTTGATATCATCACATTGCCTCGATCAACTGTTGCATACACTCTTGCCCATTTATCATAACCAGCCAATTCAAAATAATTCTTCACCCTATATCAACATGTTCTACTTTTTTCATCAGTTCATTAAATTCAAAATGTCTGTATGCCTTTGCCATTGCATAAAACACTTCTGAAAGACTGTCATGTGACTTTTTGTAAAGTGTCTTCACGTTCTTTTAAAGATGAAACGTGCAAGCATAATGTGGTATATTGTATATCCTCGAAACTGCTTTTATAATACTCTCGTTTCTGTCTGATACAACACACATTTTATCCTTTAAACCATGAACTTCTCTAAATTGTTCAAAAAAACAAGTCCAAGATGCATCATTTTCCGAATCAATAATACCGTATGCTATGGGCAATATATTTCCTGAATATATACAATGAAAACATTAGGATACATATCGGCAAATACAATAAATACATTTTTAATAAATATAATACTGTGCGTAATTCTTTATAAAAATATAAATATCTAATAGTTACATGCTCCATCCAGTGTGCTTGCAGACACAAATGTGCCATTATAAGTCCCCTTAAATGGCTGCCGTCTACTACAACTATTGGCTTACAACTTTCAAAACCTTTTATGAAAGGAAACAAAGCTATAAAGACATATAGAAATTCATTTTCTTCCGTCTTCTTCATTCTTATATGCGATCCAGGATTAGTGGTTTCCAATATATATAAATAACTAGGTAATTTAGTATATGAATCAGATGGTGTCCCCCTTAATATATTTAGTGTCTTTTCTCTAGCATTCCATGCCACAGAGTAGGATACATCTACGCCAAGTTCGAGTCTAACATCAACTTGTATGTCTTTCGGTGTCAACTTTCTTTTATGATCAACTAGCTTGGGCTTTATTATACATCCAACAAGACTGTTTGTTGCTTATCTCTAACTATACACCTTATCTTTTAATGAACATGTATGCTCATTTACAAACTTTCTAAATCTAAACATTTCGAATTTATTGATGTTGAAAGCCTTCATTATCCATCCACAATTTTAGATACACAAACAAGTGTATAACTGCTCGAATTATAAAAGAAAATAAATAAAATAAATTAATACATGATATTATATGGAATAATTACTATAACAACAAAAGATAAAATCTATATAAATACAAAATACCTAACTAAACTTGATCTTTCTGTCTTCCACTGGAATCTATTATCAATGGCATATTTCATCATCACAGCTTTCAAAGTATGTTTATTCTTATAAACTTGATCCTCAATGACTTCTTTATGATTCATATTGCAGATAATAGAGTTACTTAACTCATTACTGGTTAATGGTGCACTAATAACTATTGCTTGGTTATCAGTAGTACTTCCTCCGTTTATCATACACATGCCAATATCTTCTTCATACTGATTCTACAATATATATCACGATCATTATCAAATACAGTTAAACAAATGGGGTACTTTGCGAATTCTCGATCTTTTTTCTTCAATGATACATATACTCTCATTCCCATATCGTTGTGTATCTTCAAAGGTGCAATGCTACCTTCTATTTTATACTTAAAATCTGTTATACCTCAAATCTACCCCAATCTGATTCGAAACTTCATCAACTAAATCTTTATACGATGCATATTCATTAACCATAATTTCCTCAGTTGTGTAATCAACATAGCAATTATCTTCAGTCCAATGTCTAGAATGCTTTATTATAAAACTAATGCTCCCCATATATGCTTTATAGTAAAAAAAATCACATAGTCAATACTAAATACGAAAATAATGACATTATCATTAATTTGTATCAAGAATACAAAACAATAAAGTTACAAAAGTAATTCAAATAAACGATTCGAACATTATTACTTGTCTAAACAATTGATGCATCAAATACGTATTCTATTGGATATATAGTTTCGTATACAAAAGTTAAAAAAAACAATTTCAAATCAGAATACTATTTATATATATCAGTACAAAAGTAAAAGATAATTGCATTGATTAAAATATATAATAATTCAAAACACAAATAGATATGAATAATTATTATACAAACAAAATCGCATCAAATCACAATCAAATACAAAACATATAAGGATTAGTTAACTAAAACATACCTGAATTTTAACTTTTCGTTTGTGTTTATTTTCTAAAAATCGTTTACCCAGTTTATTTGCCAAAACAATAAACTCGCAATAATATTTTTTTGGATGAACATCATGAATAATGGCCAGATATATCATTCAGATTTTGAAAAAATTGTAAATGATGTAGAGAGTTTTAAGCATTTGTTACTTTTTATAATTTTTCTCTTTCCTAAATAGCTCCAGTTTGTTCTATTAATTAGGTATTCTTTTTAATTAAACAAAATAATTAAAATACATAATAAGGTAAAATTTTGACATTATCACTAAATATTGAAAGTATTGACACTATACCCTATTAAATACTAAAATAATGACATTTTAAAAAAATCCCTTGAATAATAGCTGATGGGCCATCTGAAAAAATCTAAGATAGGCCCAAATGTTGACCTATTTCATCAAGACCCAAACAAATTGACCCACTAACACAAAATCTAAACATCTAAACAATTTTAAAGATCACACAAAACAAAATAATGCAGAAAACAAAGTAAAAAAATAAAAAAAATAAACATAAAACGAAATAAAAAATAATAATAATACTTCAAGCAACAACATCAACATGATAAACTTAAAGAACATTAATAACACAAATTCGACGTCAAACGACTTATATGGTCAAACGAAAAAAGATAATGATGAATTTGGATAAAGATTGAGAGGGGGGAAAGATTGACATAACTTCCGGGTAAATGAAGGTCGCCGAAAAACTTTGCTGGAAATTTTTTTGGCGGATTGAACTTAAAATTTATATCAAATGATAGCCCTTGAAGAGCTCTACACATTAATGTAAAGGGTTTGGGATGGGAATGACCGGAACTTTATAAATCTAAGAAAAAAAGTAAAAATTCATATTTGGTTTTTCTTAGATCTACGGAGTTTGGCAATAGATATGGATGAAAGGTTTGTAGATTTAGGTAGAGGAGGGTGAAAGGAAAAGATGTTAAAATTTTAAAGATTTTTCCGGCCAAAAAGGTGGTGGCCACCGAGCGGTGGTGGCGGCAGCAGCGGCCAGCCGGCGGCATGGTAGTAAGGGGAAGAAGAAAAATAAAAAATTTAAAATAAAAAAATACTAATTTTTGGAGTTTTGTATTTTTGTTTGGGTCCAATAATAGCCCTTGGATCAAAATATCATGAATGGTTGAGATTCAATCTTAACCATTTCTATTGATCGGGTCAAAATCAACTGGGCCATCAAAATTGATCTAAATCAGCCTAATTTAAACAAAATTGGGTCATTTGAGCCAATGAAATAATAAAAACAAATACCCAAAATACAAATAAAAATAAAATTTCTTACTAAAATATTATCGAATTAAAATAAGCACGTCAAAAATTAGGTGTTCACATATAATATAGTTGTATATTATCTTTTCAATAGTATTAACAATACTAAATAACAATTATTTCTTGAAATCTAACAAATATTATAATTAAACTATATTATAGCTGGAAAATTAAATATTAGAAAGAGCAATTGCATAGGGACAACACATTCTCAAGAATTAGAGAGTTTTTAATCATACTTACTTGATAAATGATAATACAAACATAAAGAAAAAATATTAAGAAAGCATGTATAAGTACATAAAAATAAAAAGAAAGACTTTAGAATAAAATATATATTATCTTCATATACTTTTTTTGTTACATGTTAGTTAATTCACGAACAAGTATGATGAAGAAGAGCATTTATAACTTTGTATGTGAATCTTCATAAAAATAAATATTAAGTTATATCGATAAAATAAAGGAAATGAAAAAATAAGGACTTGGAATGATATATTTATCAACATCATGTACTTTTTTTTGTTTCATGTTATTTTTATTCACAAGCCAAATACGAATTTCTATAGACAAAAATAGAGGAAATAAAAATAAAAGTTTGCAATGAAATATTTCTTACCTTCATGTACTTCTTTTTTGTTGTAAACCAAATCAATATGATGAAAAGAAAAAGGATAATTCTGAATGTGAATCTTCATGAAACTAATATGAATTTATTGGGAAAATAAAGAAATACCATAAGACATAATAAACATACAAATTTAATTTGAAGGTTATGGACATAAAACTTATGAGAGTTATGAATATTATTTAAAGTAAAATTTAAAGAGGTGCAAGTCATGAGTAATAACTCCTAGTGAATAAATTAAAAAATAAAAATAAAAATACTTAAAATGTAAAAAAAAATTATTATGATTTCATAATTAGAAGTGAGATAAACAAATAGAAAAAAAATATATAGAGTTTTTTTTATATAAATGTTCGTACGTTAATAAAATATTTATTGTATAAATGAAGTAATATATTTTTACAATAGAATAATTAATTTAAATTAAAAAAGTCAAAGTAAATAAATTATGTTTGTCCTTTTATTATAAGTGAGATAAATAAATAAAAAATATGAAGCGTCTTTGTTATAAATGATCTTCCATTAATAAAATATTTATTGTAATAAATTTAAGTAAGTTTTTAATGATATAATAATTAATTTATTTTTGAAAATAAAACAAAAAAGGAAAAAAGTTGAATGCAAATGGAGGCCATAGAGATGTGTGACATCACCTTGTTTATGGTCCCATATATATATATATATATNCCATTTATGAAATTTAATATATCACTCAAAAAGCCATAATTATATTTCTATTTATGAAATTTAGCCTATGATGCAATTTACATAGACAATATATAAATAGCAAACCATATATATTAATCTCAAATCAAATATTTTGCAAAAGACAAAAACAAATTAAAACATATCACAATTCTTATTTGTGTTCACATTTGTATTCTCTAAATTTTTATCCTTAATTTTTTGCCAGATCAGATTCAATGTTTCAATCATATGTCAAGTCTAACTTGTTTTTTACTATATAAATAGATCATTTACCATGAACTTATGACATCTTTCTCTATCTCTATTCATCAATTAAAAGGTGTGTAAGAATCTCTCTTATACATCTCTTTTCTCTTGGATTTATTTTGATTGTTTCTTATATAAATTGATTGGTAACAATAGATAAACATACTAACACTTGTTTTTTTTCTTGTGTTCTTTTGTTTTATTGAACAAAAAATTACTAAAGAAAAATGACAGATTCGGGAGAATCAACCTCCAAAAAAAAATCAGAAGGGCGAACGCAAGTCCCAAGATACTCCGTGGAACAAATTCAACAGCTTGAAGAGTAAGAACAATTTTATTACAAAAAAAATCTTGATGTTCAATTCTCTTACTTTTTTTTTTATAAGATATTAGGCTATTTTCCTAAGAGGCCTGAGTGATAAAATAAAAATCCATTAGTTGTATGATCAAATATTCTGAATGTGTATGTGTGTGCGCGCATTTTTTTCAGTAATTCAAATTTAATTTTTATTTCTTTTCATGTTTTGCCTTTTTTTTTTTGCTTAAGACTATTGATAAATATATATGTATTTTTTTTTTTTGCAATTCAAATTTTTTGATCGAATTGCTTAAATGGTTCAAAAATAGGTTTTTTTTGGATGATAAGATCTACCATGTATATACATCCCTTATTAACGAACTAGTTGTTCTTGATTATTCATTAATAACTTTAACAAAAGGAGATGAGTTTCTTTAATTTATAATGTATTTCTCATATTTACAAACAATCTTTCTCTTGGTGTTTAATACCTTTTTATTGGAATCAGCTAATATTGACTTGCGTCAAAAAATTTCACTTTAGGGTTCCAATAATCCAGATTCACATTAAAATGTTCTACTTTAGTGCTCAACTAATTAAACTAAATTTATATTGAAAAAACCCACTTTAGGGTACGATAAATTCATATTTGCAAAGTCTCACTTTTGAAAATAAAACACTCTTGGCCAAAGAAAACAATTGCGAACATCAAGCCTTTGTTTAAGGATACATGAGGATATACCACTCTTCAATGTCCTTGGTCAGCTAGTACCCTCTCTAGGGACTAGCTTAATTATCCAAATTTACATTGCAAATTATATCCCGTTTTAGGGGTTAAACATTTTCTATCAAGGATGACTTTAGTTCAACACTCGATCTTGGAGATCTCGGTTAATGATAAAGAAATACTTATTAATATAACACATCTGCTATAATAGATAAAAAAAATTCTTTTTTTTTTATTTTTAGGTTTATTGTTTTAAAAAATTTGATCAATAGTAATGGTTTTTTGTGTGATTTTTGAAATGAAGATTCTTCAAGAGATGTGACCATCCAGATGAGGACCAACGAGAACAATTGAGTAGAGAAGTAGGGCTTGACCCTAAAAAGATCAAGTTTTGGTTTCAAAACAAAATAACTCAGAGAAAGGTAATTTAATTTATTGGTCTTTTTACTATAATTATAATTATACTTAACTGATTGTTTATTATTATTTTATTATTATTATTATTAATTACAATTATTCTTCTTCTTATTATTATAATAGTGAATTAATATTCCTTTTTAACATATTATTAAAAAATCAAGGAAAATGGCTAGTTAAAAGTAGTCTCGACCCATGGCAGGCCCCTGAATCTCTTGTTTTAGTTCCCAAATTTGCTTCTCTAAATTTGGTTAAATTACGACACTTTTTTCCTATACAATTAATTCGTACATTCACTTCCTCTCATTTTTTATTTTCCCCCTAAGTGAACAAATTTTTTTTTTTGTATTTCCATTAGGTTTGAGATTTAGTCAAAGAAAATATGATTTTATAATTAGGAATTAATGATTTCCCTTTTAGGATTAATGCAAAAAATCTACGCATATTAAATGGCGGATCAAATTAGGTTTAGGCCAGTCAAAATGATTTGAACAAATAAACGAATAGGTTAATAGTTTGTTTTGTTTGAGCTGCACTTAGATGGACCACAATCCAATTTCCCAAATCAAGATTACCAAACAAAATTATTTTTAATAACTTCTTTTATGAATCAATTTGAGCTACAATTTTTTTTATATATATCAAAGAACTTTTAAACATGCATTTTGAGTATCGCCCAAAATTGACTTCGTTAAAATAGGCCTTATCAAATTCATTCAAATTGAAGCGATCGCGAGTTGGATAAATTATATTTTAATGGAATAAGTTTTTCACCCATGCAAAAATTAATCCTTCAAAATATATATTGCACATGAGGAAGGAAATGTATGTTGTTCAAAATTAGAACGAAAATTTGAGCTTTTAAACAAAGATGGAGTGACAAAATATTTTTCACACATCTAAAATATGCATATATTGATATCACTCTTAGTTTTTTCAAATGTAATTACATTATAGTGTTGATTCTTGTCATATATAACTATTACCCAAATGTAATTAAATTCTAGTGTTGATTCTCGTCATATATAACTAAGTACATACACCTTCAATTAATTAAAATGTGCACTTTTGATTTCTTTGCTTGTGAATATTGACAAATTTATCATAATTATTGATTGATGAATCACATAATTACCCAATTGTTATGTTAAGCATGTATTATATTGTTACTCCATATTTGATAATGATAAGGTTTTGAAACATTTTCCATAAAAGGACCATAATCATACATTTCAATAAATTGTAATGAAGTTCAATGTTATTCTTGAAATACCACAAGAACCAAGATCAAAATGTATCGAAATTCTTGGGACGGAAAATGAAATTAACATAAGAAATATTAATTTAAATCTCTTTATACATTTATTAGCTTATGATATCTAATATTATCTATCTATATTTTTATATAATTAGATTTTTAATATATATATTTCTTCAGATAATGAATGAGAGATCAGATAACGAAGCTCTTCAAATAGAAAATGAAAGATTTCGTTGTGACAATAAGATCATGAAAGAGAAATTGGAAAATGCCATGTGCCCACAATGTGATGATCTACCCATCGGAAAAGAAGAAAGGGCACTTCATTTCCAAAAAATGAAAATGGAAAATCAATGGTTGAGAGAGCAGGTAAATCTTTTTTTTTTTTGCGTTTTAATTTATTTATTTTCCTTGAAAAGAAATAATTAGTTGTTAGGATTTGTTCTCCTCCCCTTTATAGTTGGTTTGGACTTGTATCTGCTTCTATTTCTTTTAGGCTTGATATCCCATTCTTGTTGATGACCTTTTCTTTTAAATATAGATCTACTATATAGCATGATTCAAATTCGAGGGACCTCATCTTTAGCTATAATAAGATTATTATAATTTATAGGTATATATTCTTAAAAAGATGATGTATAGTCTATTTCAATCTTAAGTTTAATAAATACTATCTGATTCAATTTTCTTTTTCTCATTAAACTTCAAATTTTCTGTAAAATTAAAATAAGATAAATAGATTGAAACCATAAGAGTATTATGCATAGAAAGTGTAATTTTTTTCCATAAAAAAAGAAGAAGAAAAAAATTTGCATCTCAATATAATTTTTTTAAAAAGAATTATACCAACCACTTTGAAGGAAAATATTTTATTCATCAAGTAATCAAAAGTACTTTCAATCTTACTACAAGTTCTCTCTATTTCTTTATATTTCTTTCTCTCTGTATATTTCTTTCTGTTGAAAATAATTAGCAACATTCCTATTTAAAATAATAAGAAACCAAACTAAACTAGGATTAAGAAAATCATTACCATATGAACTAGGACAAACAAATACTAACTAGGAATACATTGAAAAAATACTAATTACCAAATTCTAAATAACTTAAGATTTCTACAACTTTGAACTACTATTCCAACATTCTCCTGTAATTCAAAGTTGTATACTGTTGCATTTTTCTTGTTGTTGTTGTAGTCATAGTAGTAGTATTGGAGCACTTCTCTCGAATCTTCATTTTGTTGTTGTAGTCATAGTAGTAGTATTGGAGCACTTCTCTCGAATCTTCATTTTTATTCTTGTTGCCGTTGTTGAAGTGGAAAAATTCTCTTCTCTTCAATCTTCAATTATTGAAACACTTCTCTTGAACCTTCAATTATTGAAATACTTCTCTTCAATTACCATTAAATTTTTTTCTTAGTTACGTTGGAACACTTTCTCTCCAACTTCCAAGTGTTAGAACATTTTTTCTCCAAACTCACATTTTTTTCTTGGTTGTGCTGAGACACTTCTCTTCAACTTCCAGTGTTGATACACTTCGCACCAACAATTATTTTTTACCTTCCTCAAACTTTTAATTAGAGAAGAGCTTCTTCTCTTGTGTCATGTTTTGTTGTACCTCTTTAAACTTGCAATCTTTTTCTAACTCCTTCCCCGAGCATGCATATATCATTAGTCTAGTCTTTGTCAACATAAACATTGGCAAGCGGACGACATTTATGAGTCATAGTCGTCCACCGATAATGGATTCTCTTCAAAAATAATTATTAGGATTGTAGAAGCTCTAATACTATTTTGAAGAAAATATTTTATTCATAATCTCAAAAGATCTTGAATCTTACTACAAGTTTTTTCTGTTCCTCTATATTTCTTTCTCTTTCTCTGTATTTCTTTCTATAGAAAATAACTAGTAATATCCCTATTCATAATAGTTAGAAATCAAATCAAACTAGGACTAGAAAACTTATTCCCATATGAACTAGAATAAACGAATCTCAACTAGACGTGAATTAAAGAAATACTAAACAACAAATCCTAAACAATTTAGGATTCCTTATCCCACTTCAGATCATTATTCCAACAATATTAATTTGCATCTTAAAAAGGCTATTTAAAAAAGAAATACTATTATTATTAAGGCATAGTGTGTTTGTTTGACAATTTGTGTGGTCAATTGCGGAGTCTTGTTCCGTGAACCCTTCTATTCAGAAGTTTATAACCTTACCTTCACTTTTGATTAAGCCTGAGTCGCCTCATATGTCCGTTCTTAGATTATGCATATGAAGTGATGGAGCTAGGGAAGGTCAAGTACTTTGGTAGCTTAAAGCCAAAATTGTTAAATACCCTCGTTGGCATTTGAAAGGGAAATTCAATTCTAATGTATGGAAAAGGGTTGATTTTTAGAGTTTTGAAACAACAAATAGTTCTCTTTATTACAAGTAACGACGTAACGCCTTCCAAGAAGGGTGTTGGAATGTGGGGCTTGGGCGAGGTTAGCGGAGATAAAGGAGAACTTATGATGAGGGAAAGCCATGATTTGCAGACAAATATGAATCGAATTAAGGATTTAGCAGGAAGTTTCAGTAGGATTTCTCTAAAAGTTAGGGAGGAATATTAACGGAGTCAGAATCAGACATTGAGAAATTTTGAGAGAGAATAGGGGGGGGGGCAAGAATAAGTTTAGTTGTGGAAGACAATTTTGGTAAAATTTGCTTTTACATTTGGGGATGATAACGGGCCGGGGTGGAACGAGGTAGGATAGATTTATATATTTTCAATAAAAATCATGACAAGGTGGGGGATAGATAGTGTTTTATGTGAAGTGTGGGTCATGATAAAGCAGTACTAGGTTTTGGAATCGTGGAGTAGTTGTATCATATAAATTTAGTTGCTGGCTAGGAGCAAGTTGTTGGATTTAGGAACAATGGTGAAGTTTTGTTTTCAACTAAGATGAATGATCTGGTTTCTTATGACCCAAATAGTGGACAAAATACGAGTCTTGGTATTCAAGGAAACACTTGGTCGGTTTATGTTCAGAATGACATGAATCACTTATTTTTCTCAAAGGGAACAATGTTGTTCCGAGTGGGTTCTTGGGAAACACTTGGTCGGTTTATGGACTTAATGAGTAGCAAGACCACAAAATATATCGATAAAATAAAGAAGAATTTGATAGTAGGTAAGGTATTTCATCGAAGTTCATGAATGTTTCAAGGTATTGAAAAGTGAAGATGTTTTATCAAATTTGATAAAAACATCTTTCACTTTCAATACCTTGAAACATCCATGAACTTTGATGAAATACCTTACCTACTGATCAGATTCTTCTTTATTGTATCGATAAATTTTGTAGTCCACGCTACTCATTAAGTCCATAAACCTTCCGTTCCTCCCAAGAACCCACTCGAAATGACATTGTTCCCTATGAGCAAAATAAGTGATTCCATGTAAATTTGAACATAAAATGTCTGAGTGTTTCCTTGAATACCAAGACTCTATCTTTTCGTCCACTATTTGGGTCAGAAGAAACCAGATCCTTCTTCCTTGTTGAAAACAAAAATTCACTGTTGTTCCTAAATCCAACAACTTGCTCCAAGCCTACAACTAAATTTATACGATACAACCTACTCCAAGATTTCAAAACTCTGTACTGCTTAATCACTCATACTTCACATAAACACCATCTCTCTGAAAGAGTTCTTTAGTCATTGTGTAAAATATGTACTACAATAATGAATATATAAGAAACCAAAAATAGCGGCGAAACCTACGAGAAGTAGTGTCCTTAGACATCACAACTTAACCTATTACATATTTTTTTATTTTTCAGAATGAGAAAAAAAATGGTTGTTAAACCAATAGGCTCAGGTACCATACAATGAAAGAGTTCTTTATTCAGAGTGTAAAATATGTATTACAATAATGAATATATAAGAAACGAAAAATAGCGACGGAACCTAGAAGAAGTAGTGTTCTTAGATATCACAACTTAACCTTTTACATAGTTTAGATATACTAGGAATCTATATCTAAGAAGCCTACCCTTTACACTATCCCCCACCTATACTCGGATGAGGTGGATAGCTTTATATATTTTTCAATAAAAATCATGACAATGCGACTCAAAATTTTATATCCTCTTCTTCATTTACTTTTATATACATGATACAATCCAAGTTCACCACTTGATAACACTTTTTTTGATCTCTGTCTATCTTCTCCTTGGTGTTACTATTTCTTTTATTGCCATATTCCCCTTTATTTGTTACTCCACTTAAATCATGTATTCGTTTCTGCGCGGTGCCTATGACTTGCACCTGCCCTAGACAAGAGAGATCACCTTCATCTCATAGTAAACTAATTGAATGAAACAAATTTAAATTATATACACTGACAATAAGTTATATACTCTATCCTTTATTTTTAGGTACTCAAAATTATGTCTATTAATAATAATTACATATTATATATATAACATGTCATGTGACTTGACAATTTTGTTTTTTCTCGCAGACCGCAAGATTATCAAAAATCATATCAAGTATCCGTGGGAAGTCTGTTGTGACGGATTCAAATTTGACACCACCAGCTGATGAAAGTTTATTGAGACAAATTATAAGTGGCTCTTCCATTGGATATCCTCCTCCTATAAATCAAGAAAATAATAATAATTCTACTGATAACGTTCGAGCACATTCAATAAATATTAATAATATTCCAATAATTTCCCCATTAACACCAAAAAAGTTTAGTTTTCATCGCGATAATGGGGAGCAATCAATTATTTCTTATGTAGTTGTTCCTGCTATGATTGAAATGTGTGGACTTTTTCATTTGGATAATCCATGTTGGGTAAAATCATCAACTGATGAGAGGTGGCTTATTCATCGCGAGTACTATGACAAAGCATTTCCAAACCCAAATCGACCATATAAATCATCAACTGCTCGAATTGAATCATCAAGGGATTGTGGAGTTGTACCAATGAC
>NC_028646.1:6876131-6884499 GCF_001406875.1 Solanum pennellii | reverse complement strand
GTTGATCCAAATATTTCTTGATCCGGTAAGTTTCTTAAACATTTTCATATTATAATAGTTTTGTTCACAAGTAAGATGAGTTTAAATGACACAAACATGTACAATGAATATTTATATAGCCGACTCTAATTATATGAAATGTTTTTAGGCATGATTATTATTGTTTAAACATTAATCATATTCTAATTGATTTTGTATATGCAGATCAAATGGATGAACATGTTTCCTACTATAGTCACAGAAGCAAGGATTCTTGATTTTCTTGATTCTGGGGATATGGGAATTTCAATTCAATTGGTAAATGTTAATTCATATTTAATATTTTTTTTCTTTAAAATTAAATATATATTAAAGTTGCTTCATAAAAAATGATCTAATTTTTTCTTGATTCTTGAAAACAGATGTATGAAAAGTTGCATATTTTGTCTCCTCTAGTAGACGCTAGAGAATTTTTCTTCATACGTTGTTGTAAACAACTTGATCATACAACATGGATAATGCTGGATGTTTCATATGATTTATTCAAAGAGATTCAAACTTGTGCACCTTCTTATGCTTGGAAGTTTCCTTCTGGATGTATAATTCAAGATATGGGTGATCACACGAGTCTGGTAAAAATCACTTCCTCTCACAATAGCTTGAAACACTAATATTTTGCTATGTGTGGTCTCGATGAGGGCCCGTATCACACGGGCACTGCAGAGATTTACTTTACATTTTTGCAAGAGATTGTTCAACAACTCAAACCTAACATATATCACTATTCACGTGTAGTTTATATTCCAAAGAGTGTTCCATAGGTAAAATTTTATAAGTATGGATACATATCTTTTAATATTGTATAAGAATCAAACTATCTTTATTCTCGATTAAATCAATCTTAAATTCTTGTGTTATATTCTTCACACTCTAAATATTTAGTTGTGGATCCTTGTGTTAAATGTTTTCTTGTAGCAATCTAACTTTTGAGTTTTCGAATGGAATTTCGTCAGTTTTATCAGCCCTGAAATGTTGAATTTTATCTGGGAGAGTCGTCGACTTCAGATTCAGATATATCATGGATTTGACGTCTTAAGATGTGTTGGCTTTTTTTCGACGTAATCTGATTGTGTTAGACTTCATTGTTTTTCTTTGCTTCCACATTTGTTGTTATATTTTGAATTTTACGCTGACTTGTCTTGATGGAATAATAGAAGTGTCATCGCGTTTTTTTTTTGAGTCATGACAGTTGATGCCCTAAATGTTACTAAATATACTGAATAGTTGTATCCTTATATCTTGAATAATCCTCACATTGTGTGATTCAATACTAAAACGTAAGAATTTGCAACGTAGATTCTTATCGAAAATGTTTCCAATTATCAAAATTGTTTTTATAGCTTTTTTGATATGCTTTTTTCTTTTGTAGGTTACGTGGATTGAACATGTTCAAGTAGATGAAAAAAATCAGGTTAATCATATCTTTAGAGACTTGTTGTATGGTCGTCAAACATATGGAGCTAAAAGATGGATTGTTACACTTCAAAGGATGTGTGAAAGGTATAATTTTCCAGTGGATGCATTATGTCCTACTAGGCATGGTCTCAAAGAAGGTTCGATTTTATTTTCCGTTCTTTGTATTTTCAGGTTTTAAAATTTTAATTTACAAAATAAGATAAGAATATGTCAAATACTCTCTGAAATGTACGAGTTCCATCACACCACACACATCCTATTTTGGCAAGTCAATATTTATTTTTCTTTTGTTTATTTTTAATTTTTAGTGGTTAATGATATTTCAGAAGGACTGCAAAATGTTAAGCAGATATCTCAAAGGATGGTGAAGAGTTTTTGTGAAATCCTAAGCATGACAGAAAAATTAGATTTTTCAACTTCATCAAAGTTGAATAATACATATAGGGTTTCTATTAGAGAAAATGAAGAAACTACCCAATCAAAAGGCTTCATTGCCACTGCCGCTACATCCCTATGGTTTCCTTTTGCATTCAAAACTATTTTTAATTTCCTCAAAGATGACAAGACTAGATATCAGGTATGTATCGAACTTCTCTATGACGTGGATAATTTATATATTTTTGTGCTGTTGAATCGAAATGATGTTATAGATAAGATGTTAATGTCATATGATATTGATATTAGTTCCAATGAGAGTTAGATGTTATAGTGAAATATATTTGATATAGAGAGGTCTGACGGTATGTATTTTTATGTTGTATATTCAATTTTAATTCAATGAACCAAACTTTTAATAGAAATATTTTTTGCATTATTAATTCATGTATAACTTGTTTTTAACTAAACATAAATGTACCCTATTAGATTAACTTTTTTCAATTCTT
Organism: Solanum pennellii; assembly: GCF_001406875.1. Classification (NCBI taxonomy): domain Eukaryota; kingdom Viridiplantae; phylum Streptophyta; class Magnoliopsida; order Solanales; family Solanaceae; genus Solanum; species Solanum pennellii. The sequence goes on along the minus strand of NC_028646.1, from coordinate 6,882,160 downwards.
ATAAGGATTTTTCATGTGAAATTCGCAAAAATTTCAACATATATAAGATTTGGGACTCATAATTTTAAAACTAGAATGAGTTTAGTATCTATAGATTTTAAACTACTAAGTTTAAATCCTGAATTTGTCCGATCTACTTATATTGGACTCCTATGTTATTTTATCTGTATGTTCAGCTCTTGGCATTAATTGTGCAGTTTCATTTTATTTAATTATAGTCTTAAAATATTCATCTCATGAATTAATTTTTGTCGATTGAATTATGAGTTTGTAAATTGTTTCATTTTGATTTTGTTTTTATAGTGGGATGTTTTTGCTGAAGGAAATAATGTGACTGAGTTAGTTCGAGTACTAACCGGAACTCTACCCGGAAACGATATTACAATCATTTAGGTATTGTCATATTTATAGGTTGCTATTTTCTGAATTAATAATTGCTCATGTGTTTTCTATCTTTTAGGTAAATATTATGACAAAATATTAGTTGATGACCTGTAGCTAAATATGTTATAGATAAAAAGATTATTTGATAATATGTTGTTAGATGGGATAAAAAACAATATTTTTTATTATTGAGGGACAATTATCATACTACTTCCTTCATCCCATTTTATATGACACCATTTGATCCGGCACGGAGTTTAAGAAATAAATGAAGACTTAGAATTATTTATCAAATTGTCCTTCAAAAGTGAACACATTTTTCTCTCTTTTTATAAATGTATTAGATCTATTTAAAATTAAGTGGGATAAACAAGGGTAAAAAAGAAATTGTACGTTTAAATATTTACTACATGAAGAAATGTAATATTCTTTTGGGGATTGACCAAAAAGGAAATGGTACCACATAAAATGGGACGGAGGGAGTAATTCTTACTATTTTTAGTGCTTATACTAATACTTCTTAAATTGTTCTAACATATATATGCAGTCTCATATGCTAAAAGAGAACAACATGTTACTTCTTGAAGAGTCAAGCATCGATGAAATGGGAGCATTTTTAATCTATGGACCCATAGATTTACCAATAGTCACTTCAATTGCCAATGGAGGTGATGCCACAAAAGTTGACATTTTTCCCTTAGGTATCATCATAAGTCCCGATGGCCGCCTTGCCTCGGAGAGGGGCAATAATGGAAGTGAAAAAGATGGTTCTATCTTGACAGTGGCTTTTCAAAAAATGATTTGTACTAATAATAATCCAATCTCCCAGGAACAACGTATGGAGGCAGTGACTTCAGTTCTTAACCTTTTGAGCTCTACAGTTTTACATATCAAAGCAGCATTGGGTTGCTTTGATTAAAAATGTGATGTTTTAGTTTCAAAGATGTTATTTTTGTTTTTTGGATATTTAAACTTAGAAAATTTCATATGTTTGAAGGATGATATATTCCCTTCCTTTGACTTATAAAATATTAAGATCATGAGATATGTTATTGCTATAATTTTTTATATTGATAAACTATCTGGCCAGATTAGAAAAACCTTCTTAAGTAGAAATGTCTGGTTTTGAAAAAAAATATATTTAAAAAAAGTAGTAGTTTACATTTGGCTAATCGATTTGGAATATAGTTTTTTTGGTCATTATATTTGTTTTTTGTCATATTACAATTATAAGTGGAAGTGTCATTACACATTCATTTCAAATGTGTAAAACAAAAGAAGAAGAAAATAATATTGATGAGTTATGAATTACTACTATACATGTAAGCTTTAGAAGTGTAATGACCATCTTGGTCATTTTCTTGTTTTTGTGTGTTTTGACTATTTTGTCCCTTTATGTAGCTTCTATATAGTTGTCATGATCATAACCCTTCGTGAGTGACACCAACACCAACACTTCAGTGGGAGAATCTGTTGGGTATTATTTTCATGAGTTTCTTACTATAAATAGGCTTTCATTTTAGAAAAAAGTTTTGGATCGGCCAGTCCTTTTATTTTTAAAAAAGGTTTAGGACTCTATAAATATAACATTGTATCTTCTAACTTAATCAACATTAACAATGTAGTAAGAGTTTTGCTTAGGGGGAGAAATTGTGGGACACAAGTATGATAAGTTATCACTTGTGTGGACCTCCTATATATATTGAGTGAATTGGTAGAGGTTATTTTCCTTTATATTTTGTACTCTCATATTTATAATGGATTGCTCATCTCTTTTGTGAATGTAGGTCGAATTGACTAAACCACGTTAAATCTTTGTGTCTTTTGGTATATTTCTCCTTTGTCTTCTTACTCATGATTTTTCGAGGCTTGCTTTGCTAGCTTCCACATTACACTTAATTATTTTTGGTCCTAATAAGTGACATCAGGGTCAGATTCAATCATAGAGTCAGGTTCAGTGATGGTTCAATAATCGACGACTGAACCATGTTAGAAAGAGGTGTTCATCTTGATGGATATAGTTCTAGCCACAACCTTTAGACAATAATGAAGATTTTTGTTGAAGAAATTGTTTCAGAGAGGTTCTCCGTATTGAGACATAAATAACTAGGACTCTATCGACACGACTTCTTACACTCCGTAGTACTCTTAAACTCTGGGCTCTGATACCAATTTTGTCACTCCTTGAGCCTACACCTTGGGTGGGACTGACATTCGAGAACCATTGTTGGTCCAAAACGAACCCTTGGTCTAGCTTACTTACTTAGTGGAAGACTTTAAGCATTAAGAAAAGAACTCAAATGCAAGATAACTCAACTGTCTTAAACTTAACTTAATGATTTAAAAATAAATATTTAACTTAACCAAACTGGCAACTCAAATATGAACACAAGCCAATAACAAAGTAAAGACAAATGAACTAACTGACTGTCTATTTATGAAGCCTCTTATAACTGAGGTGGATGTCAGATAAGACCCACTACATCCTAATGAACAAAAATACTAAAAGAAATAACAGAGATCTAAGCAATGCAAAAAGGCTCACCACCAAATTCTGAGTGCTCAACTTGATCAACGAGGTGCTGGATGATGATCCTGGTTACCTGCGTGTGCATCATAAGATGGTGCAGGTTAACTAGCTTCAGTACGTTGAATGTACGAGTATGCGAGTTGGAATGTTGAACAAGACATAAGCTTGAAAGGATCTGAAGAACTTACGTGGCTCAACTCAATTCACTTATCTGAACTCATTTTAATATAAAGCAGTGTAAACAAATGCAGTACAGAGAAAGACATTAAAACATGGTTTTTAACTCAATTTAAAAGTACAATAATAAATTTGTGTGTATACAAATATGAAATATGAGCTTTGTTTGTATATGAAAATACAAATATCCCTAATGTATATAAAAATCAAAATACTAACCGAGAACCATCACTTGAGAGTTATCGTGATGATACAACATTTTGTCTCATGCTGCCAGAACTGTCCTATACATTTCCATGAGTATATAACTTGAAATATTAAGTGGATCCACTAGTCTATCCTTAAATGCACTAAAGGAATCATCTAAAAAGTATGACCCTTTTCTACCCATGATGACTACATGGTTTATGGTGGCTCAAACTTTTCTGAACTCTCCCCCATATCGGTGCTCAATACTACTCCCAAAGTATACTATCTATTTATGTTTAAAAACACAACTTCTTTTTGTGGTTTGAGATAATTTCTCAAAACTTAGATCAAAGATTATTTGGGTATCAAAGTTTCCCTTCTTTCTTAATTGTGAAAGCGTTTACTCTTTTCTGAAATTAGCTCAAAGGCTCTTTGGAAATCAAAGTTTCCTTATTTGTTTAAATGTGAAAACATTTAAACTCTTTGAGAATACATAGTACTCATATACTTTTGAAGAAATGAACTTTCACTTCACCCTTTATTGAACTCAAAATTCAAGTCTTAAAACAAAGTTAAATCATTTGCAAGACTCTTGAAAAACTCTACGAACTTCACTTGACTTAGCGCTTAACTTTTCTTGACTTGACTCTTAACTGATCCTTGAATTGAATTATGGATTCAAGGATTGAGATTTTTGATAGTAAAGATCTCATGATGTTTAGAAAATGATTTTAGATAGCTAATCATGAAAAAATAGCAAGAAATCAAGACATGAAAGCTGGTCCGCGGCGCAGAGTTGTATTTAAATCTTCTATTTATGAAATATATTTTGAAGCAAAAAAGTCCGTGATCGCTCCACTCCACGAGGAATATTTTTCTACAATCCTAAGGAACCGGCCCGCGTCGCGACGTAGCACCCAGATTTGCCCGACTTGTTCCATCTTCGTTTTCTTATTCCAATTTGCCTAAACTCGATTATTTTTCACAAATTCTATTTTGATTCAGATACCCAACATATATGCACAAGAATCTATCAAATACAACTCTAAAATAGACCTTTAACTCTCAAGAACTCCTCAATATCATCACAAATTCAAGAACAAAAGCAATTCAAGAATATAACTCAAGAACATCAAACCTTAAACCTTTGTAGAATGAATTTTGCTGAATAAAACATGATTGACGTGTGGGTGAAGTAATCCAACACTATGAAAGTACCTATGGACTTAGGAAAATATGCCAAAAGTACCTATGGACTTAGGAAAATACTATTGGAAAATTTGAAAATTATTAGTACTAGAGTAAAAGGGCCGTGGCTAGTTTGTGGAGACTTTAATGAAGTCATTAATACTTTGGAAAAACTTGGAAGCAGACCCATAATAACACAAAGTGTTCTAAATTTATTAGTTTCCTAGATGATATGGATATGATTGACTATGGTTTCGCGGGACAAAAATACACATGGTCAAATAAACATAAAAATAACAATACACTTATAATGGAAGAAATTGATCGTTTTCTTAGTAATCATTCCTGGCTAAACCTTTTACCTGACTCTCATGTTCATCACCTTCCCCATACTCACTTCGACCATTGTATAGTTCTTCTTAATATTCAAAGAAGCTCCCATAACTTAGGGAATTCTTTAGATTCGAATCCACGTGGATAGGGCATTCCGACTTTCCAAACATTGTAAAAGACAATTGGAAGTACATTAATAACTATAAAAGTGCTCTAGAAAACATTATTTGAAACATTAAAATATGGAATAAGAAAACGTTCGACAATATTTTAAACAAAATAAGAGCATCCTTAACAGAATTCATGTACTCCAGAATATATATGAAGCCTACAAAAATTTCTTTTTCACTGGAATCTAGAAAAGAAACTCATTAATGACTTCAACGATGTTTTCAAAAAAGAAGAGGATTATTGCAAAATAAAGTCTAGAGTCCTATGTTTAAATGAGGGAGACACAAATACTAAATTCTTTCACACCACCACTAACAATAGAAGATGACGAAATAGAATCTTAGGACTAAAGAACTCTGCAGGAAATTGGACTTTTGAGCCTACCACCATTCTCAATATCATTAACTAACACTTTCAAAACATTTACTCAACTCAACTTAATAAAGGTGAATTACATAACCCTGTAGTATGTGGTAATGCCCTCAATCTGGAGGACAGTGTCAACATAGGTAGATCATTTGAAAAAGAGGAAATCGAAAACATTATCTTCTCTTTCAAGCCTCAAAAATCTCCGGGTCCTGATGGGCTTCATCCTTTTTTTAGAAGTATTGGAGTGATACAGAGGATGAAGTAATAAATACTTGCATGAAAGCTCCTAGTACTCACACTATTCCTACGGAAATTAATAAAACTTGTATATGCTTAATTCCAAAAATAAAGAACCCAGAACAGATCACCCATTATAGACCCATTAGTCTTTGTAACACGATTTATAAAATCATCACAAAAATAATGGTAAATAGAATCAGACCTTACCTAGACAACATCATTGTCACGACCCAAAACCGAGCCGCGACTGGCACCCACACTTACCCTCCTATGTGAGCGAACCAACCAATCTAAACCCTAACATTTCAATATAATCTAAACAGAAAGTAATGCGGAAGACTTAAACTCATTAATAAAAATAAATTCAATAACTTCTACAATTCAACATCTATTATTCCCCAAAATCCGGAAGTCATCACCACAAGAACATCTATGATCAAATTACTAA
>NC_028646.1:6872636-6872823 GCF_001406875.1 Solanum pennellii | reverse complement strand
CCCTTAAGTCTCAAAACACCTTCCTCATCCATTATTGCTTCTTTAGCCTCTCCTAGCAAAACCTTATCTCGGATCCGAATCAGTTTCTCATCAGTAAACTGCTTTCCCTTAATTTTGTCAAGAAAGGAAGATCTGTCCTCCACACTGGCCAAAAATCCTCCCTTCTCATTTACTTCCAACCTCATAA
>NC_028646.1:6863414-6867975 GCF_001406875.1 Solanum pennellii | reverse complement strand
CGTCGCGCCTGCGACGGTCCATCCTGCTGCTCCGTCACAGAGTTCAGAGACTCAATTCCACTAAAGGGTCTGTGACGGTCCGTCGTTCCCACGACGGTCCGTCCTGCCATGTCGTCACGAAGTTCAGAGAGTCGATTTCAGTACCCAAATTTCAGAATTCTAAGTGTTTTGGAACGAGACCCCTCGACGGCCCGTCGTGCCCATGACGGTCCGTCGTGGGTTCCGTCGACTCAGACAGTTTTTCCAGAAATAAAATCTGCTGCTTAAAATGACTAAACAGGTCGTTACAATCATTAGTCCTCAACAATGTAGCTTCATCCCTGATAGACGAGCCGTAGACAACGTTATCATTGTTCAAGAAGCAATCCACTCCTTCCAAAAAGCGAAAGGGAAATTTGGTAAAATGCTTCTAAAAATTGATCTAAAGAAAGCATTCGATAGATTAGAATGGTAGTTTATCAACAATCCCTCACAATCCTAAACTTTCCAAGAAATCTAATTGATCTCATCATGTCTTTTATATCGAACTCATCCTTATCTATTCTTGATAATCGGAGACCTACGAATTACTTCATTCCTACTAGAGGCATAAGGCAAGGTAACCCTTTATCACCTTATATATTCATTATACACATGGAATTTCTAACTAGACTTATAAAGTATGCCATTAAAAAACATCTCTGGCAACCAGTTAAAATCGGTAGTAGGTACCCCCATCTCCCATCTTCAATTCGCAGATGATATTATCCTCTTAGCTAAAGCAGATGCTAAAAATGCTAATACCATTATCCACATTTTCAATACTCTTTCAAATCAATCTGGCCAAAAAATAATCTTTAACAACTCAACTATTATCTTTTCTGCATATGTTAATGAAGAAGATAGAAACAATCTATCGTCTGCTCTAAATACTAATTAGAAATATAAAGTAGGAAAATACCTTGGACATCCATTCACTAACCACCACCCTAAGAGTTCTGACTACCAATACATCATAGACCATATGAATTGTTAGCACTATGGACATCTACACAATTGTATATTTTAATGTAATTATATAGTGATATAAATTAGCATGATCATATAGATTTGTTGTAGAATCAAAGGAATAAATATTGTGATATAATGACTGATTTGGAGGGATAGCAAATCAGATTTACAGGGATTGAATGACAGATTTGTAAAGATAGAATATCTGATATATAGGGATCGGACTGACGGATCTTTAGGGATTTGTAATATTTATTCTCTCTATATAATAGAAAGACTCTCACTTTGAGAGAAATTCAACAAAACTGACATGGTATCAAAGCCTTTTTAGTGCTTTGATTCTTCGTGTCTTTTATCTGTGGTTCCTTCCAGGATTTTTTTGAAAGCTTTGGTTCTGTTTACTGTTGGTCAACTGTTAGCCCAAAGTATCTTTGAATTTAAGACATCTTGAAATCTTAGTCTTGGTCATTCAGTTATTTTGCATCATTGCATTTCTATCTTCCTTAGTTTGTCAAGAACATGTCGTCATATCAGTTTGAGTCCTTCCATGCTCGTTTCATGAGAAAAAATTACTTCGCCTGAGAATTTCAATTCCAACTATTTCTCACCGAAAAAGAATTATGGGGACATATAGATGGAAATTATCCTACTCTTATCGATCCTAAAAGCTCGATCAATGGAAGGTTAAAGATGCACATGTGATGACATGGATTTTAGGGTCACTTGACCCTCTTATTATTCCTAATCTCACGCCATACAAGACAACAAAGGCCATGTGGGATTATTTATGAAAGTTTTACAACCAAGACCATAGCGCAAGGCGCTTTCAGTTAGAGCATGAAATTTCTATGTATTCACAAGGAGGTCTCTCTGTTCAAGATTATTTCTCTAGATTCAAAACTTATGGGATGAATTTAACGATATTGTTTATGCTAAAATACGTTCTGAATCTCTCTCCATCATTCAAGGAATTCATGAACAAAGCAAGCGAGATCAAATTTTGATGAAATTTTGATCTGACTTTGAAAGTTTTATCTTCACTTTGATGAGTCGTGATCCATCTCCCTCGTTGGATGTCTGTTTTAGGAATTACTTTGTGAAGAGCAGCATCTCTTCACACAACATGCTTCTCATCAAGGATATGTTGTCACTGATGCATTTACAACTTAAGGGAAAGAAAAGGCCATGGATATGTCTAGAACTCAATGCTATAGTTGCAAGAAATATGGTCATATTCCTCGAACTCAAGAGGGCCTACCAAAGTCTAGAGATACTAGTCCAAACCGCTTCAACTGATCTTCAATCTTCTTCAAGGACCTGAACCTATAAAAATAGTAATTTTATATGGGTTAGTGCACACTTGTACTAAGAATGGATGTATGCACATAAACACATAAGACCTATGCATGATCAAGGAAAGCTCTTCCTATAACAACATACCATTTTTGGAAAGTGAAGTCACTTCACTTTCCTAATTAGTTATTTATGAATCATACTATGAATATGACATATTTTTATGCATTTAAAGCACACAACTATTTTTCTATATGAACATAAGACATTGGAATCATGAACATAATTTTAGAACAACTCAAGCAAAATTTAATATTCTTGCTCCCTTTAGGCCGAGAGCTCCCTCTCCTGGACATAATTTATTTTTCAGTCTTTCATTCTTTTTGTTGTGCAGTTCAATGATATCCTTTGATCCTATATTTTACTTACGAGTGCAATGATTTATTGCAGTCCTATTCCTACAATAAATCAAGTAAGTAATCCAAAAGACTAAGGAAATGATTTGACTACCCTACTCACAAGTTATTCTTTCCACTCTTGCTAATTTGGGCATGAAGTCTTTATAAGCCAATCTTTATTGGCTATGCCCATTATTTGATCATTTTCATAACATAAAGATACTGGAGCATATATTCATACCCCAATTGATGAGTGACAAATTGATGAGTGATACGCTCAAACTTACTTCTCAAATAAGAAGTAAAGCGGTCGTGTCAAGTAAATAACCCAACTAGTGAGGTTGGGATCGTTCCCACGAGGAAAATAGTCTAGACTTAACTTCAACCTGTTATTACTATTGTTTGGTCAATAACTTCCTTGGAAAGTAAAAACAATAAAGGGGGTTTCTATTTCTAAATGAGTAAAATTAATTAACAAACTTGACAGAGACACTTAACAACTTTGAATGTTGGATTTTAATCTATTAATCAAAATAACTAGAGTTTACGTGTTCCCCACAGGTTCATAACTTGATAACTCTAACTATAACAATTCTTTCCTAGTATCTTGCATGCAAAGTGATAAGTTATGTATTTCTAAATCCTTGGTCCGGCATCTAGAAAATCTCACTCCGCACCTTGGTCCGGCTACGTGTGTTGCTTTCCTAACCCTTATCTTTACCTCATATTAAGCATCGCATTCGATATTTGACTCAGTTATTACCTCGTACCAATCAATACTAGCCTAGTAGATAGTATACACTAAATCTATGTTAATAATTCTTTTCCTATTATCTACCTCCTTGGTCCGGCAAGTAGCATTAAGGCGAGTTCTAACGTTGGCCATCCGTTAAAAAGACTTCTAAGCGAAAGAATTATTAATACATGCAAGACACTATTCTAGAATTGTTATTTTAGTTAGGGTTTATCTCATTATTTGCCTATGGTTCCCACAACCCTAGTTATGGAGTTTAGTTACTCATGGCCATAAACACAATATTCAAATATATTAAATAAGAGTTCATGTACTTACTTCAATGAGAATGAGTAAAATCCAAAAGTTTGCTTGATTAATCACCAATATTCACTTGCAAGAATCTCAAAGTAATCAATAATCTCACAAAAAGTCTAATGATTATCAAGAATCTCACAATACAATATTTACCAATAAGGAATTTTACAATCGAAGAGTCTAACCTAACAGAGTCCAACCTCAAAAACGAGGTTTTTCGAACTATTTATAAAAAATAAAAAAACCTAATGAAACAAGGACTCTGTTTGCTGTAAATCTGCCAATAGACGGCTGGGTCGACGGACCACGCGACGGATCGTCGTGGTCACGACGGACCGTCATGGACTCCGTCGTCCCATACTTGTTCAATTTCTTCTGCTGCTCTTCTTCATTACCCTCGAGGGCAAGTATGACGGACCATCATAGGCACAACGGTCCGTCGAGGGCCTTCGTTTCAAAACACTTCAATTTTTGGAATATGGGTACTGGGATCACTTCTCTGAACTTCATGACGAACCTGCAGGACGGACCGTCATAGACACGACGGACCGTCACAAGCTTCGTAATCCCACACTTGGTCAGACTTCCCCATCTTCCTTCAGCAGCTGCACTACGCTGCCACCTATGAACCATCACAAGCACGACGGACCGTCGTAAGCTCCGTAGGTTGTCTCTTCTGCATTTCTTCGCTCAAAATCTCCGCATTCAGCTTTGGACAGTTTCCTGCAAAACAAAGAGAAACTTATATAAAAATTAGCAGGAAAAGGCTTTTGGACACACTAAACTTAAGGAAAAAGTATTAATAAAACCGTGAAACCACGGTATATCA
>NC_028646.1:6837366-6863303 GCF_001406875.1 Solanum pennellii | reverse complement strand
TTGCCATAAGCTTGCCCTTATTTTCACTGCCTTAAGTTCTCTATACAACCGTTAGGATCACGATAGGACTTTTTTAGCTAGTAACATAGGCTCGGGGTCAAGTAAGGTATATTTAGGTATACTTTAGTGACTTTTTGCCCTCCTTTACATATCGGCTAAACCTTCCACTTTATATCATTTTATCTCGCCCAGTTTCTCATATTCTTTCACCTTGCTATTTTCTCTTCTTTCTTCATTTGTGTAAGTGACTCTCTTCTTTTCTTGTTTGTAATTCTTGTATATTTTTCTTTTTCTTTACTTTTCTTTCAACGAATTCTTGAGTCACTTTACTTTTGTTCTTTCTCTCTCTTTGTTCTTTCAACCCCACTTTCCAGAGCATTCCTCATAATAGTCACCCTCAACTCATGGCTTTGCCATGAGTCAAGGTACACAATACCCAAAGTTGGGTCAGGGCCATAACGAAGGTTGTTTATGCATTAGCCACCCTCAACTTATTGTTTTGGCATAAGCTGAGGTGCACATGTCCAAGGAGGGACCAGGGCCAACACATTGTTCCCAGAAAAGATCAGTAGGGGTTAAAAAGAAAGGTCTAATTTTAAGATCAGATTATTTGGATCAAAGAAGGATAAATTTCATTTGGTTTCTTCTATTTAGGCTAGAAATGGGCTATATTGAATAAGGGCCTATGATCCTTTCCTAATTGTCTATTACAGCTTACTTTTAGCAGGACTAACTAGGAAAGTTCTAGCTCAGTACAAATAGTGGACTATTCAAATTTTCCTCAAACTCACTTGACATCTCATCACTATACCATATTATCAGACACCTAGTTTGAATTTAAGACTTAGGGTAATCCAATGGTGTAACTCTATTTCATGCTTAAAGCCACACAATTATCAGTTACTCTGCCTAGTCATGCATCATTTGCCAGTTTATCAGGACATTATTTTAGCCATCATGCTCCAGAATTAAACTATGTACAAAAGATATAAACATGCCGGTTAAACAGAAAAAGTAATCAGTCTTTTGGGGAAAAAGAACACAGGCAAGAAAACCCCAAAAGAGGATAGTGAATTGGGCTACTCAGACTTCACCCTAACACTCACTTTCCATTTACCCCACCCCTAACAAAAAAAACATGCAATTGTCCCCAATGCATAAAAATTAAAATACTAGAGTGGTAGGTGAAGCAAACCTGTGGCGCAAAGCGCCGTCGATTAGCAAGCTGGTGGGTCCGGTTCCCCGGAACCCACATCCTCTACAATCTGGACACCCTCAGTGGTGTCCTCAGCAACAACCGCACCATCAGTAGTACCTCCTGCTATCTCTACAGTGCGGGAGCTAGACGCCCCAGCTGCTAACTCTGATGCTCTCATCTGGTGCGCCGCCTCCTCAGCAAGTAAGGCTCTCCTCGCAGCCTCTATCTCTCGGCACTCCTTCTTCCATGCTCGCGTCTCGTCCTCTGCTCGACCCCTACGCCTCTTGGCACTCTCTCGAGGGGGAGGTGGTGGAATTTCAGAAGTAGCAAAAAGGGCCGCCAACACTGTGCCCTTAGCAGGCTCGACAGAAGGGGCCTCAGAATCCGACACCCTAGCCTCTAAGATCGTGTCGATATCTGCACGAAGACTGTCGACTGCAGCCTGAAGGGTCGACACATCCACCGGAGGGGCTGGTCGGGCTAGCACCCTCAACTCAAAGGCGTCCAAGCGCTGGTTAACCTCAGTGATCTTCCGCTCTGTAAACTGCACCATTTTCCTCTCTAGGCGCTCTTCGTACTCAGTAATCGACTTCTGCATCCACGACTGGATATGATGCACAAAAGTGGCCATTTGTGCCTCTAGTTTTTGGACCCTAGCAAGCGGGACAAGTGCCGGTAGAGGGGCTGTGCGAGAGGAGATCGGGGCAGTGCTACTACCCGAGATAGACTCGACCGGGGTAGTGTCAGTGGACGCCGCATGTGTAGCTGTGCGGGCCTGGGCTACCGTATCAGCAAGATCATCAGCAAGTGGGGGCAGCTCCGGACGGGGCCCTCTGCGTGGAGCCAACTCATTGGCCTCGTCTCTGATAAGGCCGACGTCAACAGTGCCCTGCGGGGTCTTAAGCTGATCTACGTGCCATATGGGTACACCTGCAGACCTGCAGAGGGCAAAGATCATTCACGGGAAAGGGTAGGTAGTAGTGACCTTGAATGCCCTCTCGTGCATGACTGCCTGGAGAAGCCATGTGAAGTCCACCTCGAATCCGGCTATCATCGCCGCCATCAACATTGCTCGATCCCAGGTAACGATATTATCAGCAGCTGTGGGGGAAAGGCAGTGACGGACAAGCAGCCACAAGAACTTTGTTGTGAACGTGAGGTTGGCCTTCTTGATGGCCCCCTTCGGCTCAGTCACCCAATCGGCACCCTCTCCATCTACTGACAGGTGCCGGGCCATCCACCTCTTGGTGGTCTCTCTCAGTGATGGCTCGCGCAAGAACTGTCCATCCTTAAACTATCTGCCAGCGGTAGTCAAACTTGTCAGTGAGGGGGGTCCGAGTAGCATCAACACTCTCGCCGTATAGAAACCGGCGGATGGCTGGCAGGGAAATGTCAACCTGTACGCCCCGTACTCGGACCTGCTCCAGTGGGGCCTGTTTAGCGGGGGCAGCCCGTCTATCTATCTGTGATCGGAGAGTCGCTACGTAAGATGCGTAGAACTCTGGGACCAATTCTTCACTATATCGTCCCAACGGACTTGCTGTCCACTCCAAGTGATGCCTGATGAAGAGATTGTGGATCTTAGGCATCGTCGGGAGACTCCCTGTAAGGACCCGCCACTCCAAGATGAGTGTTCGAGTCATCACTCCTTTATCAGTCAGGAACTTGGCGTCGGAGTAGACTTGGAATTGCCCGTCGACACACCACCGGTTGGGCTGGGGACCTGAACTGGTGAGCCTGATGTAGAGTCTGAACTGTCAGCCTCATCAGACGAGGCCGACGCTGCAGCGGTGGTGGCGGGTGCGGGAGCCTCAGCAGAGCCGGAGGCTTCCTCGGACCATGATACTCCTAAGGAGACAGACGTTCCTTTCTAATTTGTGGCTGACCCAGAGGGTGTGCCGATCAGTGTGCGCTCGTCATCAGACTGGGAGGCAGTGACTACGCCGGACGCCACCTTTTTGGGTGTGGCTCTAGGAGCACGCGCAACACGGAAGGGGCGGAAGTGCCTGGGGCACGTACTCAGGGTCACGCTCATCATCAGAGCCGATGACCATGCGGGCAGACGGACTTTGATCGCCCGCGTGCGTAGATGCGGTCTTGCTTGGGTGCCATAGTAGATAGTACCTGTAGAGGATCAATATTAGTACGTGTAGTGGCAAACAAGATAAGCAAAACCATACTTAACAAAACATTGAAAGTAGTAGGTAATTTCTATAGAAACAGTGGCCCACGACGGGCCTGGTGACGGCCCATCGTGACTATGACGGACCGTCATGAAGTCCGTCGAGTATTACTTGGACTGTGTATATATACAGAACCCTGAAGGAGAGTCTCTGACTAGCATGACGGTCTGTGCAGGACGGACCGTCACAGGTACGACGGTCCGTCATAGGTGTCTGTCGTAGAACACTTGAAAAAAAATATGGAGACCCTTAGAGAAGGGGTCTCTGACCGTCATGACGGTCGTGCAGGACGAACCGTTGTGGGTATGACGGTCCGTCACGTGTGTCCGTTGAAGGACACTTGGAAAAAAATGAGAGACCCTTAGAAACAGGGTCTCTAACAACCAGAACGGTTGTGCAGGACGGACCGTCGTGAAGACGACGGTCCGTCACATGTGGCCGTTGAGGAACACTTGGGAAAAAAATGAGAGACCCTTAGAAACAGGGTCTTTGACAACCGGAACGGTTGTGCAGGACGGACCGTCGTGAGTACGACGGTCCGTCACATGTGTCCGTTGGGACAAGGTGCTATGTCTTTTGCAACGGACCCTACGACGGTCCGTCGTGGGTACGACGGTCCGTCATCGGGGTCTCGTTCTGAATAACAGTGACAGAACTGAAGGTACCCTATGCATCCCCGATGAACCCCCATCAAACTTGTAGTGTTTTGGACCTACATTTGTCTATCCCAACTGCCTAGGAAACTAGCAATGCAAAGGCACCTATGTCTAGGGTTGTAAACATGGCAATTTCGAACATTTTGAGCCTAGGTTAGACAGAATCTAATAAAGGAAACAACATACGACGAAGAACTAAGCTAATACTAACTAATAAACAAAAATGCAAGATAAAAGAGTAGAAATTAGATACATATACCTTAGAAATGGAGAAAAACAAATAGACAAGTGCTCGGTGGCCAGGAGACACCCACGCAGCAGTTCCCACTAGTAGATTAACACTTTAGGGCTTTGGAGAATTGTGGGGGGTCAATGATCGGTGGTTGATAGAGGAATAGATTGTGGAAGTTGAGAAGGAAAGAGTAATGGGAGAAATAATGAAGTAATGTGGGTGAAATGAGGGGTTGGGGAGTTTAAATGGTGAAAGTTTATATTAAACTTCAACCGGGTCAGGTCGGGTATGCCTCATTAATCACGAGATGATTCCCCGACGACGGTCCGTCGCAGTTGTGACGATCCGTCGTTGGTTCCGTCGTGTGTGTCCTAGTTTGAAAATAACAAAAAAAACATACCTGGCACGACGGATGCATACGACGGTCCGTCGCAGGCGCAACGGTCCGTCGATGTAGCCGTCAGTGATTGCTGCAGAGTAATTTTCTGCAGAATTTCCTGGTGATGTGCCTGCAAATTTAAAAACCCATTAGTAGAAAAATGCTACCATTACTACAGAAAAAAACGACAAGTATTGGGTTGCCTCCCAACAAGCGCCTGATTTAATGTCGCGGCACGACTGGGGACCCTTGATTACTCAGACTTCATCAACATGGTATGCCTCTATCACTTCATTCCCCGATGCTTTATGCCCAAAATAGAGTTTGATTCTATCTCTATTCCTCTTAAACCGCACTCCGTCCTTGGATTTTAACTCAACTGCTCCATGAGAGAATACTCGGGTAATCAAGTAAGGGCCAGTCCATTTGGACTTGAGCTTGCCCTGAAGACAAGGCACCCCAGAACTGTCTACAAGCACCAAATCTCCAACCATAAACTCTTGTTTTGCATTTTTCTGTTCAGTCTCCTTCTTCATCTTTTCTTTGTGGGATATGACAGATACCGATTGGAGCTCACCACTCTGCCTCATGGTCCTACAAATGTTGAAGGTCGCTTCTTGATTATTCAACCGAAATGTCATATGTCCCTTCTCCATATCAACTAATTCTCTACCTGTAGCAAGGAATGGCCTCCCAAGAATAACAGGCACTTCAAAATCGACCTCACAATCAAGAATAACAAAATCAGCCGGAAAGATGAATGACTCCACTTTTACTAGCACATCATGGAGTATCCCTATAGGCCGTTTCGCTGTCCGATCAGCCATCAGTAGCCGCATCGCAGTGGGTTTTGGATCCCCCAAACCCAATATCTTGTAAATTGAGAGGGGCATGAGATTTATGCTTGCCCCTAGATCACATAATGCTTTCGCAAAATGTAATGACCCAACTGTACAAGGAATAGTGAACGCACCAGGATCTTCTTTCTTTTGTACGAGGGATCTTGTAACCATAGCACTACAATGCTGCAGTCTATCATCATCCTCGAAAGTGACCGATCTTTTCTTGGTGACCAGATCTTTCATAAATTTGGCATAACCGGGCATTTGTTCTAGAGCTTCTACCAAAGGGACATTGATAGAAAGTTGCTTCAACATTGTTATGAATCGCCGGTGTTTACCATCCTTTGTATTTTTCACTAATCTCTGAGGGAAGGGTGGTGGTGTCCTAGGCATGGGAATTACCTTGATAGGTACTTCTGCATCTTTTCCATTACTTTCCTCTGCTTCACCACTACCCTTTACCACATTATCATTATCCTTTCTCACATTTTCCTCAGTAGATGGCATAGGTCGGTCAATGGTTTGCTTACCACCCCGAGTAGTGATTGCCATACAGTGCGCATCATTCTTTGGGTTTTGGACAGTGTTGCTAGGAAGAGTGCCCGGTTGCCGTGTGTTCACTGTCGCAGATAATTGGGCCATTTGCAACTCGATCTGCTTAATCGAAATTGCATGTGTATCAGCTTTTTGCCCAATACTAGCTAAATCACACCTCCATTCTTTAATGTGCTCATCACTAGCATCGAACCTTCTCATCATTTTGTGCAACATATCCTCAACTCGCGCCATACTATCTCCACCATCCCTAAGAGTAACTTCACGATTTTGAGCAGGGACATAGGGCCCATTCCTGTCGTTTCTATTAGCATAGTTACCCCTGTTAAAGTTGTTGTCGCGGTTGTAGTTTCCATCTCGGACATAATGACCCTCACGGTTGTAGTTATCATAGTTCCGACCTTGGTTCCCTTGAATTTGGCTCCAGTTATCCTGATTCGAGCCTTGGGCGCTTGGTCGGAAACCCCCCGTCTGCTCATTTACTGCATAAGTTTCCTCCGCATAATAGCACTCATCATTAGGAGGTGGTGGTTTATCCAAGTAGTTAACTGCATTTATCTTTTCTGCACCCCCTGTGACATGTTTTAGTACCAACCCAAGCTCAGTTCTCATCTGAGCCATTTCTTCACGAATCTCATCTGTGGCTGGGTTGTGAGTGGACTGTACTGCGAAGGTGTTTCTCCCTGCATCAGACTTCCTACTACTCCAAGCTTTGTTATTTCGGGAGATTTTCTCTAATTTTTCAGCAATCTCAGCATAAGGACACTCCCCATAAGATCCACCTGCTATAGTGTCCAATACCGCTTTATTGTTATCATCCTGTCCCCGATAGAAGTATTCCTTCAGTGACTCATCATCTATACGGTGATTTGGAACACTTCTCAAGAATGAGGTGAATCTATCCCAAGAACTACTAACTGACTCTCCTGGTAGTGTCACAAAGTTGTTCACTCTGTCTTTGTGTCTTAGTTGCTTGGAGACCGGATAGTAGCGTGCTAAGAAAACATCTCTTATTTGGTTCCAAGTGAAGATTGAGTTGTATGGGAGCTCAGTGAACCATATAGCAGCCTCTCCTGTCAGTGAGAGAGGAAACACTCTGAGCCCTATTACATCTAGATCCAAATCAGGTCTCCCCACACAACTTTTACACACTGCCCTTACCTTAGCTATATGGGCATGTGGATCCTCAGAAGGTAGCCCTGAAAACAAACCTCTGGCAGTGAGCATTTGCATCAGGCTACTAGTTACCACAAAGGTGTGGCCTGTGGGTAGAGGGGGCAAGACAAGTGGCCCATCCGAGTCTGCTATGTTATCATACCCTCTGTAGTATGTTTGGGGCCGTGGAACGGGATTTTGTCCCCTCTGTTGATTTTCACCCAGAGCATCGGGTAACATTTGACCATGAACATCAACCGGAGCTGGGATGTTCTGGTTCGGATCCTCATCATTTATTCCCAAGTTTCGATTCATATTGCGTAGTGTACGCTCTAATTCGTGATCGTAGGGAAACAAGGGTTCTCTTCCTCTCCGTGTATTTGGCATACAAGGAGGTTGGTTCTGCACAAATCAAAAACAATAAAACAAAGTAAAATCAAGAAAATATCAACTAAACTATAGTAATAAGTTTAAGTTAATCTAAAAGCTACTTTCCCCGGCAACGGCGCCAAAATATGATACGCTCAAACTTACTTCTCAAATAAGAAGTAAAGCGGTCGTGTCAAGTAAATAACCCAACTAGTGAGGTTGGGATCGTTCCCACGAGGAAAATAGTCTAGACTTAACTTCAACTTGTTATTACTATTGTTTGGTCAATGACTTCCTTGGAAAGTAAAAACAATAAAAGGGGGGTTTCTATTTCTAAATGAGTAAAAATAACTAACGAAATTGAAAGAGACACTTAACAGCTTTGAATGTTGGAGTTTAATCAATTAATCAAAGTAACTAGGGTTTACGTGTTCCCCACAGGTTCATAACTTGATAATTCTAACTATAACAATTCTTTCCTAGTATCTTGCATGCAAAGTGATAAGTTATGTATTTCTAAATCCTTGGTCCGGCATCTAGAAAATCTCACTCCGCACCTTGGTCCGGCTACGTGTGTTGCTTTCCTAACCCTTATCTTTACCTCATATTAAGCATCGTATTCGATATTTGACTAAGTTATTACCTCGTACCAATCAATACTAGCCTATTAGATAGTATACACTAAATCTATGTTAATAATTCTTTTCCTATTATCTACCTCCTTGGTCCGGCAAGTAGCATTAAGGCGAGTTCTAACGTTGGCCATCCGTTAAAAAGACTTCTAAGCGAAAGAATTATTAATACATGCAAGACACTATTCTAGAATTGTTATTTTAGTTAGGGTTTATCTCATTATTTGCCTATGGTTCCCACAACCCTAGTTATGGAGTTTAGTTACTCATGGCCATAAACACAATATTCAAATATATTAAATAAGAGTTCATGTACTTACTTCAATGAGAAAGAGTAAAATCCAAAAGTTTGCTTGATTAATCACCAAAAATCACTTGCAAGAATTCTCAAAGTAATCAATAATCTCACAAAAAGTCTAATGATTATCAAGAATCTCACAATACAATGTTTACCAATAAGGAATTTTACAATCTAAGAGTCTCACCTAACAGAGTCCAACCTCAAAAACGAGGTTTTTCGAACTATTTATAAAAAAATAAAAAAACCTAATTAAACAAGGACTCTGTTTGCTGTAAATCTGCCAATACGCGGCTGGGTCGACGGACCACGCGACGGATCGTCGTGGTCACGACGGACCGTCATGGACTTCGTCGTGCCATACTTTTGCAATTTCTTCTGCTGCTCTTCTTCATTACCCTCGACGGCAAGTATGACGGACCGTCATAGGCACAACGGTCCGTCGAGGGCCTTCGTTTCAAAACACTTCAACTCTTGGAATATGGGTACTGGGATCACTTCTCTGAACTTCATGACGAACCTGCAGGACGGACCGTCGTAGACACGACGGACCGTCACAAGCTTCGTAATCCCACACTTGGTCAGACTTCCCCATCTTCCTTCAGCAGCTGCACTACGCTGCCACCTACGGACCGTTACAAGCAAAACGGACAGTCATAAGCTCCGTAGGTGATCTCTTCTGCATTTCTTCGCTCAAAATCTCCGCATTCATCTTTGGACAGATTTCTTTCAAAACAAAGAGAAACTTATATAAAAATTAGCACAAAAAGGCTTTTGGACACACTAAACTTAAGGAAAAAGTATTAATAATACCGTGAAACCACGGTATATCAACGAGTCATTATGTTTTGCTTCCTTTATTGTCATAAGCCAATAACTGTTAAAACTTCATTCTTATCAAACACTGATGATTTGATATACTTATGCTTTTGCTTACTTATTTCACTTTGAACTTACGTTTCTTCTTCTTTGATTTCATGTTCACTTTGAACATGCTAGGTTGACTTAGGATATTCTTTTAAGACTTCCATTGGGATCTTTATGTGAAATGACTAAGAATGACTTATATCATTACTTAGTCTAACCTCACCCTTTGGTCATCCTATCCGAACACCCCTCATATTCCTAGTTCTTTATTTCTTACTTTCTTAGAGAAATCTTTAGCATTTAACCGACATAGATCATGTGACCTAACATGAAATCCTATGTCTTCCCCACACTGAAAAGAGGTGGTTCACCGAAAAAAGTGAAACCGAATACCTCCTAGCTTTCATAGGTGGATCAACTAGCTAGTAACATATGCTGGCGACATAGTTCAAAGACTAGAAGAATTTGGGGACCCTTATCTACCTTGGTGGTAGTCTCATTTAATGAGGCTTACATGTGCTTGCACAAGCTCATTACTAGTCTATCGGTGCTTAGCTCAATTTATCATACTTTACAACTTTTAGAGTTGACTCATACATTATGGAAGCTTGCTTCTAGTATGAGGTATGCTTAGATCAATAGATAACTTGTCATACCTTTCTATACTTGATGAATGTGAACTTAAATCTTACATTATCATTATGGTGTGAATGAGACTTTTCTCACGATCTCTAACATCCTCTTATGTGAGTATCTTTAACATAATTGATTAGGTGCAAGTGCGACTTGTCTCACTTCCTTTAACACCCCATTTTATGGTCAATTTCATAACTCATAAGTTTTTAGTTATTTCATTACTCACCTTATCTTTTTCAATGTTATTTGATAGTCTTGTACCATTCTTTATGAAAGTTATGAGGACTTATTCAATGTGCTACTATGTTCACACGTTCATTTAGATAGGGTATGTTGGGACTTGTCCCAATCATTGACATACCCAAGGTTATGAGTTCATTGAGTTACATCTTGTCAAGTTAATCTTTAACATGTATTTGGCCTTACAAGAAACAACATAATTTACATTGGCCATATAAGATTGGTATGACTTAGTCATTGACCAATTCTATTACATTTTTGGAAATAATATTGCTGGCCAATTTATTGGCATAAACCAAACTTTCACTAAACACTTACCATGATATTATCACTAGCCAAGTCAATTAACTTCATGTATATACTATAGTAATCTCATAACTTTAAGCAAGCCAACTTTTAACATTTGATTAGATCACAAGAACAATTCAGTGGTTAGCTTGGCCAAGCTATACAGTTGATTTGGCATTGAAGATTCATTAACTAGCTTTGATTCTCATTCTTATTTATTTTTGGAAACATTGCATTCCAAACACTTACAAACATATCTACTGTAAACACAACAGTAATTGAAAACTTCATTCCTTTCAACAGTAAACTGAATTTCATAAACGGCTTATAGCAATTTCATCTTCTCGAACACAATTGGGCATTACAACATTCTTATCTCATGTAAATGATACTTTAATCATATGGATCTAACCTATAGGTCTCATTCAACATTATAAAATCACAGAACCCTACAAATAATAATCAGTTAGCACTACATACTAATAACATGCTTGAGATTTGCATTATACATACTACTAGAATCGAAAATAGGGAGAACTAGGGAGATGAACATTCAACAATTTCATTGGGAAACCCTAGTTTCGGTTTTCTTGAATTCAAAACGTCTGAAAAGCCTCCTGGGAAAGAAATCCAAGAGAGAAAACCCATACCTTGCTGTAGAACTGAATCTACGAAGATCACCCTGTACATAACACGAAAATCTTGAATAATTGCCTTGAAATCGCCTAAGGATAACCGAGAGTATTTTTCTATTTTTCTTACGTTTGTTCACTGTTTTTCAATCGTGTGTTTCTACTGGATAAAAATGAGTCTAAGTATTAGAAACTTAATATTGACTAACTCAACTTAGGCTAATTAACTTAATTAAATAAATAAATTAGCTAATTACCAAAACGCCCTTCCTATATTGACTAAAATAGGAGAGCATTTGACTTAGCCAAATCCTAAAAATTTTCTAAGGGTTCGGGTTTGACCATGAAAGTACATTAATTAATTAAGTTGCTTATTTAATTATTTAAGTGACCTAGGATAATTACTAAAGTACCCCTGTGTCATTAGGACTAACCAACCCCTTTGGACCATCCTAGGTTAGGTACTAGGATGTTTCTTTAGTTAGCTACTCGGCTAGTGTCACCCGGTTAGGTCTTAGGATTTTGGGCACACTAGTTAGTTTATTTCAGTTAGTCCTAGGCTAGTTAGTTAGTTAGGTAAGTTCGTTAGAGCCTAGGATTGGTTAGGAAGCTCGGCCCCACATGACTTGACTCGACGCGCACCGGCCCTCTAACCGAATCTGTTGGGCTTGGTCTTTTGGTCTCTTAGCCAGTAGCACACGTGCTTGCACATGTGTTGCCTTGCACTTTCCTATCCGTGCACTCTGTAGTTGTACTTGAAAAGTTCACTTCTTGTCCCAAGGATCCTCACTATGTCTTTGGGAACTGCTTAATCTACCTGATCATTTTAAATGATCATGTGCTATAATACCTAGGCTTGACACTTGGATGCCTCGTACCTAATATGTGTAAGATATGAAATCAAAATTTTAGCTTAGTGTCTGCATTGTAGGTACAATTCCTAAACAAGCTTGGGTTGGATCATTTGAACATCAAAATGTATCTTAAGTTACTTGTTACTACATAGAATTAGCTAACACCCTTTGTCAATATTTTCTAACATAACCAATATTTATCTATATTGGGAATTGGGATGCCTTTGTACCCCAATACATATTCTCAACCTAATAAACTCTTCACTAGACAAGTACATTTTCTTAAATGTTACAGAGGTAATATCTAAATTTTGGCTTGTCTATTCGGGTGCTTCTAACAATATGACCAACTCAACTGATATACTCAAAAACATCTGTGAGTATAATGGTCCAACACAGATTCAGGTTTCAAATAGTTGTAATTACCCATTACCAAGGTTGGGGATATTACTGAAACTTTCAAAATGTTTTTGTATCACCAAAGCTCTCCAGTAGTCTTATTTCAGTGAGCCAATTGGTAGATAACAATTGTAATGTGAATTTTTCTCGTAATAGTTGCCTTGTGCAGGATCAGGTGTCGAGGACGATAATCGCCAAAGGGTCCTAAAGTTGGAAGATTGCTCCATACAACTTTCTATTCCTCCTGTTCGGGCTTTTGCTTCCACCGCTACTAAGAATGAAGTTTGGCATAAATGTCTAAGATATCCAAATTCTATTATGTTGTCTCATTTGTCCAATTCTGGTTTATTGGGAAATAAAAATCAATTTTAAGTTGCTTCCTTTGATTATTCTACTTGTAAATTAGACAAAAGTAAAACTCTTCCTTTTCCTAATTTTGGTAGTCGTGCTGCAAAGTGTTTTCATGCCATTGATAGTGATGTTTGGGGAATTTCACTAGTTATTTCTCATGATCATTTCAAGTATTTTGTGAGTTGCTGAGCGTAAAAACCATCATCTTTTGGATGTCACTCGTACTTTATTAATTGAGTCATCTGTTCCTTCTGAATTTTGGATTGAAGTTGTGTCTAGTGATGTCTATTTGATTAATAGACTTCCATCTGAAGTGTTAAACCTTGAGTCTCCATATTATAGACTTTTTCACAAACATCGAAGCTATCATAGTTTTCATACATTAGATTGTGTTTGTTTTGTGTACCTACCTCCTTCTCAACGCAATAAACTCTCTGTTCAGCCTACTAAATGTGCTTTTATGTCCTATAGTACTTCGTATAAAGGATTTATTTATTATGATCCAAGTTCTAACAAATTTTGTGTTTCTAGGAATGTTATTTACTTTGAGAATCAGTATTTCTTTCCTACTCATATTGAGATCTTTTTCACAGCCTGCTCCTCTTGAGCCTCCTCGGCAATCTACTAGAGTGTCTCAAACTCCTAAACGGTATGGTTTTTCTTCTACTTTATCCACCATCTCTTTTCCAACAGGTTATTCACAACCCTCCAAGCTTGAATGTTTGCAAAAACCAATGGAGGAGGAACTTTTGGCTCTTAAAGAAAATGTCACATGAGATATTGCTTCATGTACTTCAAATGTACGACCTATTGGATGTAAATGGGTTTATTTAATTAAACTTCAGTCGGATGGAACTCTTTATCGGTACAAAGCTCGATCGGTTTTTCTTGGTAACAGACAAGAGTATGGGGTGACCATGAGGAGACTTTTGCACCAGTAGCAAAAATGACTATGGTGCGAACTATTATTGTCATTGCCACTTCACAAAACTGGTCTCTTTATCAGATGGATGTCAAAAATGCTTTTTTCCATGGACATATGGATGTCAAATTTTTTTTTCTCTATGGTGATCTCAAAGAAGACATTTATATGAAACCTCCACCTGGTTTGTTCTCATCACCAACATCAGATGTATGCAGTTGAAGCGGTCTTTATATGGATTAAAACAAGCTCCAAGAGCTTGGTTTGATAAGTTCTGGTCTACTTTGCTACAATTTTATTTTGAGTAGAGCAAATATGACTCGTCTTTGTTTCTTTGGGAAACATCTACAGGTTCTGTTCTTCTTTTGGTGTATGTAGATGACATTATCATCATAGGAACTGATTCTTGACTCATCACTAGCCTCCAACAGCAACTTAAATATTTTTTTCAAATTAAAGATCTTGGTACTCTTACATATATTTTGGATTTGGACGTTAATAATGTTGCTTCAGGTGTGTTTCAAAATCAATACAAATATACTCAGGATTTGATTTCTTTGTCTGGTCTTCAAGATTCCTCCTCCGTAGATACTCTATTGGAATTGAATGTGAAGTATCATCGTGAGGAAGACGATCTTCTTCCTTATCTAACTATGTTTCGACAATTAGTTGGGAGTCTAAATTACCTTACTATTACCCAGCCTGATATCTTTTTTACAGCTCAACAAGCTAGTCAATTTATGCAAGCTCCCGTCATCTCCACTTGGTGGCTGTTCATCGCATAATTCGGTATCTTGTAGGAACATCTACTTGTGGATTGTTCTTTTCAAGTGGTTCTCCTATTCATCTTAATGCTTTTAGTGGTTCTGACTAGGCGGGATGTCCTGATACTCGTCACTCATTCACTGGTTGGTGCATGTTTCTTGGAGAGTCCTTGATATCTAAGAAGAGTAAAAAGTAAGATCGTGTATCAAAATCTTCAATTGAGGTTGAATATCGATCCATGTCTACTGTTTGTTCCGAGGCTGTATCGCTTCGTGGATTACTTGTGAGATTTGATTTCCTCAATCTCATCCTACTCCTCTTCATGTTGATAATACAAGTCCTATTCAGATTACTACTAATTCAGTTTTTCATGAGAGGACCAAACACATCGAAGTAGATTGTCTTTATAAACGAGAAGGTGTAGATAAAGGAGTCCTTAATCTTCCACATGTGTCTAGTGATCTTTAATAGCTAATGCATTAATCCATGGCACGGCAACACCATCAGTTTCTAGTAGGCAAATTGATGCTTCTTGATCCACTAACATCAATTTGAGGGGGGATGTTAACATGATGGACATCGAAACAATTGTATTTATTAATATAATTATATAGTGATATAAATTAGCATGATCATATATATTTTTTATAGAATCAAAGGAATAAATATTGTGATAGAAAGGGATAGCAAATCAGATATAGAGGTTTGAATGACAGATATGTAGAGATAGAATAGCGATGTTTAGGGATAGGAATGACGGATCTTTAGGGATTTGTAATATTTATTCTCTCTATATAATGGAAAGATTCTCACTTTGAGAGGCATTCAACAAAACTTACATGAACAATAAGCTTTGTGGCTGGAAATCCTGACTACTAACACTAGCAGGAAGAACTACTCTAGTAAAACCAGTACTAGCATCCATTCCTTCGTACGCAATGCAATGCAATCTTCTTCCCCAATCAACTTTTAAACAGATAGATCGAATACAAAGGAACTTCCTTTGTGGATCCGTACTAGATAAAATAAAGCTCCACCTGGCAAATTGGGAACTAGTAATGACCCCTATAAACTACGGAGGACTGGGCATACAACAAACAGGTGGGAAAAACTTTGCCCTCTTAGCAAGCTTAAATTGGCGATTCAAAAAAATTAAAAATCACCTATGGGCTAAATTTCTCAACAAATACCAAAATAGAAATAAAATGCACAATATGAAATGTTATCCCTATGATTACTATATCTAGAAAATCCTTGTAAGAGTCTATCCGCTATTGTACAAAGGCATCACCTGGAACGTTGGGAATGGAAAGAATATTCGAATCTAGGAATATAATTGGATAGAAACTACTTGCTCACTTCGTCAGACAATACAAGGCCCATTAAACAGAAACGAATCAAATCTATTACTAAATGAACTCCTCACAGATAATAATTGGAACTTTTCGTGCCTATCATTTGTCTTTCCTAGCAAAGTAAAACAATCTATAGAAAACACCTACATCCAAACTCACTCACATAAAACAAACACATTCTTTTGGAACAATAGTAACGACAGTCTCTTTAACACTAAAAGCGCCTACGCTATGTATCTCCAAACCATTTTCGAACCTACTATTAGTATGAATTACAAAAATATTTGGATTTGGAAGACAAATATTATTAAAAAGATAAAATTCTTTCAATGACTTCTTCTCATATAAACTACCAACATTGAGTGCCTTATACAATAAAAATATTACTAGCTCTAAAAACTGTCTCTCTTGTCCTAACATAGAAGAAAACATTGAGCATATTCTTTTTCGACCCCGGATGCTAAATATGTATGGGGGAAATATAATGTCTCCATTAACTCTCAGGACATTCAAGCTAGCATTAAACAACGGTGCAATTCAATGTCCTTCTTTAACACAAACAATCACCATTTGGTGCCCATCGCTATTCTAGATCCAATAATTCTTTGGAACATTTGGAAAATAGAAATAGTGAAGTTTTTTTTAAAAAAATGAATATTAGTAGAGCTCCTAGCACAACTTATAATATCTCTTTTCAACCCCCTAAGGTAAATTTAAGTAGAACATTGATGGTTCCTTTGAATCTCAAACCATAAATAGTTGAACTGGAGGAGTCATTAGGAATCAACTAGGCACATGAATTGTGGGGTTTGCTTGCAAGATCAAAGCACGAAACACCGTTCATGCTGAAGTCCTTTCATTGCTACATGGACTAATGTAGCAAAAAATAATAACATTAAACATCTACTGGTAGAAATTGATTCTCAGGTACTACTTAACTCTTTGAATAGCAGCTGCCTCATGTACTCACATATATACGCGGATTGTAGGTCGCTGCTACTACAACTCGAAGGATCATTCCTGAAGCTCATTCCGAAGGAGGCTAATGCAGTAGCAGACTTTCTATCTAAATACGAACGGATAACGAAGGATCAACAAATGATCTACAATACACCTTATATTTTTGCAACATGTCCTTCTCTTGTAACAAATGCTCTCGAAAGAGATGTGAATGGAATTACATCCCATAGACTATTTCCACTTTTGTATGGATAAACCTTCTTATTAAATTAATAAAATCCTTCCATTCTTAAGAAAAAAAACTAATTGTAAGCCCTTTATTGACAATTCTCTAAGTCAATCATCAACTAGTCTTGGAGACTTTATTGCTCTTTAATTTTGAGAGGTTTGGTTCTTTTGCTGAACGGTAGAGTTATTAATTGGTCCATTTGGTTGCCTATATAAGCTCCAGAGATAATACTTTCACATATATTCTAGTGTTGGTTTTTTTTTGTTGATTTACTCTTTGATAGTTTCTGACTCCTAGTACGATACTAGAAAAACTTGTTGAATCCTGAGGGATACTCATACCGGGTGAAATATTCTTAAGGACAGTGTCTTTTGACATTCCTCAAGCTATGACAATTTTCTATAGGAGTTATTGATGAAGTACAAAATTTGGTGAATTCGGTACAAGTGTTCGTGATGAAGATATTTTTCGTGAGATTTTCAACAATCTTAAGGATATTTCGTTCTTTATTCTTACGAAAAATACTAGTTGCAAATTGTTCGCGTATTCAAATTTTCCTTCTCCTCTACTTCTTAATTTTGGTGTGTTAATGATCTAGATCACGAGTTAAGTAAATTTGTGAGAGGGAAAGACGTTTCAGTATTGAGACTAACACAACTTTGAAACTTGACAACTGTATGTCTACATTGGGATGTAGTGATTAATAACGGTGGGTGAAGCTCCTCTTATTAGAAGGAGGAGAATAACTAAGTTAGTTTTTATCTTCATGTTACTAAGGTAGTAACTTCTATGTTTATATTTTAATAGATTTTAATATGCCAAACTCTTTAAATATACCGTCAGTGTATATTGTAGAAGATTCGGAGAAATGATAATCTCGCAAAATAAAAATAGCTAAGCAGATGATATAAATAATTGTGGTCATTTCTCAAATGAATCTTGTGATCAATTATGAGATGTTGGGTGTTAAGACTTTGGTATTGTTGGGCATGTTTGTTCTAAGTAAAATTATTTTGTTCTATACTCAAATTGAAAACTGAAGAATGATTTATTTATATATATATGTTGGTGATTCTAGAACTAATTGATGTTCTTAGAATGAAAAATTCTTCTAAAATATTCACATGTATATATTGACATTTTCTAAGGTGGTACATGATACTAATATTTATGCAATTGAATAAATGTTTATTTGAATTTGATAATGTGCTAAAATGTTGAGATGAATATAAGTTACCTGTATTTAATGTTTATCATGTTATAATAATATTCATACACAATATTTTAGTGATGTTGTTCTACACTTAGCAAATACATGTGAGAAATTACTTGTGTGCTGAATTTTCTTATTTGATCACAACGGGAAAAAAATTAAGGGGCAATGTGTTGGGTGGACATTGTTTTTTTTTTTTTTTAATAATAAAGAAGGATCAAGTTGTTAATAGACTTATTTTTCTTGTCTAGCTTGGCTAATTCTAATATGGGAATAATATTTTATTAATAAGTGATTAGTATTTGAATTGTTTTTGAATATTCTAATCATTAATCGGCAGAATTGAGCAAGCCCTTATAATTAGTCATTATCCAAAATGTAAATATTGTTATAAATATATTGTTTTATGTGGATGATTCATTAGAGTCATCCAATAATTAATTGGATTCATGTATAAGTGTTTTCAAGGTGATAAGAACCTTAAGAAGATAATTATGTATCTATTAATGTGGTGATATTTGGGAGTGATATCTCAACACTATAAATAGAAATATCACTCATCATTTGATTGTACATTTGAATAGAAGAAAATTCTCTTCTTCATCTCTATATATTGTTTTCTTCTCTTTATACTTATATTGCTATGAGCTTAATTTTATAACACGTTATCAACACGAGACTCTAGCCAATTGCGATTGAGTTTTAGTTTTTTTTTTAGCTCATGTTTTGATTGATATCATTATGAGAATCAAGGTATTATATTCATAAAATCAGGTATGTATTTTCTAAAATCTTTTTATGATTTAGAACACAATAGTGTTCGGTCACTAAATTGACTACGAACCAAGACATATACTACTATTGGTTAAATATGACATGTTATACAAAATTTCTTAAATGGAGAAGGTATAAAGTTTAAATAGCATGAGTTTGAATATTATTTTGATTGTTTTGAAAAACATAAAGGCTAAGTCACGTTGTACTTCAGTCTATTATAACGTTGGTTAAGGATAAGACGGTGGATTCAAGTTTCATCTCACCAAAAGAGTAAGACATCAGGTTAAAGTCCAGATGTGCCATAATGAAAAAAATGTTTGAGGGTAAGACGGTAGATTCATGTTCTATCGCACTAAGAGGGTAAGACATCAATTTGAGTTTTGATGCACCGTGATAATAAGGTATTGGGTCCAATCTCATAACTTTATGACCTAAAATGACTTTATATGGATAAGACGTTGAATTTTAGTTCTAATGCATCATAATGATGACTAAGAACAAAAATAATATATTTTGATATAAAGTCTTGAAATTCATCATATTGAATTCGCTCCTTGCCTTGAAAATAATGTGGTAGCAACATATGATAACTTTGAAATCCGCATGTTGATTTGCTCCATTCTATAGTATGAATATGGTAGCAGTAAAGAATTAGTCTGAAAGATGACAAATGATGAACGGTATGAAAAAGGGTGTGAAGGGACGAAATTATAATAGTTATCATTGTGGTAATTATGAAAGGAAAAACACTATGAGTTCTCCAAATAG
This sequence comes from Solanum pennellii, assembly GCF_001406875.1. NCBI lineage: Eukaryota > Viridiplantae > Streptophyta > Magnoliopsida > Solanales > Solanaceae > Solanum > Solanum pennellii. The sequence continues at coordinate 6,843,548 of NC_028646.1, read as the reverse complement.
TCCTTCAAAATGTGAAGACAATTTTTATTATCAAAATGGTATGAAGGTCATTGGACTTGTGAATGTTGTCGACCGATTAATTTGACAAGTTTATAAATACTCCATCAAAGACAAGAAGATAAAGTGATAGTACACTTGATCTTTCAAAGTGATGTTGAGGTGTGTCATGGAAATAAGATGAATTTTAAACCATGACAATGTACTTATAATGCAAATTTATGACGTACATATAATGATTAGTTCATTTCTTGAAGAGGATGTGACTTGTGATGAGTAGAGAATGAGTCAAGATTTGATAAAATCATTATGGGTTGGATATATGCCACAACTCATCTCTATGGGAGGTTTGAAAAAAAATGATATATGTCACAACTCATCTCTACGAGAGGTTTGAGAGGAATAAATAAATTTTTATTTGACAGAAATGGTCAATGGTCGTGTACGTTTATATGTCATAAATATTATGGTATGTTTATTTGCGAACTACCAAAAGGGAAAAAGAAATAAAAACTATTGCCTATAAAGGTTGTGCCATGATCAAAATAATATTATTGTGTGGCGATACAAATTTGTCATTGTTTGTGTGCCTATGGTACAACAAAAGTAAAACAAGAAACATGTGTTGCTCGTAATAGTTTTGACCATGAAAATAATAATATAATTTCTCCTTAAGGATATATTCACCATATGGATGGTCATGAAATATGTGATAGTACACAAAATTAATTGCAAGCTCTAATGAGTTGTATTATTACCAGAGGAATAATATTGGGGTTGTAGTATGTCTCAAAAGAATTTTTTTGAGTTTCGGATGAATTGAAAAAATATATATTGAGACTATAAATTATAAAAAGATTTATTATCTTAAAATTACTACAACCGAATCGGGTTATAATTATTTATATAAAAGGTTACCCATTGTTTCCTCTTGTTTGTTGCACACAAATATGGACATGCTGATGAATTCACATGCAAATGTAAACTAAAAGTACACTGAAATAAAGATCAATTGGCATGACGATTTGACCATTCTGGTTTAAATGTGATGCAAATGTAATTGGGAATTTATGTAGATTATATGATGAAGAAATAAAAGATTCTTCAAGAATTCTCTTGTGTTTCTTGTTCTCTTCATAAAATGATCATTGTACCAGCTAAGGTTGAGATTGTAATTTCCTGAAATTTTTGGAACATATAAAAAGGTGAATATGACCTGTCATATGGATCACTTACAATTATATGATGGATGCATCTATGAAATGATCACATGTGCTTTGGTCTCAACTTGCAAATTGGTGTTTGTAAGGTTGTTTGTTCGAATTATTAAATTAAGAGCACAGTTTCAAATTATGAAATTATATTGATAATGCTGGTTGATTTTGCAGAAATTATGTCTCCAATTATAGCTAAATAATGGTTATGAGAACAAAACTCCTAAATAAGATTTGATATAAGATAATTTTATTTAACATTTAGCAACACATATATACATATCAAGCCAACAAGGTTTTTCCATTAAAATTGGTTCAGGGTCATGAACCAAATAATTTTCATCTAAAATATTGAATGTGAGGTTATAATTTTAATTGTTCCACAACGCACAAAGATGAATTCTCAAATAAGGTTGGGACGAATGTCAAATTTTCTAACCTTAGGGGGAGAAATGATTGACAACATAAAATTATGTGTGAGGTTAATGATGAATTATTTAGATCCTTGTTAAATAAATATGTGAACTTTAAGTTCAAATGATAATTCATTTGCATAATGTTGCAAATCAATTGTCAGATGAATGTAATGACCCTTTGATATAATTCAGCTACACATTCTCCATTATGAAGTCCTTGAAGGAAAGAGTCTATGATACGCTGAAAGCGTAATAGACCAATCGGTTCCAAATATAAAATTCCTTGAAGAAGGAGAGGAGCAAATGATTAATATGGTCATGATAATGAGGCAAGTGCAATAAAAAATCACATTGACATAACACTTCATAAAACCTCGGAAAATGTCAGGTGCTTGAAAAATTATGAAAAATGAAGAGATCTCGATAAGTTATGTCTTGTTGGAATCGATGTCAAATAACCGTAGACGGTATCTTTGATATGAGGTAGCGCTCAATGATATAAAGAGGATCTTGAATTCAAATCTGTCATAGAGTGTGGACATATAAATGATTGGACAAGTAAAATGCATAATTCAAAAATATTTTGTTTCACTTAGAAAGGTGACGTTTTGGACTGATAGTCCATGAATCAAGGTAAAATGTCAGTGGGGTACAAATAAATTATTATGCGATAATATAGCCGTAAGATATCAAATACGGTTTGTGCCTTGGGCCATAAAGGTTTGTCGCAAAAATCCCGACATTATTGGAGATATTTTCTCTTATGGTGGGTGCAATGAGTTTTATTTTGATCTGACAACATATGAAAAACTTGAATGAATACAATGAATAATTGTCATGTCTAGCTAGAAAATGAATGTTACATGAAAATCCTTGAAGCAGTCGAGGTGTCTAAAACATATAAAAGTTTTAAAGAAACTTTTTCAATAAAGTTTCATTAATGCTTATATGGATTGAAATAATCAAGAAAGGGTACAAAAAGAATGACCCTAATTGTCCTTGAATTTTTATTAAAAGGTCAAAATCTGAATTGGTTATTATAGCTGTGTATGTTAATGACTTCAACGTCATTAGCACTCTTAAAGAGCTTTTAAAAGTTGTTGAGTGTTTTAAAGGGTGAAAAGGTCTTGGTAAGACAAAATGTTATCTTCACCAACAGATTGATAATATATTTCTCCATCAGTCATACACCAAAAGGTTTTAATGCAATTTCTTTTATGGATAAATCACATTTATTAAGTACCTCGATGATTATGAGAACAGTTGACATAAATAAAGATTCACTTTGATATCAAAAAGAAGGATGAAAAGTTTCTTGGTAATGAAGCTCCATATCTTAGTGCAATCAGGGTACTTGCTAACAATACTCGACCAAATATCTGTTTTGCAGTAAATTTACTGACAAGATTCGGTTCCTCCCCAACAAAAGAACATTGAATTGGTGTTATGTATATACTTGAATATCTTTGAAGGACCACATGGGTTCATTCTATTCCGAAGAATTCAATTTAAGAGCTGATGGGTTACGCATATGCAAAATATTTATCTGATCCGCATAAAGCATGATCTAAAAAATGTTGTTTGCTTGCATATGGAGGCACAATAATATCCTGGTGATCAATGCAGCAAATGTTGCTATGCAGAAATAAAAGCTCCCCATGAAGCAAGTCGAAAGTGCGTCTTGTTGATATCAATGACACATCATATTCAAGAAATATGTGACTTTTTTTCTTTGAAAAAGAATTTATCAACCACAATTTATGGATAATCAACTGCAAATGAAAGTGCCCACAAGATAATTGCTTCTATTAACAAGTTGAATGAGCAATTTACTTGCAACAACGAGGTGACGAATAGAGTGATCTTCAAGAATGCATTCGGTTAATCTCAGATCCTCGTCATATCTATGAAATAATTAAATGATATATTGGGATGAGTTCGATCATGCAACATCTTCATGAATGTTATTTGATCACAAAGACACTATCAATATTTGAGAAGTTAATATTGGATGACATTATAACAAGAAATTAAATGATGAATTGATCAGGGGGAGTACGATACGCGTTGCAATCTTTTTTCCTTGACTGAGGTTTTGTCCCACTGGGTTTTGCTGGCAAGGTTTTTAACGAGGCAACAAATAATGTGTATCAAAAGGTATGTGTACTCTTTTTCCTTCACTATTTTTTCCCACTGGATTTTTCCTAGTAAGGTTTTAACGAGGCACATTATATATGGACATCCAAGGGAGAGTTTTATAAATCCATTGTTTTATGTGTATGGTCCATTAGATTCATCCAACAATTAATTGAATTCATGTATAAGTGTTTCCAAGGTGATAAAATTTCAAGGTAATAAGAACCTTACGAGATAACTATGTATCTAATAATGTGGTGACCTTTGGGAGGGATATCTTAACACTATAAATAGAGATATAACTCACCATTTGATAATACACTTGAATAGAAGAAAAGTTCTCTTCTTTATCTCTATATATTGTCTTCTTCTCTTTATACTTATATTTGTATGAACTTAATTTTATAACAACTACAAATATTGTGTAAGCTTCCAATAATAAACTGTTTGAATGACTTCTGTAATAAAAATATTTGATAATTGATAAACGGTTCTTGTTGAAAAGTCATTTGGCTCCTATTATTTGAATAGTGTTTGAAAAACTTGTATTATATCTTCATGAGAATGTTCTCTTACTATAAGAGAAAAATATTCGGATTAAATGTTATTCTTACAATAACTTGTATTTATAAAGTTAATAAACAGAAATAGAAACAGAAATAAGATGAAGCATAAAATAATATAGAATACAAGAATTAATCCGAGTCCACAGAAACTACTGTGTGTCCTTAAGAAATTTAATCCCCTCACTGTACCCAAGGTTATGGATTAATTTCTCCCAAGATAAAACGGATTAAACCTGTTAAAGAAATAGCGGTACCTCAAACTTCTTTAACTTCAACGAACTTAAGAACAACAACAAGTCACACAGACTCAGTCGATCGACACTTTGATTTTATTTGAGAGAAAAATAAATGCAGAGAAAGAAAAATTTTCAGTGATCAAAAAATCAAAAATTGACTTCCTTTTATAGCCATTTTCAGCAAGGAACATGTCTGTTCAGTGAAATCTGTTCAGACCCATTTTATCCAGAAAGTTGTGTCTATTGGAAAAAATAACAACTTTTCAAAAAATTGTGTCTGTTAAGAAAATAACTACTTCTTGGAAAGTAACGACTTTTCGAAAAGTAACGACTTTTCAGAAGGAGTAACAACTTTTCGGAATGTTACTGTTACCTGCAAATTTATAAGAAATGACTTTTCATTTGCACTTTGCAAATGACTTTTCATTTTCCCTCCAAAGTAGTTCCCTCACTTTTCATATTCTCTCTTTTCTTTTCCCATTCACACTTGCTAAAACCCAACAATCCCCCACATGAATGGGGAAGGCTATTGTTAAAACATATGCATGAAAAAACTTGTGTGTCTTGTAGGTAAAGGTTAATCGCATCTGGATAAGTAGGTTTCCCTTTAAACTTTCCGTAGTGAACATATATCAGATATACTCGGTCAATCGGTAGATTTGATATCTTTGAACCGTCGAGCTTTGATGTATACCTACACAAGATATGTCACACAATCAACCCTTGAACTGTTCTTAGTTCTCATTGTTTTGTTCGTTTCAGCCATGAACACATCTTGGATAGTAAGTGCTTAAAGAACTGGCCTTACCGGATTCTCCTTGAAGCGGCTTACACTTCACACTTACATAGGTGATTTCTAAATGTGTTATCCCATAGATACACCATTTGATATTCCCTGTATCAAACTTAGAAACCATTAAAAAGTCCTTATGTCTTTATCCTGGTTACTAAACATTGTCTCATCATGAGAATGAACCATAAAATAATAATAATAATTTTTTTCCTTTTGACAATGTTTAACCGTCATCAATGACTTTGTTTTATCTCCTTGAACCTAGATCTTGGGATCTCCAGTCTTCTAGGTAGAGTTACCGCCACGATGACTTGTTCTCGGCCATAGTCCCATTCCCGTCGATGATTTCTCAACTCCCTCTCTATTTAGGCCTTTTGTAAGTGGATCCGACACATTATCTTTTGACTTCACATACTCAATTGTGATAATTCCACTTAAGAGTAGTTGTCTCACAGAGTTATGTCTTCGTCTTATGTGACGAGACTTGCCGTTATACATAATGCTTCCAGCCCTTCCTATTGCAGCTTGACTATCACAATGTATGCATATAGGGGCCATTGGTTTGGGCCAAAATGGAATATCTTCTAAGAAATTCCGGAGCCATTCAGCTTCTTCACCTGCCTTGTCTAAAGCAATGAATTCAGACTCCATTGTAGAGCGAGCTATATATGTTTGTTTGGATGATTTCCAAGATATTGCTCCTCCACCAATAGTAAAAACGTATTCACTCGTGGATTTTGTTTCAGTTGACACAGTAATCCAATTTGCATCACTATATCCTTCAAGAACGGCTGGATATTTGTTGTAATGTAAAGCATAGTTTT